>NC_143579.1:1747500-2087500 GCF_048544385.1 Mastigoproctus giganteus
CATTTTTTATGAACTGGGTATTATTTACTCCAAGGATTTTTTTTATTTCTTTATTTGTATTGTGGTGTTCCATTGCTTGTTTATCAATGGAGGGAAGCAATGGGCATTAGAATCATCCTGGAAATTCCAATTTTTGATAATTTCTTTTATTTCTTACCTTGCTTTCAGCTTGAAAGATTAAAATAGACTCGATAACTTTGGTTAGTTTTGGCTAATCTTTTGCTCTTAATGAATTTGTTTAATCAGCTTCCTACCCTTCCTTCTTTATTTACTGTCATGTGTATTGCCATATCTAATCTTTCATTCTTCATTAAAGACCTTCATTAAATTTATTAAAAATGCTTTCGAGCCTACCAAGTAATTTAGAAAGAAGCAGCCAGAGGGTGTATTGAACCATTGAGGTTAATTATGAGGGCTTCTTTGTACTCAGGAGAGATTCCTTTGGATTGGAGAAGTGCCAACGTATTGCCAATACATAAAGGTGGTTCTAAGTCAGTAACTGCAGACTGATTAGTCCGACTTCAGTGATAGGGAAAATCTTAAGAGAAGATGATTTAGAGTGCAATCCAGAGACACTTAGATGGAGAGGGCATTCTGAAGGAGACACAACATGGTTTTGTTAAGGGAAAATATGTTCGGATAACCTGGTAAGCTGTTTGGAAATGATTGCTCATGAACTAGATGTAGGGAACAATTTCAACATATTTTATTTGGATTTTAGCAAGGCACTTGACTCAGACCCTTCTGAGAGGTTACTGTGTAAGCTGGAGCACGTTTGCATTACTGGAAGGACAAAGATGGATTGCTAAGTAGTTGCAGAACAGAAGGCAGAGGCTTCAGATTGGTGTAATATTAGAAGAGGGAAACTACATGGGTTGGTTACTGAACACTTTTGGTTTTTGATTTTCATAAACAACATCAACAGAGGGATAAAGGGTGTGATTTGCAGACGAAGTAAAGATTGGGAGTGTTGTTAATGATCAGTGCCAAACAGCGCTCCTTCAGGTTGACTTGAACAGGTCAGAAAAGTGGCAGACTATGTTTTAATGCAACAAAATGCAGTCTTATAGGCGCCTCTGTAGCCAGGTGGGAAGGAGCAGCAGTGCGTAGCAAACGCTTCTTGATTAGACCGGGGTTCGAGCCCGTCACCACCAAATACGGAGGATACGGAAAGGTCATTCAGGGAATGACCACCGCATATCCTGGAGCAATATGGCCTTAGTTGCTAATGCTCCTAAAAACCAAATAACAACAACAACAACAACAGCAGTCTTATACTAACTTATAACTTCACGGGGTTGAATAAAAAACAGTATAGGAAGAAAGGGATCTGGGAGTTATGATATGTGTAGATATAAAGTTTTCTGAGCAGTGTGTACAGGTGGCCAGGAAAGCCCGTGGTGGCCTATTGAGGATTTATCAAACAATAGTATTAGTATTAGTAATGTCCGCATGGTGCAAGAAAGCCTATGGCTTATGCTGCACCAGCCAAAAAAAAAAAAAAAAAAAAATCCAAACACAACAATGATAAAAACAAAAAAAAAATAAATAATAATAATTAATAAAAAAAGGAAATTAAACCTATCATCCTATGTGCTTCCCTGACCCAATGGTACTGTCCAGATGACCTTTGAATTTCCCCAAACTGTCGGCCTCTACCACCCACGAAGGCAACTTATTCCAGTAATTTATAACTCGCTGGCTAAAATAAAACTTCCTGCAGGCCAATCTAAACATTTCCCCCCGCAACTTGAATTTATGTCCCCTAGTTCTAGCATTATTTATAATCTTGAAAATTTTGTCCTCATTCATTTTACTGATGCCTCTCAAAGCTTAAAATACCTCAATCAAATCTCCTCTAAGGTGTCTAATTTCCAAACTCTGCAGCCCACATATTCGAAGTCTTTCTTCATAAGGATGCCCTTTTGCCGATCTCACCAGGCGAGTTACCCATCTTTGCACCCTTTCAAGAAGCTTGATGTTTTTCTTTAAGTGCGGTCTTCATACTTGAACACAGTATTCCAAGTGTCTAACATAAGCCTTATATAATGGGATTATCACATCCCTATCTCTACTTGCAAAAGTTCGATAGATCATAGATAGGACACCATGGGCCTTCCTTGCAACTTGTCTACAATGCTCAGAGAACTTCATGTCTGACTGTATCGTAACACACAAGTCCCTTTCCTCCAGTACTGGGTTTAGTTGAACTCCACCAAGTGAATAAGTTATTTTGGGATTACTGTTTCCCAGGTATAATACCTTACACTTTGTTGGATTAAAGCATAGCTGCCATTTTTCTGACCATTCCTGAAGTCTATCAAGGTCTCTCTGAGAAGCTCAGCTTGACAGTGATCATTAACAACTCTACCAATTTTAACATCATCCGCAAATTTAGACATCACGCCCTCTATCCCTTCATCAATGTCGTTGATGAAAATCAAAAACAGTAATGGTCCCAATACTGATCCTTGGGGAACCCCACTTCTTACATTAACCCAATCTGAGGAATAACCATTTATCACAACCCTCTGCCTCCTGCCCTGAAGCCATCCTGCTATCCACCTAAGGATTTTCCTGTGATTCCAACTGGTTCCAGCTTTTAAAGTAACCATTCATGTGGGACTGAGTCAAATGCTTTGCTGAAATCTAAATAAACAGTGTCGAAATTATTCCCTAAATCCCTAAATCCAGCTCATGAGCGACCCTGTTGAAATAGCTAACCAGATCTGTGAAACACGGTTTTCCTTTTACAAAACCATGCTGTGTATCTTTCAGAATTCCATTTCTATCTAAATGATCCTGAAATCCACCCTTGATCATTGTCTCCATGATTTTCCCTACTACTGAAGCTAGACTGACTGGTTGGTAATTTCTGGCTACACTCTTAGAACTGCCTTTATGTATTGGAGATACATTGGCACTTTTCCAATCCAACAGAATCTCTCTAGAGCCAATTGATTAATTAACCTCAATGGTTTGATGCACTCACTTGCCACCTTCGTTAAAATTATAGGGTATATGCCATCAACCCCAGAAGTCTTACTCACATGTAGGCTGGAAAGTTTTTTAATTAAATAATCGTGAAATTTCAACACCATTAATTATATATTTTTCAACTTCACTCCCATAATTTCTCATTGACAAAGGGTTATTATAAGGATATAATATCCTTACAAGGAGGTCATAATCCCACTGTATAAGGTAAATATAAGATGGCATTTGGAATACTGTGTTCAAGAAACCTCATCTGAAAAAGACATTGAGCTTCTTGAAAAGGTCCAAAGATGGGCAGCTTGCATGATGAGATCAGCAAAAGGGCAAGTGTACAAGGAAAGACTAATTATGTGTATTACTAAGCTTGGCAACCAGGCATCTTAGCGGGGATCTAATTGAGGTTTATAAAGCTCTGAATGGGGTTAGTAAAATGAATGAAGGCAGAAGTTTTACTGTTATGAAGAATTTGAGAATTAGTCCATAAATTCAAATGATAGGGGAAAGTTTTCTTTTAGCCAGTGGGCTTTGATTACTGAAGAGGATGCCTCTGCAGGTAGTTGAGGCTGACAATTTGATGAAATTTAAAGGTCAACTGGATAGTTTCCTACATGAGCAGTGAAGCACATAATTTATGTTTTCTAAACACTGAAAGTGAAACTGTATTCAAAGTAAAATCCAACAGCAATCTAGGATCATATGGATAAATACTTATAAGTGAAAATAAGGGGTCCATTAGGACTGTCAAAAGCAATATAGTAAAAGCTTAATTTGTCTATACTGTAATGCCAGGAATATTGAAAAAAAAGAAAAAAAAAATCAAGATGATGAATAATTTGTTTATTTAGTAGAGATAGGGAAGGGCAGTAGGATGGGGGAGTGATGCTTCTCATTGTGCTTGAAAGTAGTAGCTGGATTATTCACTTCTCATCATGCTTCAAGGTAATAGCAGGATTATTCTCTTCTTATCATGCTTCAAGGTGCCAGGATTATTGAGATCAAAATAATGTTGAGTTTGTTGAGTCAGTATGGTGTGAAATGAATTGCAGTAAAGGGAAGGTGATATTTGCAGTATGTTATAAGCCAAATGGCTCTGGGGAATACAAGCAAATTCTCTTTACATAGATTGAATGGACTAGTAAGTATGACTATCTCATTTTGGGCGACTTCAACCTACTTCTTATAGACTGAAATACGTCGACTGGAAATACATTATAAAATTTTTATAATAAAATGAATGATTATTCAGTTATTCTTATTAAGGAACCTAATTGTTTCAAAAAGTTGGCAGTAACCACAATATCATAAAACAAGTTTCATCTAAAGAAAGCTGTGTTTAAAGGTAAAGACAAGGGATTCAGTTTTGAGAGAGAGAGAGAGAGAGAGAGAGAGAGAGAGAGAGAGAGAGAGAGAGAGAGAGAGAGAGAGAGAGAGAGAGAGAGACTGTAATAACAGAATACGATATCTCTTGGGCTCAATTAACTGAAGAGACTATTTGTAGGGCATAAAAATATTCAACGGATTTATCCATGAAATCACAAATTTTTTTGTACTTTTAGTCGAGTTCCATAAATGTAAGATGCCAAATGACAGCTGAGGTTAAGAGTTTAATTGAGCAAAAGAAACAAGAATGGGAAGGTTACAGATAATCATTTGATTCATTCTGATTTGTATTATAGGAGAATGCATAATGACTCCACTGATGTGGTAAGATGGGTGAGAGCTTTTTACAAGAAAGTACTGGCAAAGGTAGCTGAGAATGAGGATAGGGAGTTCTTTTCATATGTGAATACAAAAAAGAAGAATAGAGTAAATCAAATAGTTCCCTTAATTGGTAAGAGTAAGAGTGGTTGTTAAGCATGATGTGAAAGCCCAGCAGAAGTGGTAGATGAGTTGAACAGATACTGTTCAACTCATCTACCACTAATAGTATTTACAGTCGAAAGCAAACTCAAATCTGGAGAATGTTAAAATAAGTGATATAACGATTTTAGAGAAGTGTTTATTAGAAAAGCTGCTGAGGTTAGAGGAGGGCAAGACTCTATTGGGGGATGGTATTTAATCAGAGGTGTATTGCTAAAAAAAATAGTACCAGAACGCTCGTCTCCAGAAGACTATATGAGAACGCCACATTGACTGTACAGTAACTGAATCAGATTCGGTTCATAGAACAACCAGTTGTAGCATTCAGCTCATGGCAAATCAAAATGCAGCGTTCGCATGCATCACAGTGTATCTTATTCATTGGATCTCTTTACCTAACACATTGTACTTTAGTAAAAAATGTTCAAGTTTCATTGCGAAATTTATATTTTTATTTTTAAATAAATTTTTAAAGAAATCTATTAATTTTAAATGATTTTCTATTATGAAATTTAGAAAAAAGTACCGGAACATCGTTCCGGTGTGTTCCGGCCCGAATACACCACTGTAAGTTATAGTTAAAAGGGCTGCATGTAAGTTTGTGAAACTGTTTGGAATGTTATCGAAAACATCATTAGGCTCTGGAAAGATCTTTGTACTGAAGAAGTACAAATGTCTCCTCAATCCACAAAGGTAGTGCTAAAGAGGAGTTGTGTAATTACAGGCAAGTGAGTTTGACTTCTGTGGTGGGGAAGGTCATGGATTCTATGGTTAAGGATGCAATTCAGGACCAGCTTGACAAGAGATCTTGAATGGTTCCTAAGATGGTTTTTTTAAGGAGCGGTCATGCTTGATGAATCTAGTGAATTATTATGACGTTGTAATTAAATGGTTGGATGCAAGTAACAATTTTGATATATATACCTAGACTTTAGTAAAGCTTTTGAGCCTGTTCTCCGTGAAAGGCTGCTATATGAATTGGAAGAAGTTGCAGTTACTGGTAAGATCCTACACTAGAGGGGTTGGCTAAAAGATAGTAGACAGAGGGTTGTCATAATTGGTCAGAGTGGATCAGTATAATGAGTGGCATCCTACAGGCCTCAGTATTAGATCTCTTCCTATTTCAAATTTTCATAAATAATATTGATGAGGATATCGAAGGTAAGCTGTGACAGTTTGCCGATGATTTGAAGTTGGTAAGATTGGTTAACAATCTGAGCCAGGCCATGATGCTTCAAAAAGACTCTGATCAGTTGCGTATATGGTCTGAAAAATGGCAACTACAGTTAAATTTAGAAGTTGAATTTAGAAGCCGTACATTTAGAAGCATTTAGCTTCTAAATGTACGGCTATGCATTTGGATAACAAAAGTCCTGTAGTCAAATATAAACTGAGGGGGATGGTGGATCTAAAAGTAATGCAGCACAAAAAAAGATTTAGATGTTACAATTTAATTTGACGTGAAATTTTCCATGTGGTGTACAAAACATTTCATGACTAGGAATGTACATGGTTCCTTGTCCACGATTTATAGGACATTTGCTAGTTGGGTGAAGGACGTCATTATCTGTCTATACAAGATGATGGTTAGACCATATTTGGATATTGTATTCAGGTCTGGAGACCGCACCAGAAAAAAGATACAAAACTTTTAGAGGGAGGAGGGGTTCCAAAAACAATGACCAGATTAGTGATGAGGGAAAATTGATGCACACATAAAGAAGGTGTGGTATGCAAAGTTTGGCAACTAGACATCTAAGGGCAGATATGATTAAGGTGTACAAAGCATTGATGGGGTAAAATGAGTGAAGAGGATTGGTCTCTCTCCCTCTCATAGCTGAGACAATAACTGAGGGTGGGCACGAATATAAAATCTCAGGTTATAACAAAATAAAATTCAAAGTAGAATTGCATGTTTATTGTATGGGAATGGGACTAATATAAATATTCTGTTTTATATTATATATTAATATACATACATGTACCCACCCACACACACAAGTTGAATAGAATAACAAGAAAGCAGAAACAAGAAGGCAGAAAATGACAGAACACTGGGGAAGCAGTTCAGTGCAGTCAAAGGCAGAAAATGCTAAACCTATGCAGAGCATGGACAATAAAGTGACGGGAACAAAATGAGGGAGATAGAGAGTGATATAAGATGGATAGAAGGTAACAAAAATATATAAAATAAGAAATAAATAATTACAAAATTGACAAAAGGATGTTGCCACACAACTTACAAAATTGACAAAAGGATGTTGCCACACAACTTACAAAACTAGCCTCTTGTCAGGTATCAGCAGCCAAGATTGCAAGCAAAAGATGAGTGGCCAGTTTTATAAGTTGTGCAGAAACATCCTTATTTTGTCAATTTTGTAGCCCTCGACGTGGGCACCTGTACGTGGTGAGGGGACCTCCCAGTGATGCTGCTGGACTTCCAGACTAGCATCACTGGGATCCAACACCCACAGCCCAGGTTCCAGGCTTACATCAATGGAATCCGGCGTGTTTGCCATGCGCTGCAACCCATGGAAATTCGGAAAGGGGGATCGTGGTGGTTGAGGGGCCCAGCTTCAATACACCACTTTGGCCCCTGCTTCGACAAGACGGGTGGTCCTGGAAGGCCCGGCTAGGATCAATCGGCTAGTAGGCTCGCCTGCGAGGGTCAACCGTGTCAATGCCATGCCCCTACCCTCATGGTCCGAGGGACAGGATTCAGGCTGGTGGCGGTGCGGGTATAGTGTCTGGGTAGCCCTGGCGTTCCACTCCTGAGCGCATTTATTGCATGCCGGGTAGTGGGCATCCCTTTGGGCTCCGTGGTGGGTGGGGAGCCTGGGCACTGGAACAATTTAAAAACTATATGAATCCTGATAAACTTACTTCTTCAGGGGCCCCAACCCGGTCCCTATCAGAAATCAGTGAAAAAGATACAGATGGCATTATTGCTACAAAGACGCAGCGAACCGAACTACCATCAGGGCCTGTCCCAAAGTTCCTAATTATACATTCCACCAGTGAAAAACCGATTGGTAAAATGTCACCCTTTTTTATACAAAAGGATTAGATGGGTTAGTAGGTTCACCCAAATCAGTTAAGAGGCTCTGTTCTGGAGACCTTTTAATTGAATCTAAAAATGACAGGCAATCTGAACATCTACTCCGAGTAACATCAATCGGAGGAGTACCCATAACAGTGACACCACACAGAACACTCAATTCATCGAGAGGTGTCATTTCGGAGTGGGATCTTCTCGACGTAACAGAGGAGGAAATCTGCTCCGAATTAAAACCACAGGGAGTCATTGCCGTCAAGAGAATCACTGCGCGAAGGGATGGAAAAATTGTTAAAACCAGGAGCGTTATCCTGACTTTTAACTCTCCTAAACCTCCTGACGAGATTAAAGCTGGATACATCAATTGTTCAGTGTGTCCATACATTCTGAACCCTTTACAGTGTTTTAAATGCCAGAAGTATGGACATTCTCAAATGGCCTGCCGTGCAGTCCTTGCATGCGCTCGATGCGGTGCAAAGGACCACGAAACAACAGCATGTTCAGCCACAAAACCCACCTATATTAACTGTGAGGGAGAACACCCGGCCTACTCACGAGCATGCCAGAGGTGGAAAGAAGAAAAAGAAATTCAACGGCTGAAGGCAGAGCTAAATATATCATACCAGGAGGCAAGGAAATCGATAAAACCCCTGAATATCACCAAACCTACCTACGCCCAGAAGTTAGCAGGGAGATGTTCCGTCGGAACTCAGATGGACATGACCATTCCTCCAAAGGAGTCTTTCACTCCCATCGCGCGTTATCTCTTAAGTTCTCAAAAACCTGCACAGAAGGACCAATCAGCTGCCACTCCTATATCGGACCTCCTAATGCTCCACAAGTAACAAAGGTAAATATGAAAGAAAAGAATAAGAAAGGGGGAAATCCCCCTAGTACCCAAGAAAAGATGGATGTCGAGCAGAAGGAGGTACCCGAAGATTCAGTCTTGGAACTCTTTGCAGGGGAAGAAATGGACACAGGACAGCATCCGTTCTTCCCCAAAAAAGATAAACCCAAGACTGATAAAAGTAAGCCCTCAGCACCTCGGAAGCCACCTGAAGGAACCACCAAGCCAAAATAATGGCTAAATTCCTACAATGGAATTGTCGTGGATTCCGGCGAAATGCAGAAGACATCAAGGCCCTCCTGCAAAATCACGAGCCAGTTTGCTTTTGTATACAGGAGACTTACCTAAGGGCAAATGATGACCCCAAGATGCACAACGTTACTATCATTCGCAAGGATAGAATTGGAGATGGCCCCGTGCATGGAGGAGTCGCAATCCTTGTGGGTAACCATAACCCTTTTCAGCATCTGTGACTTACTACCAGCATAGAGGCAACTATTCTTGCTTTTGCTAAGCCAGGAAAGGATCCGATATGTCCAAAAAACTATCGTCCCATTGCTCTGACCAGCTGTCTGCAAAATATTGGAGAGAATTTTCAATGCTCGTCTCTTATGTTATTTAGACTCGAACGACCTTCTCTCCCGCTTTCAGTGCGGCTTCCGAAGAAACAGGTCCGCACTGGACCACTTAATTAGACTGGAAACATCTATCCGAGATGCTTTCCTAAAAAGAGAACATTTGGTGTCCATCTTCTTTGACATGGAAAAAGCGTACGACACAACTTGGAGATTTGGTATTTTAAAAGATCTTTACAACCTCGGTCTAAGAGGCCACCTTCCAATTTTTATTAAAAATTTTTTATCCTGCCGTTATTTCCAAGTTTGTGTAGGATCCTCCCTTTCGCGGCCCTTTTGCCAAGAGGAGGGGGTACCACAAGGATCTGTCTTAAGTGTCACCCTTTTTGCCATTAAAATAAATTCTATTTCTGAACAACTTCCTCCAACTATAAACAGTGCACTCTACGTCGATGACTTCAGCATATTCTCTCAATCATGCAATATGAGGGTTATTGAGAGACAACTACAACAAGCTATTGACCGTGTTAATTCCTGGGCCACGGCCAATGGTTTCAGGTTCTCACCGGAGAAGACCGTTTGCGTACATTTTTGTCGCAAACGTAACCTCCACCCTGAGCCTGAATTACGACTTGGGCAAAGCACCATTCCAGTTGTATCAGAGGCGAAATTCCTGGGACTCATTTTTGACAAAAAGCTGACATTTGTCCAACACATTCGTCAGCTTCGCACAAAGTGCACAAGAGGGCTTAACATCCTCCGCTCTCTCTCTGCTACCTCTTGGGGTGCAGACTGATGCACTCTCCTACATCTATACCGTGCACTTGTACGCTCAAAATTAGATTATGGGTCTCAGGTATATGCATCTGCCAGAAATAGTGCTGTTCGTTGGCTTGACCCCATCCATCACCAAACCATTCGTATTGCTACTGGTGCATTCAGAACATCACCTGTCCAAAGTCTGTATGTCGAAGCAAACGAACCATCCTTGTCACTTCGACGAATGCAGTTGTCTCTACAATATGCCTTCAAGCTGAAGTCCCTGCCAGACCATCCCACGTGGACATCCGTTTTCGAGCCACGATGGGAAAATCTCTGCAACACATGACGGACCGCCAATCGCCCATTCGGCATTTGTGTTCAAGAGCTACTCAATGAGCTTAACATCTCGGTAGACAAGGTTGCTCGATCACCAAAGGAGCCCCTTCAACCCTGGCACGCACAAACACCAGCATGTGACTTCTTGCTCAAGATTGCGACGAAGTCTAATACTCCGTCTTCTGTCTACCTTCAGCTCTATTCACAACACCGTGCAGAACATTCTGACTTCTTGCCAGTCTACACAGACGGCTCGAAGTCAGAATCGTATGTGGGATCTGCTGCTGTCTTTCCAAATAATATCATATCAGAGCAGATACCCCTTGACTGCAGCATTTACACTGCAGAGCTGCATGCCATAGAGTTAGCTCTAGATCACATAAGAAAACACCGTTACCAACGGTGTATTATATATGCTGATTCAGTGAGTGCACTACAGGCTTTATCAGCGATGTCACACACTAATCATCCAACCCTGTCCCGAATTCAGCAGATAATATACAGCCTCTATGTAAGTGGATTCGATATCCGCTTCTGCTGGAGCCCCAGTCACATCGGGATTAGAGGAAATGATTTGACTGATATTGCAGCCAAATCGGCAGCCCTGACGGATAATCTTGACCTGTTAGTCCCCTATACAGACTACAGGCAAGTGATCTGTAATAATTTACAATCTCAGTGGCAATATTCGTGGCATCGACTGATTACTACAAACAAACTCTGTCGAATTAAGCCTGTGATCCATCCTTGGCGGTCCAGCTTACGCAGAGATCGCAAAGAGGAAGTTGTTCTTGCTTGGCTCCGCATAGGACACTGTCATATTACACACTCTTTTTTGCTGAGGGCTGATGACCCTCCTATGTGCGAGCAGTGCGACACCATTTTATCAGTTGAACATATTTTATGTAACTGTACCAGTTTTAGAAATGATCGTTTTACCGCTTTTAACCATCTGACTGAGCCGTATACACTCAATCAGATTTTATCCGATAATGACCATGTGTCTGCTATTTTTAGTTTCCTAAAATCAGTAAACCTTTTTACTCATATTTAAAAAAATCTTATTATTTTAAGATTTACTATTGTTACTTGTTTACTGATCTTTGTCTTTTACAGTTTATACTTGTTTTTATACCCTGACTTAGTGATCTAATTCATTAGATCACTGAATGTTTTACAATTTTTTTTTTTTGACAAGGTTTTGGCGCATTATAGAGTTGCCTAAGTTGCTGATGCGCCAATAAAACTCAACCAACCAACCAATCAATTTTGTAATTATTTATCTCTTATGTTACATATTTTTTGTTACCTTCTATCACTCTCTATTGACTTCATTTTCCCCCCCCCCTCACTTTATACATGCATACATATCATCGTCATCATTATCAGCCATTTTCAATCCACTTATGAAGGCCTCTCAAGAAACTTTCCAGTTCCTTCTGTTTTGTGCAATGGCCATCCATTTACTGCCCACAAATACTTGAATTTCATATATCCATTTCCGCTGTTGTCTTTATTTTAGGTTTTATTTTAGCTCCTCTTGGGTACCATTCTAGCTGTTGTTGTTGTTATTTGGTTTTTAGGAGCATTAGCAACTAAGGCCATATTGCTCCGGGATATGCGGTGGTCATTCCCTGACCTTTCCGCATCCTCCGTATTTGGTGGTGACGGGCTCGAACCACGGTCTAATCAAGAAGCGTGTGCTACGCACTGCTGCTCCTTCCCACCTGGCTACGGAGGCACCGTACCATTCTAGCATGGCAGATGTAGTCCATCTGCCATCATGTCTTTGAGCTGTGTCATTTCAGTTCTTTAGTTTTGATAAGAATGTCCTTTACTTGAATTTGCTGCCAAACTCAAGTAAAGGACAATTTTATCAAAACTTTAACACTTTAATCCATTAAAGTGTTCTCTTCTTATCGAACAGTCTGATTCCTAATATAATTCGTTCCATTCTTCAGTGTGTAGTTTTCAGCTTCTCTTTCATTCTTTTGGTGAGGTGTCCAAGTTTCATAAGTCATGGTGGGTACAGTATAGTACCCAGGTTTTTCCTTGAGGGGGGGGGGAGCAGAGGTGACAAAATAGCCACTTTTACTGTCCGTTTGCAATATGAACTATTTCCCAGTCAAGAAATCGTGCCTCCTTCCATAGGGGCCATTTAAAGCAAAAATATTGCAGGGGGAGCATTTGCTCCCCCTGCACCCCTAGGTATGCTACTGGGTGGGGAGTATACATTGGTTTATTATTTTACGTTTCAGACAAATTGGGATATTGCTCCTCAGTATGACTGTATTTCCCAAATGAAATCCATAATTTATTCTTCTCTTGATTTCCAGCCATTTATCATTATTACAGCTAATTAGCATTAGCATTAGTAGAGGCATACGATGCAAGAAAGCAAGCTTATGCAGCATCAGCCAAAAAAAAAAAAAAAAAAAAAACTCCCTCTCATTTCACCCCTCCATTCATTCCAAATACCTGTCCAGCTCAGCCTTAAATTTATTTAGGCTATCAACTTCCACAACAAAAGATAGAAGTCTGTTCCACCAATCAACTACCCGCTGGCTAAAGGCAAATTTCCGTACATCAGTTCTACAACCGTCTTTCCTCAATTTGAATCTGTACCCCCTCAGGTTCTTAATCTGAGCAAGAGGAAGAATCCCATAGGCATTCAGCTTGCTCATGCCATTCAAGGCCTTGTACACCTCAATCAGATTGCTGATGTCTACTCTTCAGGCGCTGCAGTTTACAGAACTTGAGCCTTTCTTGGTAAGAGCACCCCTTTGTTCCACTCACCAATCTTGTTGCCCTTCTTTGTACTCGTTCTAGCAACTCTACATCCTTCCTAAAATGAGGCCTCCAGACCTGTACACAGTACTCTGGGTGTGGCCTGACCATTGCCTTGTGTAATGGGATAATCACCTTCCTGTCCCTGCTAGCAAAATTTCTATATATCATTGACAAGACTCCATGACCTGCCTTGGCAGCCCATCTGCACTGTCAGCAAACTTCATATTCGACTGCACAATTGCCTCCAGGTCTTTTTCACTTTCTACTTCCCTGAGTGTAGTACTACACAGTTGGTTCGTTTCGCTTCAGTTATTGCTACCCATATGCAGTACTTTGCATTTGTCAATGTTAAACTTCAGTTGCCGCTAATGACGTGTCCCAGATAAGTATATGACTCCACCTTTTCAATTAATGCTCCTTCAATGATTATATCCCTTCCTGTGATATACAGGGTTGTTAAAATTAAAGTACCCTTATGTAGAGGGCTCTAGAGTGAGTTCTGAGGCTGAAGAGAAATTTGGACAACAGGTACAATAAAGAATGCGCTTGCCATTTATTGGAAAAAAAAATTTGTTACAAAATTTGTCACTATATGGCGCTGTGGCAATACAAATCACTTGAACAGCACTACAGTTGTTTAATGTGTCCTCCATTTTGGTCAATAACAGTTTCCATTCGAAGAACAGCATTTTCTACAGCAGAACGTAACATAACATGGGAGGCAACTAGAGGGAGTAATACTCTTGATTTGATTATCAGCAGTGATTCTTCATGCATTAAGAATCTGCAGATAAATGAACCACTAGGTGGCAGTGATCACAGTGTGCTGAAGTGTGATTTACTCAAAGAGGTAACTACCATTAGGGGTAAAGGGAAGGGTTATTGCTTCCGTAAAGGCGACTACGATGGACTGAGACAGTATTTAAATTCTACACAGTGGGACCAACTGATGATGTTACCAACAGCAAATTCAAAATGGGAAGCATTCAAAGAATTAATCTTGGAAGCTACTAGGCTTTACATACCAACTAAGAAATATTGTTCAAGGTTTAGGCCAAAATGGATGTCAGATGAACTAATGAGGCATATGGCAGAGAAGAAAAATGCATGGGATACTTACAAATTAACACATGACACAGAAGCCTATGATAGATACAAGTTGATATGCAACCAAGTTACAAAGGAGGTTAGGCAGGCGAAGGCAGATTATGAGAAATCCTTGGCAAGGGACGCAAAGAAAAACAGCAAAGAGTTCTTTACTTATGTAAACTCTAGAAGGAAGGGGATGAATCAGATTGGTCCACTTGATATTGATGGGTCAACTGTTGATGACCCTGCTCAGGTAGCTAACAAACTAAATGAATATTTTGCATCGACATTTACACATGAGGAGTTATTCAGCGAGGGGAATGCCAGAGGTGTATTCAACTCTAGCAGTAAGCTACAGAATCTTGAAATAACTGGGAGTAAAGTGGAGGAGAAACTGTTGAAGATAAACACAAGAAAGGCACCTGGGGTAGATGGGATCTATCCAGTTATATTAAAGGAGGCACCAAAGGAAGTAAGCAAACCCTTAGCCATAATTATGAGAGCTTCCTTGGACTCAGGGGAGGTACCCATGGACTGGAAATGTGCAAATATGACCCCAATTCACAAAGGAGGATCAAAGGCTGTCACAAGTAATTATAGAACTGTGAGCTTAACTTCTGTTCCAGGAAAATTAATGGAGGCACTGGTTAAAGAAGCACTGCAGGATCATTTAGACAAGACTTCAGTTATAACTCGGACACAGCATGGTTTTGTTAAGGGTATGTCTTGCCTGACCAATTTGATTGGATATTATGATGCAGTCACAAAAGAACTGGATGCAGGGAATAGCTTTGATATTATATACTTGGATCTTAGAAAGGCTTTTGATACTGTTGCACATGGAAGACTGCTACACAAATTGGAGCAGTGTGACATTGGAGGCAAATTGCTGCTATGGATAAAAGGGTGGTTGAGGGAGAGAAGACAGAGAGTGGTAATCAATGGACACTGTTCATTGTGGACTAATGTTATTAGTGGAGTCCCTCAGGGCTCAGTGTTGGGTCCATTATTGTTTTCTGTATTTATAAATGATATTGATGATGGTATATCAAGCTTAATGTCCAAGTTTGCAGACGATACAAAGGTTGGCAGGGTTGTCAAGGACACTACTGACACTGTGCTGCTGCAACAGGATCTGGAAAGGTTGAGCAGATGGGCTGAGAGGTGGCAAATGAAGTTTAACATTGACAAATGTAAAGTACTACACATGGGAAACAGCAACCCCAGAGCAACGTATCAACTCTGTGATACTACACTGACAGTGGTAGAGAATGAAAGAGACTTGGGGGTGGTTGTGCAGGCAGATATGAAGTTCTCTGAGCAGTGCAGATGGGCTGCAAGAGTAGCTCATGGAGTATTGTCAGTGATATACAGGAATTTTTCCAGCAGGGATAAGGAGATGATCATTCCCTTGTATAAGGCGATGGTCAGGCCACACCTAGAGTACTGTATACAGGTCTGGAGGCCTCATTTCAAGAAGGATGTAGAGCTGCTGGAACGAGTACAGAGAAGGGCAACAAGATTAGTGAATGGAACAAAGGGGTGCTCTTACGAAGAAAGGCTTAAGTTTTGCAAATTACAGTGTCTGGAGACTAGGCACCAGCGAGGTGATCTGATAGAGGTGTATAAAGCCTTGAATGGTTTGAGCATGCTCAATGCTGATGGGATTCCTCCTCTAGCTCAGAATAATCACCTGAGAGGGCATAAATTCAAATTGAGGAAAGACAGATGTAGGATAGACGTGCGGAAATTTGCCTTTAGCCAGCGGGTGGTTGGTTGGTGGAAAAGACTTCCATCCCTTGTAGTGGAGGTTGATAGCCTAAATAAGTTTAAGGCTCAGCTGGACAGATATTTTGAACAAACAGAGGGGGTGAGGTGGAAGTGGTTTTTTTTTTTTTTTTTTTGGCTGATGCTGCATAAGCTTGCTTTCTTGCATCAAATGCCTCTACAAATGCTAATGCTAATGCTAATGTCAACTGGAATAGCCAGCACATGACGTCTAATGCTGTCCTTCCAATCTGTCAGAGTTTGACATCCTTCCCGACACAGCTGGTTCTTCAAAAAACCCCACAACCAGAAGTCGCATGGGGTGAATTCTGGTGATCGGGGTGGCTAAGATGTCTGGAAACAATGGCTGATGACCCGTTCATCTATAAAGTGTTGCATTAGCAATCTTTGGACACAATGGTGTGGATGTGGGGTGGCACACCATCTTGCATGAAAATGGTATCCTGAAGATACCCACGTTGTTGCAGCTCTGGTATTGTGAAATTTGCCAACATTCTGTCCAGTGACGGAACAGGTGTGGGGTCCAGTTGGTGTTACCTATTCAAAAAAAATATTGCCCAATCATGAATGTGGCTGTAAATCCACACCACACCACACTGTCACTTTTGGAGAATGCAACGGGACCTCTTGGATAACTCAAGGGTTTTCTGTTGCCCAAATGTGACAGTTGTGCGTATGAAACTGAAGTGCATATGTGAAATGAATATCTGCATCACCATGCTTTAGCTACGTGTGCATCTTGTAAGGATAGTTCTGCAACACCCGAAGCATTACTAGCTTTACAGTGGAATAACGGCATGTCCACTTCACGCGAAACAGCTGGCACACTTGCGCTACCACATGGAGATTAACTTGATAAATCCACGACAGCCATAGCCACAATTTCAACATGAGAGGAGTCCACTCATTTTCGACCTCTACCTGGTTGAACACCAAGATCGCTCCAAATTTCGCAATAATTTTGCGGACAGCATAAACAGTCATAAGTCCACCTGGGCCTTATGACGCGTGAATTCTCTGATAGCTGCAGCTGCATTGTTGCTGTTCTGATAATACAGCTTCACTAATAGTGCCTTTTCCTGCAACGTTGTTGGCATTGCTGCTGTAGTGCAAGGAAACATCCACTGTATTAAAAAATGACGTACTTGTTCATCATTACTTTTGCTTTAACTCTTCATCTTTTGTCCGAAATCGTTACTAACTGTGCATAACTGATTAAGATTTTTCTCTAGTTCTTTGGGATCATAGCTTATGATCACAATGTCCTCTGCAAATCATAAGTGGTAAGCTTCTTCAAGGGCAGTAGTAAACAACTTCAGAGATATTGTGTCTCCTTATCAAACTCCTTTCTCAATTTTAAATTTGGTACACTCTTTGTCTAGTCTATAAAGGAGGTAGCAGTCTCATATTTTCTTCAAAATCATAATATATGGGATGTGTATGCTTTCTGTTTCCATTGCCCGAAACATTGCCTTCTGCTGTATGGAGTCAAATTCCTTTTCTTAATCCACAAATGCCAGGTATAATGGCATTATATATTCATTTGCTTTCTACATTACCTGTGAAGATGATTCATAGTTGAGAATCCTGTCCTAAACCCATCTTGCTATTTTGGTTGATTCTCATCAAGTATTCTTTCTAATCTGTTAGTAATGACATTTGTGAACAACTTGTACATGTGGGATAACAAGCTAATTGGTCTATAATTTCCAATTTCTGATTTATCTCCTTTCTTATGCAACAAAATTATGATTGCATTATTCCACTCCTTACACATCACACCTTTCCTGATGTACAGTCGGACTTCTATATAATGAGATCGATCGTTTGCTTGAAAACATTCATTAAACAGAAATTTAGCAAAGGGTATAATTTCAAGAAAGGAAATTATGTTGCTACATGGCCTTTATTAACTGGGTAGATACCTCAGAGAGAGAGCGAATACAATTGGATTATGGTATACCTTTAAAACCTTAATCACAGAAGCCTTGAATGCATATATATCCTTAAAAAAATACTCCAAAAGGAAGATTCCAAGTTGCATGAATAATGAAGTTGCCAGATTATTGAGCAGAAAAAGATGGCATGGAAATGTTACAGAGTCCTAAAAAGTACTGAACCCTATAACAGCTACAAATTGATCTGTAATAGTGCCACAAAAAAAGGTTAGGCCGGCAAAGGCTGATTATGAGAAATCACTGGCAAAGAGAGCAAAAAGTGGGGATAAGGAATTCTTCACATATATAAATACGAAGAAGAGAAGGACAAATCAGATTGGTAATGAACGTGGAAGAGTATTAGATACCCCAGCTGATGTTGCAGATGAACTCAACAGTTACTTTGCATCGATATTTACAGAAGAAAAACCTTTCATATCAATGATAAATTATGGGAGGGAAGTTGAAAAAAATATAATTAATGATATTGAAATTTTACATGATTGTTTAATGAATAAACATTTACACCAACAGGCATGTAAAGCTCCTAAGGTTGATGGCATATACCCTATAATTTTAAGGGAGGCAACAAGTGAGTGCATTGAACCATTAACACTAATTATGAGAGCATAACTTGACTCAGGAGAGCTTCCACAAGTTTATATTTGGATTGGAAAAGTGCCAACGTATCGCCAGTACATAAAGGTAGTTCTAAGAGTGTATTGGGAGATTACTGGCTGGTCAGCTAACTTCAGTAGTAGGGAAAATCATTGAGGCAATTATCAAGGATGAACTTCAGGATCATTTAGATAGAAATGGAATTCTGAAAGGTACACAGCATGGTTTTGTAAAGGGAAAATCATGTTTGTTAACCAGATTTGTTAGCTATTTTGACAGTGTCACTCATGAGCTGGTTTAGGGAATAATTTCGATATTGTTTATTTAGATTTCAGCAAAGCATTTGATTCATTCCCACATGAGCAGTTACTTTTTGAGCTGGAACAGGTTGGAATCATCCTGCTATCTATATAAGGGAAATCCTTAGATGGATAGGAGGATGGAAGGAGACAGAGGGTTGTGATAAATGGTTATTCCTCAGGTTGGGTTAATGCAAGAAGCGGGGTTCCCCAAGTATCAGTATTGAGACCATTGTTGTTTTTGATTTATCTTAAATGACATTGATGAAGAGATAGAGTGTGTGATGTCTAAATTTGCAGATGATGTAAAGATCAGTTAAGTAGTTAATGATCGCAACCAAGCAGAGCTTCTTCAGAGTGACCTAGATAGAGTTCAGGGATGGTTAGAAAAGTGGCAGCTATGTTTTAATTAAACAAAATGCAAGGTCTTATACTGGGGAACAGTAACCCCAAAATTTGCAGATGACATTGTGGTCATAAGCCACGATCCCAAAGAATTAGAGGAAAATCTTAATCAGTTATGCACAGTTAGTAAGGATTTTGGACTAAAGATGAATATGGCTAAAACAAAAGTAATGACGAACAAGTTTGCCACAGAAAGGGAAATAATGATTGAAGGAGCAGTAATTGAAAAGGTGGAGTCATACTTATCTGGGACAAGTTATTAGCTGTAATTAGCATTAGCATTAGTAGAGGCATTTGATGCAAGAAAGCAAGCTTATGCAGCATCAGCCAAAAAAAAATAAATAAATAAAATAAATAAATAAAAAAATAAAATAAAATAAAATAAATAAATAAATAAATAAAAAATAACCACTTCCACTTCACCCCTCTGTTCGTTCGAAATACCTGTCCAGCTGAGCCTTAAACTTATTTAGACTATCAACTTCCACAACAAAGGATGGAAGTCTGTTCCACCAACCAACCACCCGCTGGCTAAAGGCAAATTTCCTCACGTCTATCCTACATCTGTCCTTCCTCAATTTGAATTTATGCCCTCTCAGGTGATTATTCTGAGCAAGAGGAAGAATCCCATCAGTGTTGAGCATGCTCAAACCATTCAAGGCTTTATACACCTCTATCAGATCACCTCGCTGGTGCCTTGTCTCCAGACACTGTAATTTGCAAAACTTAAGCCTTTCTTCGTAATAATGATAAATGGTTGGAAGTCAAGAGAAGAATAAATTTTGGATGGATAGCATTGAGGAAATATAGTCATACTGAAGAGCAATATCCCAGTTTGTCTGAAACGTAAAATAATGAACCAATGTATACTCCCCACCATGACTTATGGAAGTGAAACTTGGGCACTCACCAAAAGAATGGAAGAGAAGCTGAGAACTACACAGCGAAGAATGGAATGAATTATACTGGGAATGAGACTGTTAGATAAGAAGAGAAACACATGGATTAGGCAGCAAACTCAAGTAAAGGACATTCTTATCAAAACTAAAGAACTAAAATGGTCTTGGGGAGGACACATAGCTCGAAGACATGATGACAGATGGACTAAGAAAATAATAGAATGGTACCCAAGAGGAGCTAGAAGAAAACCTGGAAGACAAAGGTGGAGATGGATAGATGAAATTCATGAGTTTTTGGGTAGTAAATGGATGGCCAGTGCTCAAAACAGAAGGAACTGGAAAGTTGCTTGAGAGGCCTTCATCCTGCAGTGAATTGAAAATGGCTGATGATGATGATGAATCCCAAAATAACTTATGCACTTGGTGGGGTTGAACTAAAGTCAGTAGTGGAAGAAAGGGACTTGTGAATTATGATACGGTCAGACATGTCTGAGCATTGTAGACAGGTTGCAAGGAAGGTTCGTGGTGTCCTGTTGATGATTAATCGAACATTTGCTAGTGGAGATAAGGAAGTCATTATCCCATTATATAACGCTCTTGTTAGACAATACAGTCTGTCCTCATATAGCACGATAGTTACGTTCCTAGAAACCCTCGTGCAATGCAAAATCGTGCAATATAAACAACAGGCCCTATGGGAAAAGTAGGGTTAGGTGCCGACCACCCAAGATTGAACACACATTTGGAACCAAAACATTACCAAACACAATAAATAATCGGGTAATTTTAATCGTTATAAAATACTTACGTATTTTATAACGATTAAAATACGTAATAAAAATAATATTATATTATAATAAAGTATTTTTAGTATTTTTTAATACTAAAAAAGTATTTTTTACGAATAAAATACATATTTTATTCGTAAAAAAAATTATTATATTAAATAAAATAGCCGTAATAAAATACTTACGTATTTTATAATACGTAAGTATAAATTATAATACGTAAGTCGTAATAAAATATTGCTAATGCCTTTGCTTCTATCGTAAGCAAACTTGCTTTTTGTTTGATTTTCTATCCAAAGAGATGACAGCCGTTCCATCTCTTCCAATTCTTTGTGTCTTAATCTAATGGATTTTAATTACACTATGAGTTGTTCCCGCTATGAAAGTTGTTTTTATTTTCTCTGCATTCTTTGTAATTCTCCGCGTTGCCTCATTTAGGTCTTTAGCATGTGCAATATCACATGGTCTTTCATTTCGCTCAAAGCGTTTCACAATTTCATTTTTTTTCTCTATCGACAGAAGCGGTCTGGCCATAAGCCTTACGGGGGAAACCACGGTGGGCTGGAGGCCGGTGTGATTTTGGCCATAAACGCTAGTATGAGGCCACTACAAATTTTCCCGGGTAAGAATTTTTGACCCAGTCCGCCTCTGTTTATCGATATTGCTTCTTTTTTTTTTCTCTCTGAATCTGCAGTGTCTTAGCCAGGACGCTTCCTTTTCACACCTTTTAAGTATTTTACTAATGTTTAGGGAATAAAGCACAATTACAAACGAGGTGGCACGCTTGATACACAGAAACAAAGCTGCGCGCGTGTAGCAACTGAATAAACAACACCGTAAAGGCCGAGATACACTATTAACACCTCACATTTTACTAAAGCACATTTCTGGGGGTTACTACCATAAAACAATAAAAACAATTTCCAGTTGCGTTTCTGCTAGTGGAATCTGTTATAAACTGGTAGTAAACTCCATCTAATTGCATTTGCGATTATATCGATAGCTGGAATTGTGTTGGTTTTTACGTTATTATGGTGAAATGTGTTTCCCCTTCACTGATATAAAACACATAAATACATTTTCAGAATCTTCTTCGTTCCTATCGTGTTGCGTTCAGTTGGGGTGATTCCGCATTCGACTGCCATTTCTTGTAAACACAAAGGCGAATCGTGTATAAGCGAATTCGGTTCGTGTTATATAAGATAACGTTCCCCTATTTATAAATCGTGTATGATCGAATTCATGTAATGCAAACACGTGTTATACGAGGACCCACTGTGCTTGGATTAATGTGTTCAAGCATGGACACCTCACCTAAAAAAAGACATCAAGCTTCTTGAAAGGGTCCGAAAAGTTGGATACCTTTCCTGGTGAGATCGGCAAAAAGGTATCCATATGAGGAAAGACTGAATATGTTAGTTAGTTAGTTAGTTATTTGGTTTTTAGGAGCATTAGCAACTAAGGCCATATTGCTCCGAGATATGCGGTGGTCATTTCCTGACCTTTCCATATCCTCAGTATTTGGTGGTGATGGGCTCGAACCCCTGTCTAATCAAGAAGCGTGTGCTACGCACTGCTGCTCCTTCCCACCTGGCTACGGAGGCACCCTCCTGAATATGTGAGTTGCACAGCTTGCAAAAGTAGTCACCTTAGAGGAGACTTGATTGAGTTGTTTAAGGCTCTGAGGGGCAGAAGTAAAATGAACAAGGATGAAATTTTCACGGTTATAAATGATTCTAGAACAAGGGACCATAAATTCAAGTTACAGGGAAGCTGTTTAGACTGAGTTGCAGGAAGTTTTTTCAGGAAGAGTGGTGTAGAGTTACCTACATGGGTGGCTGACAGTTTGAAAAAATTCAAAGGTCAGCTGGACAGTTACTTATGTTGGGAGGGAAATGCATAGGTTTTTTATTTCCTTTTCTTTTATTATTTAATAAGTATTTAAGTCGTATTCTAGTACTGCCTGATGTTCTTGTCAGCAGTACTAGTAACAGTTGAATGATAATTGGAAATAGCATGTTTGACTCTTTTTATAATATTTAACAGATTTGATACTAGAGAGCTTTTAAGTGCTCGATATTTCCTATATTCTATTATATTATGAATCAACAGGGCTTACCTTTATTTTTGATATAGGAAGCTTCTTTTCCAACTCTCCTTGTCCAACTCGCTAATAATTCATGGGGAAGGCGATATCAATTTTGCAAGACATTGTCATACAGTTAGATTTTGGGGGTCTAAACTGGCTAATAATTAAGGATCGATTTTTTCTTTTTGGTGCTGTGGCAGGAATTTTGAGTTAAATTTAGGGGTCTAATAATTGGATATGGGGTTGGGGGTTATTCTCTACATTCCTTAAGTCAGACTAGAACTTTTCGGGGTGTCATGTTCACAGGAAGAGAGCTACTCACAATTAATCCGAAACTTTTGTCTTATGTTGTAGTGTTTGTTCTTCACGCATGCGTATAAGTGACCAATCGTCGGACAATAGGAATGGCCTACGGATATTGATTGAAGTTGCATGTAGTTTCATCTCTAAGGATGAAATGTGTTGTTTTGTGAAAGATTTCATTCACAAAAAAGTGAAAGACTTCGTGTTGTTTTGTGAAAGATGAAATCTTTCACAAAACAACACGAAGCTTCTGTGTGGACGGGTCGTTCAAATGCATCGGATCTTTCGTTCCACGCCATAAATGAACGACATATATTCGGCTTTAATGAAACTAAAATTATAAATATTCAACACAACTACTACAAACTACTTATTGCAGAAACCTTAGAGATGAAACTACATGCAACTTCAATCAATATCCGTAGGCCATTCCTATTGTCCGACGATTGGTCACTTATACGCATGCGTGAAGAACAAACACTACAACATAAGACAAAAGTTTCGGATTAATTGTGAGTAGCTCTCTTCCTGTGAACATGACACCCCGAAAAGTTCTAGTCCGACTTACAGAATGTAGAGAATAACCCCCAACCCCCACCCCATATCCAATTATTAGACCCCTAAATTTAACTCAAAATTCCTGCCACAGCACCAAAAAGAAAAAATCGATCCTTAATTATTAGCCAGTTTAGACCCCCAAAATCTAACTTTATGACAATGTCTTGCAAAATTGATATCGCCTTCCCCATGAATTATTAGCGAGTTGGACAAGGAGAGTTGGAAAAGAAGCTTCCTATATCAAAAATAAAGGTAAGCCCTGTTGATTCATAATAATATTTAACATACAAAAGCTAATTGGATTTTCATTCAGAAAAGTAGATGCACATCTTTATGATATAATTATCCAAAAAAAAATGCTGAATTACCGTTTTGCATTCTAAAAGATATATATCTTTATTAAAGTAATATTATTTAATTTTTTTAATGAAGAAGAAAGTAGCAACAATTATGAAATAACAACAAATAAGTGTAAATCACTGCAAAATTAACTTTGAGCTTTTAACATTATGTTTTGTTTTTTTAAAAAACGGATGGTCAATTCTGATGGACTGAATGAAAGTTCTTCCTTTAACAAATTTAACACGGGATTTTCACCATTACTAATATCATTACTGGAAAACTCTGAAGAGCATAAAATAATCAAAATTTCTGAATAATGATCTATTTTCTCTCTTTATCATTCTGATTAACATCAGTTTGTTAGAATTTATACTATACTATAAATTTTCTCAAACTTTTTTTCAGGTCTGTGCGAGCTAATGTGGAGTATGATCATGCCAAACAAATTAAGTGGAGTCCGGACTCTAAGGCTTACATTATTTGCCAGGCTAGTGGTAATGCTATACAAGTATATAAAGTTGGCAGAAAAGATGATGGCTCTCCTGGTAATGTAGAACCTCTTTCAACTTTTCCGCAACTGCATAAAACGGATATCATAAACATTGGTATTTCTTGTAATGGACGTTTTATAATGAGTTGCTCTACAGATACTACAATGATTGTTTGGGATCTGAAAGGTAGCAGAAATTTTTTTTTATTAAGTAAAATATTTTGATTGTATACACTAAAAGTATGTGAAATAGGGCCATCTGCCTTAATGAGAAAAGTTGGCTGCACCATAAGAAAAAAAACTTGACCAATTGAATGCACCTTGCATTCAAGCACGAGAAAAAGCCTTGGTATGATTAGGCATGGTGGAAAAGAGGAGAGGTATGTCTAACTCCAAGACAGTTCACATAATAAGCTGCCCATTTTATTATGATTAGCAGTCAGGAGCAAAATATCTGACTTGCACAAAACCCATAGTACAAATTAATGTTTGATAAATGGCGTGGAAGAAAATTGCAGTGACTCATGTGGACCAACAGAATGATCATGGTTTCAATGTGGGACAGTGCACAATGCTTTTCAGCAGCATTATTCAACGTATTTTTCCATTGGATTGGGTATCAGAGCAGATGGCCAACTGGATACTCTTTCCTGACTGCACATCACAGACATCTTTGTTTCATCTGGTGCTGTGATCACTATGTTGGGACAATGGATGACTGGAAGAAGGTGTAATGGCTGGACTAATTGAATTTCTTTTTATGTCATATCACTGGAAAGGTACATGTGCGGCAACAAGATGATAAAAAGGGGGATTGGACCCCCTGCATCGCATGCACGGTGCATTGTAAGCTGGCGGCAGTGCTGTTCTGGTCTGGGAAATGTTCTGCTGGGATAGGTTTTCTGATGCAAGGCTGCTTGAGGGAAAAGATGTATCATGTCATCATTACCTATCACATATGCATGTTGATATTCTTCTATTCCCTGATGTCAGTTGATGTCTTTCAGCAGATTAATGCACCATGCCACAGACCAGATGTGTGCAGAGATGGTGTGCATGTGATTGTTGAACTTCATCCTCTTTAGTGAGTCTCAATTCCCCTGACTTGAACCCCTATCTGTGAAACGTGTGATGTTCAAGTCAGGGATTTGATCCCTGTCAAACATTGGTGGGAACAGAAATTTAAGGCTGTCAGGCATATAAATTTACCATCCTCCAATGCTGGACAGCTTTGAGATGCTATATAGATAGCATGGTGATTCATATCTCCAGATGTGTTCAAGCACTTAAAACATCCACACCACAGTATGTGCAAGTTGTTCTGTGAGTATGTGGAGCCCCAACTTGATATTGGGTAGCTATTCCTATTTCAGTGCTTCTCACTGTGTACAGTTAATCATAATTATCTCTTAGTAATCCACATAATACAATTGTTTATGAAATTTTTTATAAAGTATTTTGTTATAAGTAACATACATCAATGAGCCAAAACATTATGACCAGTGAGTCGTTATGCAAATTGAAACAACTGCAGGTGAACTACAGTGTGTGCACGGGTCGGGACACTATAAAAAATGAGTGCCCTTCATACTGAGCTCCGTTAATCAGTATTACTCGTGTTCTTCCCATTTGAAGATAATACTTATAATGGCTAGACGACTGGGTCAGAGCATATCCGAAACAGCACGGCTGATGGGGTGCTCATGGTCAGCCGTGGTTAGTACCTTCCAAAAGTAGTCCGAGGAGGGGAACCCATGAACCACCAGTGAGGTGTTGGATGACCACAGCTCATTGATGCTCGAGGTGAACGAAGGCTCTCCTGGATGGTACGTGGCAACAGAAGGGGGGGGGGACTCTGGCTCAACTCGCCGGTAATTGGAATGCTGGTGACTGGAGTAATGTGTCACAACACACAGTACATTGAACCTCTGCTGAAAATGGGGCTGCAGAGCTGCAAGCCGCTCTGAGTGCCCATGCTAACCATGGTTCACCGGCAACATCGCCTACAATGGGCATGCAAGCATCGAAACCCTGAGTGATTGGAAGAAGGTTGTCTGGTCTGATGAATCACGTTTCCTGTTGCACTATTTGGATGACCAGATATGTGAGCGTCGTTTACGTGGGGAAGTGATGGCATCTGGATGCACCTTGGGAAGAAAACAAGCCAGTGGCGGCAGTGTCATGATTTGAGCGATGTTCTGCTGGGATACCCCTGGTCCAGTCATCCATGTGCCTGGTGGTAGATGCCAGACACTCTGGCATCTACCACCTACCTGCCGCCACCGTAGCCAGGTGGGAAGGAGCAGCAGTGCATAGCACACGCTTCTTGATTAGACCGGGGTTTGAGCCCGTCACCACCAAATACGGAGGATGCGGAAAGGTCAGGGAATGACCACCGCATATCTCGAAGCAATATGGCCTTAGTTGCTAATGCTCCTAAAAACCAAATAACAAACAAACCACCTACCTAAACATCGTTACTTACCAGCTACACCCTTTCATGGCAACGGTCTCCCCCCCGGCAGTGCCATCTTTCAGCAGGATAATGTGCCATGCCATACTGACTGCCAGGATTGTTTGAGATTGGTTCATGGAACAAGAAAGACTTCCAGGTATTGCCCTGGCCTCCAAATTCTCCAGACATCAATTCCATCGAGCATCTGTGGCTTGTGTTGGAACAGCAACTCCGATCTGCGGCGTCTCAACCATGGACCTTACAGGAGTTAAAAGGATCTGCTGGTTACGTGTTGGTACCAGATACCACAAGACACATTTAGAAATCTTGTAGTGTCCATGCCTCACTGGGTACAAGCTGTTTTGGCTGCACACGGAGACCCAACATTATAGTAGGCAGGTGGTCATAATGTTTTGGCTCATTGGTGTATGTAATTGGAGAGAAAGAATTTTTACCTAATTGGTACACACATGAATAACACTAATATATGTGATCTTTTTTAAGTGAAAACTCATAGCACCTTTTATTTCCTTACCTGATTGATTTACCAAAACCATTCTATTATTTTCTTAAACATTGGAGTTTTCAAAAAATTGCATCACAGCATTTCCCATAGCGCACCCACCGGCATGCCAAATAAAAGTAATGAAAGATGAGAATGTGAAATCGAAAATGTGGGAGAATCGGTTAATGAAAGACAAAATCCTTTGCATATGGTGAGCCAATACAGCCCAGTAATAGGGTTAATATTATATATATAATGAAAATTACATTGTCAATCAGAGGTTATTCTTCCTCATATTGTTTATCTACTCATTTAGATTCAGTACCTTTATTCGCCATTCAACTCAAGGTTGCTGATTGAGTGTGATCTGATAATGGAGTCAGATAGCTCCAAAACTGGACAAAATAGTGTCACTTTGTTTTAAGAATAACAGATTCACCTTCATGACGATGTTATGGATAATGTAGTTGTTTGTAAAGTGAGCATATGCCAAGGTATTCTTGTCATTAGAGAGCCAATCGTAATTCCAGACAGGACAGAAAAACAGTGCTGAGTAGCATTGTTTTCTTAAACCAATTTTTACATTTCCTACAATACTCTGTCAGTACTTTACTTTGTTATCTTAAATGTCCTATTAAAATTATAAAAAGAAGTGGCATCAAGATGTAATCTTCTCTCATTTCAAGTTTGACCTAAAATCAATTTCCAGTATTTTTTCATTTTGCCACTACAGATTTGCCATTTTTATAAAAATATTTTATTTTCATTATATAGTTATCCTTGGCAACCATTTAATAGCACACTATTATCTGTATATAATAATAATCCAAATTTTATATCTCCCACACTAAACTTACATTATTTTTTTATTATTTTTTTGTGGGGGGAGGACACTGATTTCTTAGGGACACTGATTTCAAAGTAATAGCAAAGCCCACTCAAAAACTGCATTCTGTGCGGAAAAGGCACTCCACACTTTCCTCTTCAGTTACGGAATTACATGATGTAGTCTATAATATTAACGTTAGCAGAGGCATATGATGCAAGAAAGCAAGTTTATACAGCATCAGTCAAAAAAATAAAACAAACAGCCCTTCCCATTTTACCTATCCATTCACTCCAAATGTGTGTCTAGTTCTGTCTTAAATTTATTTAAGCTGTCAATTTCAATAACGACAAATGGAAGTTTGTTCCAGCAATCAACCACCCACTGACTAAAGGCAAACTTCCTCACATCTATTCTACAATTGTGTTTCCTCAATTTGAATTTATATCCCCTCAGGTGATTAATCTGGGCAAGAGGAAGAATCCCATCAGCATTGAGCATGCACAAACCATTCAAGGCCTTATACACTTCAGTCAGATCACCTTGCAGGTGCCTATCTCTAGACACTGTAATTTGCAAAACTTAAGCTTTTTTTCTTAAGAGCAACCCTTTGTTCCATTCACTAATCTTGTTGCCTTTCTCTGTACTTGTTCCAGCAATTCTACATCCTTCCTAAAATGAGACCTCCAGACTAAAACTTCCTAAAACGAGACCTGTATACAGCGGCCTCACCGTCACCTTATACAAAGGGATAATCACCTCCTTTTCCCTGCTAGAAAAATTCCTGTATATCATTGACAAGACACCATGAGCTACTCTTGCAGACCATCTGCACTGCCCAGAAAACTTCATATCTGACTACACAATTACCCCCCAGGTCCTTTTCGTTCTCTACCACCCTGAGTGTAGTACCGCACAGTTCATACATAACTCTGGAGTTACTGCTACCCATATGCAGTACTTCCATGTGGCAGTTGTGATTCTTAGTATGTTGGTTCCACTAGGTGCCTTTTAGATATGTGTTTAATGCAACATGCAGTGTCAGTTAGGGCAGTGAGGACCATAGCATTTCAATCGATAAATGAGGATCATGTCTTAGTATTAGTCATATGGTGCAAGAAAGCCTATGGCTTATGCTGCACCAGCCAAAAAAAAAAAAAAAAAACCCCAAATGAAACAATGATAAAAAAAAAACTAATAATAATAAAAGAAAAGGAAACTAAACTTATCATCCTATGCATTTCCCTCACCCGAACTATCCTGATGACCTTTGAATTTCCCCAAACTGTCATCCTCTACCACCCATGTAGGCAAATTATTCCAGTAATTTATAACTCACTGGCTAAAATAAAACTTCCTGCAATTCAATCTAAACATCTTCCCCCGTAACTTGAATTTATGTCCCCTAGTTCTAGCATCATTTATAATCTTGAAAATTTCATCCCCATTCAATTTACTGATGCATCTCAGAGCCATAAACACCTCAATCAAATCTCCTCTAAGGTGTCTAGTTTCCAAACTCTGCAACCCACATATTCAAAATCTATCTTCATAAGGACGCCCTTTTGCCGATCTCACCAAGCGAGTTATCATCTTTGCACTCTTTCAAGAAGCTCTATGTCTTTCTTTAGGTGCAGTCTCCATACTTGAACACAGTATTCCAAGTGTGGTCTAACATAAGCCTTATATAATGGGATTATCACATCCCTATCGCTACTTGCAGCTCAGAGAATTTCATGTCTGACTGTATCGTAACACCCAAGTCCCTTTCCTCCAAGTCCCTACTGGGTTTAGTTGAACTCCACCAAGTGAATAAGTTATTTTGGGATTACTGTTTCCCAGGTATAATGCCTTACACTTTGTTGGATTAAAGCATAGCTGCCATTTTACTGGCCATTCCTGAAGTCTATCTAGGTCTCTCCGAAGAAGCTCAGCTTGACAGTGATATCATTAAATGCTCTACCAATTTTAACATCATCTGCAAATTTAGACATCATGCCCTCTATCCCTTCATCAATGTCGTTTATGAAAATTAAAAACAACAGTGGTCCTAATACTGATCCTTGAGGAATCCCACTTCCTACATCAACCCAATCTGAGGAATAGCCATTTATCACAACCCTCTACCTCCTGCCCTGAAGCCATCCTGCTATCCATCTAAGGATTTTCCCAGTGATTCCAACCTGCTCCAGCTTATAAAGCAACCGCTCATGTCAAAAGCTTTGCTGAAATCTAAATAAACAATGTCGAAATTATTCCCTAAATCCAGCTCATGAGTGACCCTTTCAAAATAGCGAACCAGATTTGTTAAACATGATTTTCCCTTTACAAAACCATGCTGAGTATCCTTGAGAATTTCAGTTCTATTCAAATGATCCTGAATTCCACCCTTGATCATTGCCTCCATGATTTTCCCAACAACTGAAGTCAGACTGACAGGTCAATAATTTCCCACTTCACTCTTAGAACCACCCTTATGTATGGGAGATACATTGGTACTTTTCCAATCCAACTGAATCTCCTAAGAGTCTAGTGATGCTCGCATAATTAGCCTCAATGGTTCAGTGCACTCACTTGCCACCTCCCTTACAATTATAGGGTATATTCCATCAACTCCAGGAGCCTTACTGGCCTGGAGGCTCGAAAATGTTTTCATTAAATAATCTTGCAGAATTTCAATATCATTAATTACATATTTTTCAACTTCACTCCCACAATTTCACATTTCCACGAAAGGTTTTTCATCTGTAAATATCAATGCAAAATAACTGTTGAGTTCATCTGCAATGTCAGCTGGTGTGTTTAATACTATCCCCTTTCCCTTACGTAAAGGTCTGATGTGGTTTGTCCTGCTCTTCTTAGCACTTATATATGTGAAGAATTCCTTATCCCCCCCCTTTGCTCTGTTTGCTAGTGATTTCTCATAAACTGCCTTTGCCTGTCGAACCTTTTCTGTGGCTCTATTACAGATCATCTTGTAAGCTTCAGTACTATTGCTCTGTAACTTTTCAACGCCACCTTTTTCTGCTCAAGTAATGTAGCAACTTCACTATTCATCCAAATTGGAACGCTCCTCGTGGAGTATTTTTTTAATGGTAAATACACATTCAAGGCATCTGTGATTAATGTTTTAAAAGCATACCACAGTTCAATTGTATTCGTTCTCTGTGCAATATCTACCCAGTTAATAGAGGCCTGTAGCACCTTAAGGCATCGTAATTTTCTTTTCTGAAATTATAACCCATTCCTTTGCCTTTTACTACTCTACCTCTCTCTCTCTCTCTCTCTCTCTCTCTCTCTCTCTCTCTCTCTCTCTCTCTCTCCCCCTTCATCATCCACTGTAGAACTCCATGATCATTTTCTGCTACTGGTTCCTCTACTGTCAGCTCTGTTATGTCATCTGATTCATGGGTGATGATAATGTCTAGGATATTCTTTTCTGTAGTACTTTCCCTGACATGTTGATACAAATAACAGTCGTCTAGTTGATTTAAAAATTTTGTTCCCCATGTCAAGTTTCCTTCCCATTTTACTCCAATCAATTGGAGGCAAATTGAAATCACTCATAATAAGACATTGATGCTTACTTGCCCATTCCATTTGCTTGTAGAGGCTTTCGTCATAATCTTCACAATCACCTTGTCTGAAGATTACTCCTACTCGCATTACACCTTTGTTTCCAACTATCTCACACCATACAGATTCTATACTAGCACGTGAAACGCTTGAATCCGAGAACGCTATCGTCGCACTGTGGCTGCTTCTGATAAGAAGCATTACCCCATCACCCCTTCTATCTACTCTATCCTTCCTAAATACATTATACAAGCCGTACTGAACCTCATCATCCCCAATTTCCAGGTGGTTTTAACCAGCAGTTTTAACTTGTTTTAATCAGCAGTTCGAATTCGCTTATTTTATTGACGACACTTCTAACATTACTATATAAACAATTAAGACTTACTGTTCTTGTATATTGAACAACCCTAACACAACCCTTGAAGGTTTTTAGGCTCTCTTCCCTGGCATTAGTTACCCGCTCACTTGAAATGTTTTTGTCCCCAGAACATCTAAATAATATGTCCAGTTGGGGTAACAGATAAGAACTATTGAGGTATGTGCAAGAGTTACTTTGACCAATATTGTCAGATAAACGCGTGTCAATATTACCCACATCCCCCCCCTAACTAGCAGTTTCCCTGAACCTTTAAGGTATACTCTATAATAATACCAAAAACTTTTGCACTACCTTTGTTTAAGTGTATCCCGTCTCTACAAAACAAATTCCTTCTACCTACAAGTGTGGGCCAAGCTGATAGAAATTTCCTCCCAAAAGCCTTGCAGAGTCCTTCAAGTCTTGAGTTAATCCACAAGGCTTTTATCATATAATCCCTCCTATCGTGTCTGGGCAGAATTGCAGACACACATAGACATTGTGGCCTAGCTTGCAGCATTTCCTCACAATGGTCCCGTATTTTTCCAACAAATCGTCAGATCGTGTATGTTTAATGTCATTAGTCCCCACATGAATAATAATATTCTCTTTATCCCCCTTAAAATTTGACAATCTGTTGGTGATATCATTAATAGTTGCTACCGACAGACATACCCATGTTCTACTCCACCTATCCTTATTACAAAAAATATTCCCTGTTTCCCTGACAATAGCTTCTCCTAATAAAACAAAGTCCTTTCGAACTACAGTAGTTTGCATTTGGTTTTTCTGTTTTGAGGCCTGAATTGGGAGTGCATCACTTGGTGCACTCCCGATTCTTCTTGTTTAATGAAGCTAAAGTTTTGAGCATCCAGCATGATCACACAAGTCTTTTAATAGCTGAGACCTTAGGAATGAAAATAAAAATTAACACAATTAACATTCAGAGACCTTTTTTTTTTTTTTTTTTTTGATTTGGTAGTTGTTGGCGCATCGGCTTCTGTGGCCATATTGCACCTCCCAAGGTTTTTTGCAGTACTTTGATCCAAGCCCGAGGCGGGAATCGAACCCGGGAACTTTGGGTTGCCGGGCAGGTACTTTACCCACTCGGCTAGCCCGGTCGGCCGGAGACCTTTTCTCATATTGGATTCATGCACTTTTTTCACGCATGCAGGTTAGTAAGTAATCTCATAGTAATAAATAGCGTGAGGTTCACATTAATTGTTACGCATAAAATTAATTGTTGCGCATAAAAAGCTAGTACGGGCCAGACGTGTTCAAAGCCGCTAAGTGGATTTTTCTTATTTATTGATTTGAAATTATTGTTTTTCTAAAACTTTTGATTTAAATTTAGTAGTATAGCATTATTTTGTGATATTTCTGATTAATCTGGTGTATTTATTCTTTACTCGGCCTTGTAATTGCATAAAAGTATTCGGGAAGGGTATCAAATCCACGTGTTACAAGTTACAACTCCGCTGAACGAGAAGTTTTTTTAGCCAAATTTAGCCACTTATTGAATATCTTTTACATCAAATTATTTTTTGTAAGTAGCTTATAGACCTAGTAAGGATCGTTGGTTTATTCTGAATTGGGACAGCGAGATTTGAAAGTTAATTAATACTTAAGTGTCCATAGATTACCGTTCGTAACTTCCGCCTTTGTCTTTGTCATACGATCGTTATATATCGAACCTAGATAGCGTTAGTATAGTATACGTTATAATATTTTCAGCGATCGGTAAAATCTAATAAACTTGTTCAACTTCGTTGGCATTTAAATTGCACTTTTAACTAAATACATATACGACTTAGATTACAAACGTAATCTAATAAATACGTATAATTAATTAATACATAACTGATACGGAAGTTATATAAAGGGAACTCGGAGATAATTAATACTTGACTGATTGATTAATACTTGACGCTAAAAATATATATCCCGTTATAGCTGTGTTGGGAGATAAGTTAGGGTTATAAACTGAAATTGAAATTTTATTTAAATTAAAAGTAATCATGACTCAGACCAGAGCAGCAAAACAAAAGGCTCAAGCTAATGGAAGTGCTGTGGCTCAGAGGAGAACTGAGGGGGGCAGTTGCCTTCTGAGTCACAGCCTTCTAAAGTGCACAGCTTGCATGATGTTTGTGGAGCATTCAGGTACGGGACATGATATTGCCATGGGGGATGTCTTTGTGTGTGCACGATGCAAGGAGTGTATCGAAATCAGGCAACAACTCAGCGTTCTTATGGGCCTATATGAGAGCTTGAAGGACAGGGTGGATGCCCTCGAAGGAACTAAATTGAGGGGCCCATCAAGCTCTCAGCTGCCCACATCAACGCCAGAGCTTGTACTTGGTCATTGTGAAACACAGCGGCAACCCCCAAGGCAGAATGTGCTGGTCCCAAAGGAACTAGTAGTTGTTGGTGACTCTATTGTCAGGGAAACGGGGAACATGCTTTGTAAAAAGGATAGGTGGAACAGGACCAGAGTATGTCTGCCAGGGGCAAAGGTTGATGACGTTGTAGAGCAGATATCATCTTTTAAGGGCACAAAAGGTGATATAGTTGTACATGTGGGCACTAACGATATCAAGAGTAGGAGACCGGCAGAATTGCTTAACAAGTACAGGTCACTGTTGAAAAAAAAGCCGTGAAATAGGGTTGAATTTGAAAGTGTCTGCAATTCTGCCCAGACACGATAGGAGGGAGTATATGATGAGAGCCCTGTCAATCAATTCGGCCCTGGAAAGATTGTGCAAGGCTCAAGGGGTAGAATTTTTTTCAGCCTGGACTGTACTTGTTAACAAGAGGGATTGCTTCTACAGGGATGGGATACGCTTAAATAGAAAGGGTGCAAGAATATTTGCTGATGCTATCGAGGCAGTGTTAGGTGGGTCGGAAAACTGCTAGCTTGGGGGGATAGAAAGACGAATAGATTAACAGTAGCCACTGGCAGAGGTGAAAGAGATTCTTGCACTGCTTCTATTAGAATGAGCAGAAGCCTGAAAAACAAGATTCAGGATATTTCAGAGACTGCTGAGAGCCATTGCGGTACAAGTAAACACATGGGTTGTGTTAGGGTAGCTAAGAATAGAAATAGGTGCATGTATACTTGCTTGTACACCAATGCTAGGAGTTTAGTAAATAAATTTGATGAATTTGAGGTATTGCTCAAAACATCAAAGGCAGATATTGTTGGGATATCAGAGACTTGGTGTCACACAGATATAAGGAATGCAGAACTGGAATTTGGGGAGTACAACGTCTACAGAAAAGATAGACTGGATAGGAAGGGAGGAGGGGTTATGCTATTAGTGAAGAAATACATAAAATCCAAGGAAGTGAAGCCAGTGGACATTGATGGACAGTGCAGTGTTGAGTCAGTTTGGTGTGACATAAGCATTGGGAGATCAAAATTGAGAGTAGGAGTATGCTATAGGCCTAATGACTCTGATGAGTATAATAAGAAACTGTACAGGGAAATAGAGTGGGCCAGTAAATCAAAGAGTCTTATAATGGGAGATTTTAATTTCCCAGATATTGACTGGAATTTGTGGTCTGGTCACTCACACACTAACAAGGCTTTTGTGGATTTATTGGATGATTGTTTTCTACATCAGCATGTTCGGGAGGCAACTAGAGGGAGGAATACTCTTGATTTGATTATCTGCAGTGATTCTTCATCCATTAAGAATCTGCAGATAAATGAACCACTAGGCGGCAGTGATCACAGTGTGCTGAAGTGGGATTTACTCAAAGAGGTAACTACCATTAGGGGTAAAGGGTAGGGTTATTGCTTTCGTAAAGGTGACTACGATGGACTGAGACAGTATTTAAATTCTATACAGTGGGACCAACTGATGTTACCAACAGTAAATGCAAAATGGGAAGCATTCAAAGAACTTATCTTGGAAGCTACTAGACTTTACATACCAACTAAGAAATATTGTTCAAGGTTTAGGCCTAAATGGATGTCAGATGAACTGATGAGGCATATGGCAGAGAAGAAACATGCATGGGATACATACAAATTAACACATGACACAGAAGCCTATGATAGATACAAGTTGATCTGTAACCAAGTTACAAAGGAGGTTAGACAGGCGAAAGCAGATTACGAGAAATCTTTGGCAAGGGATGCAAAGAAAAACAGCAAAGAGTTCTTTACTTATGTAAACTCTAGAAGGAAGGGGATGAATCAGATTGGTCCACTTGATATCGATGGGTCAACTGTTGATGATCCTGCGCAGGTAGCTAACAAACTAAATGAATATTTTGCATCGACATTCACACATGAGGAGTTATTTAGCAAGGGGAATGCCAGAGGTGTATTCAACTCTAGCAGTAAGCTAGAGAATCTTGTAATAACAGAGAGTAAAGTGGGGGAGAAATTGTTGAAGATAAACAGAAGAAAGACACCTGGGGTGGATGGGATCTATCCAGTTATATTAAAGGAGGCAGCAAAGGAAGTAAGCAAACCCTTAGCCATAATTATGAGAGCTTCCTTGGACTCAGGGGAGATACCTATAGACTGGAGATGTGCAAATGTGACCCCAATTCACAAAGGAGGATCAAAAGCTGACACGAGCAATTATAGACCTGTGAGTTTAACTTCTGTTCCAGGAAAATTAATGGAGGCACTACTTAAAGAAGCACTGCAGGATCATCTAGACAAGACTTCGGTTATAGCTCGGACACAGCATGGTTTTGTTAAGGGGAAGTCTTGCCTGACCAATTTGATTGGATACTATGATGCAGTCACAAAGGAACTGGATGTAGGGAATAACTTTGATATTATATACTTGGATCTTAGAAAGGCTTTTGATACTGTTGCACATGGAAGACTGCTGCACAAATTGGAGCAGTGTAACATTGGAGGCAAATTGCTGCTGTGGGTAAAGGGGTGGCTGAGGGGGAGAAGACAGAGAGTGGTAATCAATGGACACTGCTCGTCGTGGACTAATGTTATTAGTGGAGTCCCTCAGGGCTCAGTGTTGGGTCCATTATTGTTTTCTGTATTCATAAATGATATTGATGATGGTATATCAAGCTTAATGTCGAAGTTTGCAGACGATACAAAGGTAGGCAGGGTTGTCAAGGACACTACTGACACTGTGCTGCTGCAACAGGATCTGGAAAGGTTGAGCAGATGGGCTGAGAGGTGGCAAATGAAGTTTAACCTTGTCAAATGTAAAGTACTACACATGGGAAACAGCAACTCCAGAGCAACATATCAACTCTGTGGTATTACACTGACAGTGGTAGAGAATGAAAGGGACCTGGGGGTGGTTGTGCAGGCAGATATGAAGTTCTCTGAGCAGTGCAGACGGGCTGCAAGAGTAGCTCATGGTGTATTGTCAATGATATATAGGAATTTTTCTAACAGGGAAAAGGAGGTGATTATTCCCTTGTATAAGGCAATGGTCACACCTAGAGTACTGTATACAGGCCTGGAGGCCTCATTTCAAGAAGGATGTAGAGCTGCTGGAACGAGTACAGAGAAGGGCAACAAGATTAGTGAATGGAACAAAGGGGTGCTCTTACGAAGAAAGGCTTGAGATTTGCAAATTACAGTGTCTGGAGACTAGGCACCAGCGAGGTGATCTGATAGAGGTGTATAAAGCATTGAATGGTTTGAGCATGCTCAATGCTGATGGGATTCTTCCTCTCGCTCAGAATAATCACCTGAAAGGGCATAAATTCAAATTGAGGAAAGACAGACGTAGGATAGACGTGCGGAAATTTGCCTTTAGCCAGCGAGTGGTTGGTTGGTGGAACAGACTTCCATCCCTTGTCGTGGAAGTGGATAGCCTAAATAAGTTTAAGGCTCAGCTGGAGGTATTTTGAACGAACAGAGGGGTGAAGTGGGAGTGGTTTTTTTTTTTTTTTCTGTTTTTTTTTTTTTTTTTGGCTGATGCTGCATAAGCTTGCTTTCCTGCATCAAATGCCTCTACTAATGCTAATCAGTTTCTTACCTGTGATCACGAAAATGTGGTCATAGAGACCTGGTGTCACACAGATATAAGGAATGCAGAACTGGAATTTGGGGCGTACAACATCTACAGAAAAGATAGACAGGATAGGAAGGGAGGAGGGTTATGCTATTAGTTAAGTAACACATAAAATCCAAGGAAGTCAAGCCAGTCGACATCGCTGGACAGTGCAGTATCGAGTCAGTTTGGTGTGACATAAGCATTGGGAGATCAAAATTGAGAGTAGGAGTATGCTATAGGCCTGATGACTCTGATGAGTATAATAATGGGTTGATGTAAGAAGTGGGGTTGGGTTGTTGTAAGAAGTGAGGTTCCCCAAGGATCAGTATTAGGGCCACTGTTGTTTTTAATTTTCATAAACGACATTGATTAAGGGATAGAGGGCGTGATGTCTAAATTTGCAGATGATGTTAAAATTGGTAGAGTAGTTAATGATCACTGTCAAGCTGAGCTTCTTCAGAGAGACCTAGATAGACTTCAGGAATGGGCAGAAAAATGGCAGCTGTGCTTTAATCCAACAAAGTGTAAGGTATTACACCTGGGAAACAGTAAACCCAAAAAAACTTATTCACTTGGTGGAGTTCAACTAAACCCAGTACTGGAGGAAAGGGACTTGGGTGTTACGATACGGTCAGACATGAAATTCTCTGAGCATTGTAAACAGGTTACAAGGAAGGCCCATGGTGTCCTATCGATGATCTATCGAACTTTTGCAAGTAGAGATAGGGACTTGATAATCCCATTATATAAGGCTTATGTTAGACCACACTTGGAATACTGTGTTCAAGTATGGAGACCGCACCTAAAGAAAGACATCGAGCTTCTTGAAAGGGTGCAAAGAAGGGTAACTCGCCTGGTGAGATCAGCAAAAGGGTGTCCTTATGAAGAAAGACTTCGAATATGTGGGTTGCAGAGTTTGGAAACTAGACACCTTAGAGGAGTTTTGATTGAGGTGTTTAAGGCTCTCAGAGGCATCAGTAAAATGAATGAGGACGAAATTTTCAAGATTATAAATTATGCTAGAACTAGGGGACATAAATTCAAGTTACGGGGGGGAAATGTTTAGATTGGACTGTAGGAAGTTTTATTTTAGCCAGCGAGTTATAAATTACTGGAATAAGTTGCCTTCATGGGTGGTAGAGGCCGAGAATTTGGGGAAATTCAAAGGTCATCTGGATAGTACTTTTGGGTAAGGGAAGCGCGTAGGATGATAGGTTTAATTTCCTTTTTATTATTTTTTATTTTATATATTTTTTATTTATTAATTATTATTATTTAGTTATTTATTTATTTATCTATTTATTTTTTGTTTTTATCATTGTTTTGTTTGGATTTTTTTTTTTTTTTTTTGGCTGGTGCAGCATAAGCCATAGGCTTTCTTGCACCATGTGGCCGTTAATACTAATACTAATACTAATAAGAAACTGTACAGGAAAATAGAGTGGGCCACTAAATCAGTCTTATAATGGGGGATTTTAATTTCTCAGATATTGACTAGAATTTGTGGTTTGGTCACTCATACACTAGCAAGGCATTTGTGGATGGATTAGTGTTTTTCTACATCATCATGTTCAGGAGGCAACTAGAGGGAGTAATACTCTTGATTTGATTATCAGTAGTGATTCTTCATGCATTAAGAATCTGCAGATAGAGGAACCACTAGGTGACAGTGATCACAGTGTGCTGAAGTCGGATTTACTCAAAGAGGTAACTACCATTAGGAGTAAAGGGAAGGGTTATTGCTTTCGTGTAGGCGACTACGATAGTCTGAGACAGTATTTAAATTCTATACAGTCGGACCAATTGATGATGTTACCAACAGCAAATTTAAAATGGGAAGCATTCAAAGAACTTATCTTGGAAGCTATTAGGCTTTACATACCAACTAAGAAATATTGTTCAAGGTTTAGGACTAAATGGATGTCAGATGGACTAATGAGACATATGGCAGAGAAGAAAAATGCATGGGATATGTATAAATTAACACGTGACACAGAAGCCTATGATAGATATAAGTTGATCTGTAACCAAGTTACAAAGGAGTTTAGGCAGGCGAAGGCAGATTATGAGAAATCTCTGGCAAGGAATGCAAAGAAAAACAGCAATGAGTTCTTTACTTATGTAAACTCTAGAAGGAAGGGGATGAATCAGATTGGTCCACTTGATATCGATGATTCAACTGTTGATGATCCTGCTCAGGTAGCTAACAAACTAAATGAATATTTTGCATCGACATTCACACATGAGGAGTTATTCAGCGAGGGAATGCCAGAGGTGTATTCAACTCTGGCAGTAAGCTAGACAATCTTGTAATAACTGAGAGTAAAGTGGAGGAGGAAATTGTTGAAGATAAACACAAGAAAGGCACCTGGGGTGGATGGTATCTAACCAGTTATATTAAAGGATGCAGCAAAGGAAGTAAGCAAATCCTTAGCCATAATTATGAGAGCTTCTTTGGAGGTACCCATAGACTGGAGATGTGACCCCAGTTCACAAAGGAGGATCAAAGGCTGACACAAGTAATTATATACCTGTGAGTATAACTTCTGTTCCAGGAAAATTAATGGAGGCACTACTTAAAGAAGCACTGCAGGATCATCTAGACAAGACTTCAGTTATAGCTCGGACACAGCATGGTTTTGTTAAGGGGAAGTCTTGCCTGACCAATTTAATTTGATACTATGATGCAGTCACAAAAGAACTGGATGCAGGGAATAACTTTGATATTATACACTTGGATCTTAGAAAGGCTTTTGATACTGTTGCACATGGAAGACTGCTGCACAAATTTGAGCAGTGTGGAATTGGAGGCAAATTTCTGCTATGGATAAAGGGGTGGTTGAGGGGGAGAAGACAGAGAGTGGTAATCAATGGACACTGCTCATCGTGGACTAATGTTATTAGTGGAGTCCCTCAGGGCTCAGTGTTGGGTCCATTATTGTTTTCTGTATTTATAAATGATATTGATGATGGTATATCAAGCTTAATGTCCAAGTTTGCAGACAATGCAAAGGTGGCATGGTTGTTAAGGACACTACTGATGCTATGCTGCTGCAACAGGATCTGGAAAGGTTGAGCAGATGGGCTGAGACATTGCAAATGAAGTTTAACATTGACATATGTAAAGTACTACATATAGGAAACAGCAACCCCAGAGCAACATATCAACTCTGTGGTACTACACTGACGGTGGTAGAGAATGAAAAGGACCTGGGAGGTAATAGAGCAAGCAGATATGAAGTTTCTGAGTAGTGTAGATGGGCTGCAGGAGTAGCTCATGGTGTCTTATCAATGATATACAGTAATACCCCGAAGTTACGCGATAGGTGTTTCCGACGAAAATCGCTTAAGTCGAATTCGCGTAAGTCGGGGTACAACTTTGCATATAATACATATAAATTTTGTTTAATTGGGACCAAGAACAAACAAAAACACTAGTTTAGAAGAAAAATATTAATAAAATTGCAGTTCTTTATACATATTAATACAAAATATGTATTAAAAAAATAAATGACTTACGTAAAAAAGTTATTTCGATGTCGATGGCTTCATAAAATCTAACAAATTCGTCTGACGACAGTCAGACGAATTTGTTAGACTTCTTTTTTTCACGCAGAATTTCTTTGTAGCAAGCTAATAATTTTTTTATTCCTTGCTTTGTAACTATAACGCGTTCTTCGTTGTAGTCATGTTTTCTAAAATTTTTAAGCCCTTTTCAATTGAGCTAAGACCTTCTGTCAAGTTTGCAATTGTCATGTGCTTTTCGTTGTTGCCTCATTTAGGCCTGTAGCACGTGCAATATTACATGGTCTTTCATTTCACTCAAAGCGTTTCACAATTTCATATTTTTCTCTATCGACAGAGGCGGACTGGCCATAAGCCTTACTGGGGAAACCCCGGTGGGCCTGTGTGATTTTGGCCATAGCATTAGCATTAGCATTAGTAGAGGCATTTGATGCAAGAAAGCAAGCTTATGCAGCATCAGCCAAAAAAAAAAAAAAGAAAGTAACATAAATAAAAATAACCACTTCCACTTCACCCCTCTGTTCGTTCGAAATACCTGTCCAGCTGAGCCTTAAACTTATTTAGGCTATCAACTTCCACGACAAGGGATGGAAGTCTGTTCCACCTACCAACCACCCGCTGGCTAAAGGCAAATTTCCGCACATCTATCCTACATCTGTCTTTCCTCAATTTAAATTTATGATCTCTCAGGTGATTATTCTGAGCTAGAGGAAGAATCCCATCAGCATTGAGCATGCTTAAACCATTCAAGGCTTTACACACCTCTATCAGATCACCCCGCTGGTGCCTAGTTTCCAGACACTGTAATTCGCAAAACTTAAGCCTTTCTTCGTAAGAGCACCCCTTTGTCCCATTCATCAATCTAGTTGCCCTTCTCTGTACTCGTTCCAGCAGCTCAACATCCTTCTTGAAATGAGGCCTCCAGGCCTGTATACAGTACTCTAGGTGTGGCCTGACCATTGCTTTATACAAGGGAATAATCACCTCCTTATCCCTGCTAGAAAAATTCCTATATATCATTGACAATACACCATGAGCTACTCTTGCAGCCCGTCTGCACTGCTCAGAGAACTTCATATCTGCCTCCACAACCACCCCCCAGGTCCCTTTCATTCTCTACCACTGTCAGTGTAGTACCACAGAGTTGATACGTTGCTCTGGGGTTGCTGTTTCCCATATGTAGTACTTTACATTTGTCAATGTTAAACTTCATTTGCCACCTCGAAGCCCATCTGCTCAACCTTTCCAAATCCTGTTGCAGTAGCATAGTGTCAGTAGTGTCCTTGACAACCCTGCCAACCTTCGTATCGTCTGCAAACTTGGACATTAAGCCTGATATACCGTCATCAATATCATTTATAAATACAGAAAACAATAAAGGACCCAATACTGAACCCTGAGGGACTCCACTAATAACATTAGTCCACGAAGAGCAGTGTCCATTGATTACCACTCTCTGTCTTCTCCCCCTCAACCATCCCTTTATCCATAGCAGCAATTTGCCTCCAATGCCACACTGCTCCAATTTGTGCAGCAGTCTTCCATGTGCAACAGTATCAAAAGCCTTTCTAAGATCCAAGTATATAATATCAAAGTTATTCCCTGCATCCAGTTCTTTTGTGACTGCATCATAGTATCCAATCAAATTGGTCAGGCAAGACTTACCCTTAACAAAACCATGCTGTGTCCGAGCTATAACCGAAGTCTTGTCTAGATGATCCTGCAGTGCTTCTTTAACCAGTGCCTCCATTAATTTTCCGGGAACAGAAGTTAAACTCACAGGTCTATAATTACTTGTGTCAGCCTTTGATCTCCCTTTGTGAATTGGGGTCACATTTGCACTCTCCAGTCCGTGGGTACCTCCTACGAGTCCAAGGAAGCTTTCATAATTATGGCTATGGGTTTGCTTACTTTCTCTGCTGCCTCCTTTAATATAACTGAATAGATCCCATCCACCCCAGGTACCTTTCTTGTGTTTATCTTCAACAATTTCCTCCTCCACTTTGCTCTCAGTTATTACAAGATTCTCTAGCTTACTGCTAGAATTGAATACACCTTTGGCATTCCCCTCGCTGAATAACTCCTCATGTGTGAATGTCGATGCAAAATATTCATTTAGTTTGTTAGCTACCTGAGCAGGGTCATCAACAGTTGACCCATCGATCTCAAGTGGACCAATCTGATTCATCCCCTTCCTTCTAGAGTTTACATAAGTAAAGAACTCTTTGCTGTTTTTTTTCGCATCCCTTGCCAAGGATCTCTCGTAATCTGCCTTCGCCTGCCTAACCTCCTTTGTAACTTGGTTACAGATCAACTTGTATCTATCATAGGCGTCTGTGTCACGTGTTAATTTGTATGTATCCCATGCATTTTTCTTCTCTGCCATATGCCTCATTAGTTCATCTGACATCCATTTAGGCCTAAACCTTGAACAATATTTCTTAGTTGGTATGTAAAGCCTAGTAGCTTCCAAGATAAGTTCTTTGAATGCTTCCCATTTTGAATTTGCTGTTGGCAATATCATCAGTTGATCCCACTGTATAGAATTTAAATACTGTCTCAGTCCATTGTAGTCGCCTCTACAAAAGCAATACTCCTTCCCTTTACCCCTAATGGTAGTTACCTCTTTGAGTAACTCCCACTTCAGCACACTGTGATCACTGCCACCTAGTGGTTCATTTATCTGCAGATTCTTAATGCATGAAGAATCACTACTGATAATCAAATCAAGAGTATTCCTCCCTCTAGTTGCCTCCCGAACATGCTGATGTAGAAAACAATCATCCAATAAATCCACAAAAGCCTTGCTAGTGTGTGAGTGACCAGCCCACAAATTCCAGTCAATATCTGGGAAATTAAAATCTCCCATTATAAGACTCTCTGATTTACTGGCGCACTCTATTTCTCCGAACAGTTTCTTATTATACTCATCAGAGTCATTAGGCCTATAGCACACTCCTACTCTCAATTTTGATCTCTCAATGCTTATGTCACACCAAACTGACTCGACACTGCACTGTCCTGCGATGTCGACTGGCTTCACTTCCTTGGATTTTATGTGTTTTTTAACTAATAGCATAACCCCTCCTCCCTTCCTATCCTGTCTATCCTTTCTGTAGACATTGTACTCCCCAAATTCCAGTTCTGCATTCCTTATATCTGTGTGACACCACGTCTCTGAAATCCCCACAATATCTGCCTTTGATGTTTTGAGCAATACCTCAAATTCATCAAATTTATTTACTAAACTCCTAGCATTGGTGTACACACAAGTATACATGCACCTGTTCTTTTTCTTAGCTACCCTAACACAACCTATGTGTTTACTTGTACCCCAATGATTCCCAGCAGTCTCTGAAATATCCTGCATCTTATTTTCCAGGCTGCGGCTCATTGGTCCCATACAAAGGGTGGCATAGTTGTTAAGGACACTACTGATGCTATGCTGCTGCAACAGGATCTGGAAAGGTTGAACAGATGGGCTGAGAGATGGCAAATGAAGTTTAACATTGACATATGTAAAGTACTACATATAGGAAACAGCAACCCCAGAGCAACATATCAACTCTGTGGTACAACACTGACAGTGGTAGAGAATGAAAAGGACATGGGGGTAATAGAGCAGGCAGATATGAAGTTTCTGAGTAGTGTAGATGGGCTGCAGGAGTAGCTCATGGTGTCTTATCAATGATATACAGTAATACCCCGAAGTTACGCGATAGGTGGGTCCGACGAAAATCGGCGCCTCCGTAGCCAGGTGGGAAGGAGCAGCAGTGCATAGCACACGCTTCTTGATTAGACCGGGGTTCGAGCCCGTCGCCACCAAATATGGAGGATGCGGAAAGGTCAGGGAATGACCACCGCATATCCCGGAGCAATATGGCCTTAGTTGCTAATGCTCCTAAAAACCAAAACAACAAACAACATCCGACGAAAATCGCTTAAGTCGAATTCGCGTAAGTCGGCGTACAACTTTGCATATAAATACATATAAATTTTGTTTAATTGGGACCAAGGACAAACAAAAACACTAGTTTAGAAGAAAAATATTAATAAAATTGCAGTTCTTTATACATAATAATACAAAATATGTATTAAAAAAATAAATGACTTACATTAAAAAGTTATTTCGATGTCGATGGCTTCATAAAATCTAACAAATTCGTCTGACGACACAGAGACTTTTTTTTTTTCACGCAGAATTTCTTTGTAGCAAGCTAATAATTTTTTTATTCCTTGCTTTGTAACTATAACGCGTTCTTCGTTGTAGTCTATGTTTTCTAAAATTTTTAAGCCCTTTTCAATTGAGCTAAGACCTTCTGTCAAGTTTGCAATTGTCATGTGCTTTTCGCTGTTGCCTCATTTAGGCCTGTAGCACGTGCAATATCACATGGTCTTTCATTTCACTCAAAGCGTTTCACAATTTCATATTTTTTCTCTATCGACAGAGGCGGACTGGCCATAAGCCTTACCGGGGAAATCCCGGTGGGCCTGTGTGATTTTGGCCATAAACCATAGTATGAGGCTGCTATAAATTTTCCCGGGTAAGAATTTTTGATGCAGTCTGCCTCTGTTTATCGATAATTGCTTTTCTTTTTCTCTCTGAATCTGCAGTGTCTTCACCAGTATGCTTCCTTTTCACACCTTTTAAGTATTTTACTATTTTTAGGGAATAAAGCACAATTACAAAACGAGGAGTCACGCTTGATATGCATAAACAAAGCTGCACACATGTAGCAACTGAATAAAAAACACCATAAAGGCAGAGATACACTATTAACACCTCACATTTCTAGGGGTTACTACCATAAAACAATAAAAATCCAGTTGCGTTTCTGCTAGTGGAATCTGTTATAAACTGGTAGTAAACTCCATCTAATTGCATACCGATAGCTGGAATTGTGTTGGTTTTTACGTTATTATGGTGAAATTCCCCTAAAACAAATATATTTTCTGAATCTTCTCTTCTTTCCTATCGTGTTGCGTTCGGGTGGCGTGATTCTGCATTCGACTGCCATTTCTTGTTTTTTTTTTTTTTTTTGATTTGGTAGTTGTTGGCGCATCGGCTTCTGTGGCCATATTGCACCTCCCAAGGTTTTTGCAGTACTTTGATCCAAGCCCGAGGCGGGAATCGAACCCGCGACCTTTGGGTTGCCGGGCAGGTACTTTACCCACTCAGCTAGCCCGGTCGGCCCATTTCTTGTAAACACAAAGGCGAATCGTGCACAAGCAAATTCGGTTCGTGTTATATTATAAGATATCGTTACCGTATTTATAAATAGTGTATGATCGAATTCGTATATATTGTAAACACGTGTTATACGAGGCCTGACTCTATATGGCTCGACCGACGCGATCCATTTCTCTCATGAAAACGATGTAATTTCCGACAAACGTTGAGCACAAATTTGTTGGAATACAAATTCTTGTGTATATGTGCAGCTCATGCGCAGTAAAGTTGAATTTTGTTCATCTTTCGCTCTCACTCTCCGCCGTCGCACCATATATCGATAACATATGAAAAACGACCTTGAAGATAGTGGGCGGCAGTGTTGCCAAACGAAAAAATCAAGAACCGCGTAACTCAGAGTTCGCATAAGTCGCGGTATTACTGTATAGGAATTTTTCTAGCAGGGATGAGGTGATTATTCACTTGTATTAGGCAATGGTCAGGCCACACTTTGAGTACTGTATACAGGTCTGGAGGCCTCATTTCAAGAAGGATGTAAAGCTGCTGGAACGAGTACAGAGAAGGGCAACAAGATTAGTGAATGGAACAAAGGGTTGCTCTTACGAAGAAAGGCTTAAATTTTGCAAATTGCAGTGTCTGGAGACTAGGCACCGGCGAGGTGATCTGATAGAGGTGTATAAATAAAGCTTTGAATTGTTTGAGCATGCTCAATGCTGATGGGATTCTGCCTCTTGCTCAGAATAATCACCTGAGAGGGCATAAATTCAAATTGAGGAAAGACAGATGTAGGATAGATGTCCAGAAATTTGCCTTTAGCCAGTGGGTAGTTGGTTGGCAGAACAGACTTCCATCCCTTGTTGTGGAAGTTGATAGCCTAAATAAATTTAATGCTCAGCTGGACAGGTATTTCGAACGAACAGAGGGGTGAAGTGGAAGGTTTTTTTTTTTTTTTTGGCTGATGCTGCATAAGCTTTCTTTCTTGCATCATATGCCTATGCTAATGCTAATGATAAAACAAGTCGAAAAGTTTTGTCCTTTTTAGGAAGGAAAGTAATTTAAAGTAATTTTAAATATTTATTATCGTATATTTGCACATTCGTGAAATTTAATGATGTTTATTTTTAAAAACTTTGACACAATGCTTTCAATTTCTCGGGGTTGTGAGGTGTATTGGATTGATCTGGGGTTGAATTGGGAGCCTTCGGTTATGATCCTGGGGATGTCTAGGCATTCATGTGCTTAGAGAATTGAATTCATTTATTTGATTTTAAATGTAGTATATTTTTAATCATTTTAAATTTCGAATTGTGTTTAAACAAGAATTTTGAAGAGAAGCAATCCTATGGAGGAAAATATATGTAACTCTTATGAATTTTTATTTTTTATTATATTTTACATGAAAGTTATAAAAAATTGTTATAAAAAAAAAAGATTCATCTATCTCTCACTTCAGGTTTAACCTTAAACCATTTGTAGTGCTTCCTTCATTCTCCTTGATTCTTTATTTTTCTCAAATTTTAAAGCATAGATTCCAAGATGTTTTATTATATATGTTTTCAAAATCAACAATCTGGCTTCCCTCCTCTTTGGTCTAAAACCTGATGATACTTCCCCCAGGTTATGTTCAATATTTCTGTAGCACCTCCTTGATAGAGTGACTCATGCATTGGGCACCCATATCATCCCTCTTTCAAAGTCTGTTAACTCACAATGTTTATTCATACTGACATTGAATTACTGTCTATGTGAATGCAGTAATACAGTGTACCTATATACCTGCCAAGCAGTGGGTTCATCCATTACGAGAGGGTTGACATCACTTTGCCCAGGAACTAGGTATTCCATGAATTCAGTCCTTTCAGTGTATATTAATATAATACTAAGGAGTGAAATTCCTCTGTAGTTTCCACATTGAGCTTTAATATATTGGTACAGTTAAGGCTTTGATGCTTTGCTGAATGACTGCATAATGGTGATGTAACCACCAAAACAGTATTTTCTTCCACCTTCAGCATTTTGAATCTGAGTTTGAGGCATTTTGCTGCGTCTCTATACTTGGAAAATTTCAAGTATGGAGAGGCAGCATAAAGCTAGTGTTTATTTTCCTGCTTTCACAAAACTCTAGCAATGTTTTACCATTATTGTTGGGTTAAACTTTCTCTCCTTTCTCCAAATTTTCCTAAAATATCTCTTTGGATGTAACTAATTTCTTCCAGCAGTCATCCTCTGCTACAGAAAATTTGTGTTCATTTAATAGAAATTCATACATGAAGCCAGTGCATAATTTTTTTGTTTGATTCCTTTACATGCTGGAGTCCCAGAAAATGAACAGGAAGACTTAGCTACCAAAAGTGCTTCAAATCCGATCTCATCTAATACCGTATGTTGACTATAAATCTATTATACAACAGATCTATAAAGAACAGTTGAAATGTACGTGGGAAAAACAAACAAATAATATACTTTTTGAAATAAAGAGAGAACCTAAACGGTGGCAGTCCAGCCTGAGAGGAAATAGAAAAGAAGAAACTATACTAGCAAAATTTCACATTGGTCATTGGTCATGCATTCCCTACTCACAGTTACCTACTCAGAGATGAAGCTGCTCTACAATACAGTAACTGTTCATGCTCACTCATGATACTGCATATCATCATAGAATGCCCACTAAGAGAATATAAAACTGCTTTCTCCTCACATTTCAATAATTACAATCAATTAACACTACAGAATGTTCTTGGAGAATGGCAGGAAAAAATGGATGACATTTTCGTTTTCTTAAAATTGATTAAAAAATATCACCTTGTCTGAACTCTTATCAGTAGAAAAACAAACAAGAAAGATGTCATAAATCAGTACATTATAGCCTCAGTTGTTGATGCACCAAAAAACTCAACAACAACAACCTTCCGTGCCAAACCAATAATCTTAGCCAGGCAGTGCCAATACTATTCTTTCATTGTCATTAGATTTACTGCTTTTCCAAAGTTCTTAAAGAACTCTTCTATTATTTTCATTGTTTATTTTTTTATTTATTTATTTATTTTTTTTTTTTTTTTACCCTTTAACTGGTCCAGACAAATTTCATCATCCAACTTTCCAGCTGAAATTTTCCAACTTAAATCCTCTTATTGGTTAATGTTTCCAAGCCAGTTAAGTTTAATACAATTTAATTTTATTAAACTTAACTGGCAATTTAATACAGTTAGGTTTAATACAATTTAATTTAATTTTAAGCTATTTCCACTTCATTCTGCTGTACAGTACTTCCAGAATAAATTAATTTATAATTATTGTTTACTACAGTTGATCTGTATTTATCCTTTTAGTTTATGTAGTAGTAGTGACATGTGATGCAAGAAAACAAGTGTATGAGCTTATGCAGCATCAGCCAAAAAAAAAAAAAAAAAATCACACCATTCCCTCCAAATGCCTGTCCAATTCCTCTTTAAATTTATTTAATCTATCAACTTCCACAACGACAGATGGAAGTTTGTTCCAGCAATTAACCACCCGCTGGCTAAAGGCAAATTTCTGCACATCTATTCCACATCTGTCTTTTCTTAATTTGAATTTATGCCCCCTTAGGTTCGTAATCTGAACAAGTGGAAGGATCCCATCAGAATTCAGTGTGCTCAATCCATTCAAGGCCTTATACACCTCAGTCAGATCACTGCCAGGTGCCTAGTCTCCAGCTGCTGCAATTTGCAGAACTTAAGCCTTTCTTGGTAAGAGGATTCCTTCATTGCCTTCACAAGTCTTGTTGCCCTTCTCTGTACACGCTTACGCAAATCTACATCCTTCCTAAAATGAGGCCTCTAGACCTGTATGCAGCAATCAAGGTGTGGCCTGACCATTGCCTTATACAGAGGGACAATCACTTCCTTTTCCCTGCTAGCAAAATTCCTATATATCATTGACAAAACCCCATGACCTGCCCTGGCAGCCTGTCTGCATTGCTCAGAAAACTTCATATCTGACTGCACAATTACTCCCAGGTCTTTTTCATTTTCTATCACCTTAAGTGTAGTACCACACAGTTGGTACTTTCTCTGGGGTTACTTCTACTCATATGCAGTACTTTGCATTTGCCAAGGTTAAACTTCAGTTGCCACTTCTTAGTCCATCTACCCAAATTATCTAGATCCTGTTGCAGTAGTACACTGCCATTACTGTCATTAACAACCCTGCCAACCTTTGTATCATCTGCAAACTTCGACACTAAGCCTGATATATCTTCATTAATATCATTGATAAATATACAAAACAACAGAGGACCCAACACCAAACCCTGTGGGACTCCACTAATAACATTAGTCCACGAAGGCCAGCACCCATTAATTACCACCCTCTGTCTTCTCCCACTCAACCATCCTTTTATCCATTGTAGCAACTTACCCTTAATACCATTCTGCTCCAATTTGTACAATAGTCTTCCATGCACAACAGTGTCAAAAGCTTTCCTGAAATCCGAATATATGATATCAAAATTATTTTTTGCATCCAGTTCCTTTGTAACCACATCATAATATCCTATCAGATTTGTCAGAAAAGACTTTCCCTTAACAAATCCATTCTGTGTCTGAATTATAGCTGCAGTCTTGTCTAGATGATCCTGCAATGCATCTTTAAACAGTGACTCCATTATTTTACCCGGAACAGAAGTTAAACTAACTGGTCTGTAATTACTCATGTCACCCTTCGATCCCCCTTTGTGAATTGGGGATACATTTGCACATCTCCAGTCCATGGGTACCTCCCCTGAGTCCAAGGATACTCTCATAATTATGGCTAAGGGTTTGCTTAGTTGCTTTGCCGCCTCCTTTAATATAACTGGATAGATCCCATCCACCCCAGGTGCCTTTCTTATGTTTAACTTCAACAATTTCTCCTTCACTTTGCTCTCAGTTATTACAAAATCATTAAGCACCCTGCTACAATTCGATAACTTTCTGCCATTTTCAAACCTTAATAACTCCTCATGTGTGAATGTAGATGCAAAATACTCATTCAGTTTGTTTGCTATCTGAGCAGGATCATCAACAGTCGAACCATCGATATCAAGTGGACCGATCAGATTCATCTCCTTCCTTTTTGAGTTTATATAAGTAAAGAAATCCTTGCTGTTTTTCTTAGCATCTTTTGCCAAAGAATGTGATGATACCTTCTGTTTTAATATATCATTCTAGTTCTGATAATTCCACTTCTTAAAAGTTTAAGCTTCTGTCATTGATGATGCTGTCTCAAGACAGTGTTCTAGTAGCCTGTTTACCATTTCTGTATGTTATGGTTTCTTGACATGCACAGTGAGAATCCTGGACAATTGCTTAGCTGTTATGAGTCTTGATTGCTTGAGTCTTTTCCCTTTAGCAGGGAAAAAATGAGAAAACAAATGGGGTGTTTGAGGCTCCTTCTAAGAGAGTCTCAGATACAGAACACTCCTATTAATTTGCAATGTAGCCCCCCCCCCTTACAGTGTTGCTTTGGTAGTTATTAATAAGGTAACATCAACTTGTAGTCTATTTTTATAAATGCTTACAGAAATGTGCTCTTAATGAGTTTACTTAGATATTAATATTTGTTCTACTAGTTTATATGGTAGATTATTTATTTTGTATTTCATTTTAGGAGAAATGCTTGCTACAATTGATACTCATCATATTAGCAATTATTTTGGATGTGTCTCTCCCTGTGGCAGATTTGTAGCATCATCAGGTATGTTAATTTTTTAAATTATTTTAAGCATTTATTAAATAAAGAAATGTTTTATTTGACACATTTCTTTAAAACTGAAACAAATGTTTTAAAAGAGCAAACCTAAAAAAAATTATTCTAGATTTTTATGAGAATTTTATTTATTTATTTTTTTTTTTTGCAGTTTTAAGAATAACAAGATTTATAATAAGGAAAATAGAAGTGAAGGCTAAATGTTTAAAAAAAAGTTTTATTGGAGCTTACTGAATCTTTTTCTTTTTTAAATGTTGTCTCCGATACAGAGGTTGGATAACCAGCAAGTACCTCATTTCTCTGTTCTTAGCATCATTCACCTGTTACTTTAAGTCTTTGTTTAGCATAGTGCTTCTCAAAGTGGGCGATATTGCCCCCTAGGGGGGGTTGAATTATCCATGGGGCATGAAAGGGGAGACGGGGGGATAGGAGGCATGAAAGGGGGACGACAGGGGCAGATGGAGCACCATCAATGATTGGCCGTTACAAGGGTTTTATGACTTATTTAAAAAATGCTGTGCCAAATATTATTACTGTTCATTGTGTCATTCACCATCAGCATTTAGTTGTGAAAAAACTTGGTGATCAACTGCACAGTTCTCTACAATCTGTTATTACTGCTATAAACAAAATTAAAGCACATTCTTTGAATCATCGTATATTTCTAAAACTTTGTGATCAAAACAGTGAAGATTTTGAACGATTTTTACTTCACTCTGAGGTTCGGTGGCTGTCAAAAGGCAACTGTCCCAACAGATTTTATGAACTCTTTGTTACTGTTGTCGAGTTTTTTGAAGATAGGAAAAACGACCTTAGTAATGACCTCAAGAAAATGAAAACTGATATTGCTTATCTTGCAGATTTATTTACTAGATTCAACTCAATGAACTTACATTTACAAGGACAAGATGTAACTCTTATTAAGGCAAAAACTCAAATTTCAGCATTTCAAAAATTAAAGCTTTTTTATGCGCAACGTAGGACGATGTGAATTGTATCAATTTCCAAATCTGTTGGAAATAGAGAAAAAGAAAAAAAAATAGCTGATGAAACTCTACTAACTTTTTGTAATCATCTAGAAATGTTGCACAGAGATATGCAGGAAAGGTTTGAAGATCTCCTTAATTTGAAAATTCCAGATTGGGTTATAAATCCTTTTTTAAATAATGACGATGGTGAACGTTTTGTAGAAGAATTGATTGAATTACAAAATGAAGTTGAACTGAAGCCAAAATTTCAAAATTCTTATCAGGAATTTTGGTTACAAAAGAAAATCCACGACCATTATCATTATCCTGCATTGTGGGGAATTGTAAAAAAATTACTTATTTCTTTTCCAACATCATATCTAGTCGAAACCGGTTTCAGTGCTGTATCTCAATTGCTGACAAAACAAAGAAATTGTCTGGATGTTGTTAAACGTGCCGATTTACGACTTCTACTTACAGATATTAAACCTAATATTGATAAGCTAATAAATCTCCACCAACCTCATCCATCGCATTAAATATTAAAATATATTAACTATTTCCATTAATATCATGACTTATTTAGGTAATTAACTTTAATTTTTATGACTTAATTTAAGTGACTATAACTGACTTTATTTATGTAATTGTAATTTTTTACGAAGAAGGAATAAAGTGCAGTAAATAGTTTTCTTTATAATTCGCACACATACATGCATGCAGGGCTGCATTTATGTTTTTGGAGGCAAACAGACAAATATTCATTTAAGTTATTTAGCTTCACTTTATATTGGTGGGCTAAAAAAAAGCCCTGTCGAGGGCTTTTTTTTTTAGGGGGGGGTGATCCAACCAAGGAGGGGGCGGTGATCCAAAAAAGTTTGAGAAGCACTGGTTTAGCACATTGCAGCACAGTTGCCATTATGTTAATGCTTCCAACAACAACGGCAATAACCTAGTATCATGAATTATTTTTTCACAAGCCTTTCTTCTTTCTTCACTACTCATCTCAAATGCTTCCAATCTTTTTGTCATTTCATTTTTTAAAATTTTCCAGATTTTTTTCTTCATATAACATATCTTTCTTCTTTATATCATCCACATCTAGCATTGTAGAGTTTTGATTCTTAATTTTAAATTCAGCCTTGCTCTTTCACTGCATTTTTCTCATCTAGTGAAATAATTTGTTTTTGTTTGTCGTATATCATTATACATGATCTGATTTCTTTAGTTTGGTCATTGTCTCAGTAGAATCTCCTCAATAGCAAAAGTTGTTGATCTGTTCTTTATCCCCTCGACGTGGGCACCCGTACGTGGTGAGGGGACCTCCCAGTGATGCTGCTGGACTTCCAGACTAGCATCACTGGGATCCAACACCCACAGCCCAGGTTCCAGGCTTACATCAATGGAATCCGGCGTGTTTGCCGTGCGCTGCGACCCGTGGAAATTTGGAAAGGGGGATCCTGGTGGTTGAGGGGCCCAGCTTCAATACACCACTTTGGCCCCTGCTTCGACAAGACAGGTGGTCCTGGAAGGCCCGGCTAGGATCAATTGGCTAGTAGGCTCGCCTGCGAGGGTCAGCCGTGTCAATGCCACGCCCCTACCCTCATGGTGTGAGGGACAGGATTCAGGCTGGCGGCGGTGCGGGTATAGTGTCTGGGTAGCCCTGGCGTTCCACTCCCGAGCGCATTTATTGCATGCCGGGTAGTGGGTGTCCCTTTGGGCTCCGTGGTGGGTGGGGAGCCCAGGCACTGAACAATTTAAAAAAACTCCATGAATAAACTCACTTCTTCAGGGGCCCCAACCTGGTCCCTATCTGAAATCAATGAAAAGGAGACAGATAGCATTATTGCTAAAAAGAGGCAGCGAACGGAATTACCATCAGGGCCTGTCCCAAGGTTCTTAATCATGCATTCTACCAATGAAACACCGATTGGTTAAATGTCGCCCTTTTTTATTCAAAAAGGGTTAGACGGGTTAGCAGGTTCACCCAAATCAGTTAAGAGGCTTCGTTCTGGAGACCTTTTAATTGAAACTAAAAATGACAGGCAATCGGAACATCTACTCCGAATAACATCAATCGGAGGAATCCCTATAACAGTGACACCACACAGAACACTCAATTCATCGAGAGGTGTCATTTCGGAGTGGGACCTTCTCGACGTAACCGAGGAGGAAATCTGCTCCGAATTAAAACCACAGGGAGTTATTGCCGTCAAAAGAATTACTGTGCGAAGGGATGAAAAAATTGTTAAAACCAGGAGCGTTATCCTGACTTTTAACTCTCCTAAATTTTTTTCAGCCTGGACTGTACTTGTTAACAGGAGAGATTGCTTCTACAGGGATGGGATACACTTAAATAGAAAGGGTGCAAGAATATTTGCTGATGCTATCGAGGCAGTGTTAGGTGGGTCGGAAAACTGCTAGCTTGGGGAGAGACAAAGACCAATAGATTGACAGTAGCCTCTGGCAGAGGTGAAAGACATTCTTGCACTGCTTCTATTAGAATGAGCAGAAGCCTGAAAAACAAGATGCATGGTATTTCAGAGACTGCTGGGAGCCATTGCGGTACAAGTAAACACATGGGTTGTGTTAGGGTAGCTAAGAATAGAAACAGGTGCAGGTATACTTGCGTGTACACCAATGCTAGGAGTTTAGTAAATAAATTTGATGAATTTGAGGTATTGCTCAAAACATCAAAGGCAGATATTGTTGGGATATCAGGGACGTGGTGTCACACAGATATAAGGGATGCAGAAATGCAATTTGGGGAGTACAACGTCTACAGAAAGGATAGACAGGATAGGAAGGGGGGAGGGGTTATGCTATTAGTTAAGAAACACATAAAAACCAAGGAAGTGAAGCCAGTCGACATCGCTGGACAGTGCAGTGTTGAGTCAGTTTGGTGTGACATAAGCATTGGGAGATCAAAATTGAGAGTAGGAGTGTGCTATAGGCCTAATGACTCTGATGAGTATAATAAGGAACTGTACAGGGAAATAGAGTGGGCCAGTAAATCAGAGAGTCTTATAATGGGAGATTTTAATTTCCCAGATATTGACTGGAATTTGGGGGCTGGTTACTCACACACTAGCAGGGCTTTTGTGGATTTATTGGATGATTGTTTTCTACATCAGCATGTTCGGGAGGCAACTAGAGGGAGTAATACTCTTGATTTGATTATCAGCAGTGATTCTTCATGCATTAAAAATCTGCAGATAAATGAACCACTAGGTGGCAGTGATCACAGTGTGCTGAAGTGGGATTTACTGAAAGAGATAACTACCATTAGGGGTAAAGGGAAGGGTTATTGCTTCCGTAAAGGCGACTACGATGGACTGAGACAGTATTTAAATTCTATACAGTGGGACCAACTGATGATGTTACCAACAGCAAATTCAAAATGGGAAGCATTCAAAGAACTTATTTTGGAAGCTACTAGGCTTTACATACCAACTAAGAAATATTGTTCAAGGTTTAGGCCAAAATGGATGTCAGATGAACTAATAAGGCATATGGCAGAGAAGAAAAATGCATGGGATACTTACAAATTAACACATGACACAGAAGCCTATGATAGATACAAGTTGATATGCAACCAAGTTACAAAGGAGGTTAGGCAGGCGAAGGCAGATTACGAGAAATCCTTGGCAAGGGATGCAAAGAAAAACAGCAAAGAGTTCTTTACTTATGTAAACTCTAGAAGGAAGGGGATGAATCAGATTGGTCCACTTGATACTGATGGGTCAACTGTTGATGATCCTGCTCAGGTAGCTAACAAACTAAATGAATATTTTGCATCGACATTCACACATGAGGAGTTATTCAGCAAGGGGAATGCCAGAGGTGTATTCAACTCTAGCAGTAAGCTACAGAATCTTGAAATAACTGGGAGTAAAGTGGAGGAGAAACTGTTGAAGATAAACACAAGAAAGGCACCCGGGGTGAATGGGATCTATCCAGTTATATTAAAGGAGGCAGCAAAGGAAGTAAGCAAACCCTTAGCCATAATTATGAGAGCTTCCTTGGACTCAGGGGAGGTACCCATAGACTGGAAATGTGCAAATGTGACCCCAATTCACAAAGGAGGATCAAAGGCTGACACAAGTAATTATAGACCTGTGAGCTTAACTTCTGTTCCAGGAAAATTAATGGAGGCACTGATTAAAGAAACACTGCAGGATCATTTAGACAAGACTTCAGTTATAGCTCAGACACAGCATGGTTTTGTTAAGGGGAAGTCTTGCCTGACCAACTTGATTGGATACTATGATGCAGTCACAAAAGAACTGGATGCAGGGAATAACTTTGATATTATCTACTTAGATCTTAGAAAGGCTTTTGATACTGTTGCACATGGGAGACTGCTGCACAAATTGGAGCAGTGTGACATTGGAGGCAAATTGCTGCTATGGATAAAGGGGTGGTTGAGGGGGAGAAGACAGAGAGTGGTAATCAATGGACACTGCTCATCGTGGACTAATGTTATTAGTGAAGTCCCTCAGGGCTCAGTGTTGGGTCCATTATTGTTTTCTGTATTTATAAATGATATTGATGATGGTATATCAAGCTTAATGTCCAAGTTTGCAGATGATACAAAGGTTGGCAGGGTTGTCAAGGACACTACTGACACTATGCTGCTGCAACAGGATCTGGAAAGGTTGAGCAGATGGGCTGAGAGGTGGCAAATGAAGTTTAACATTGACAAATGTAAAGTACTACACATGGGAAAAAGCAACCCCAGAGCAATGTATCAACTCTGTGGTACTACACTGACAGTGGTAGAGAATGAAAGGGACTTGGGGGTGATTGTGCAGGCAGATATGAAGTTCTCTGAGCAGTGCAGACGGGCTGCAAGAGTAGCTCATGGAGTATTGTCAATGATATACAGGAATTTTTCCAGCAGGGATAAGGAGGTGATTATTCCATTGTATAAGGCAATGGTCAGGCCACACCTAGAGTACTGTATACAGGTCTGGAGGCCTCATTTCAAGAAGGATGTAGAGCTGCTGGAACGAGTACAGAGAAGGGCAACAAGATTAGTGAATGGAACAAAGGGGTGCTCTTACGAAGAAAGGCTTAAGTTTTGCAAATTACAGTGTCTGGAGACTAGGCACCAGCGAGGTGATCTGATAGAGGTGTATAAAGCCTTGAATGGTTTAAGCATGCTCAATGCTGATGGGATTCTTCCTCTAGCTCAGAAAAATCACCTGAGAGGGCATAAATTCATATTGAGGAAAGACAGATGTAGGATAGACGTGCGGAAATTTGCCTTTAGCCCGCGGGTGGTTGGTTGGTGGAACAGACTGCCATCCCTTGTGGTGGAGGTTGATAGCCTAAATAAGTTTAAGGCTCAGCTGGACAGGTATTTTGAACGAACAGAGGGGTGAAGTGGAAGTGGGTTTTTTTTTTTTTTGGCTGATGCTGCATAAGCTTGCTTTCTTGCATCAAATGCCTCTACTAATGCTAATGCTAATGCTAAACCTCCTGATGAGATTAAAGCTGGATACATCAATTGTTCAGTGCGTCCATACGTTCCGAACTCATTACGGTGTTTTAAATGCCAGAAGTATGGTCACTCTCAAATGGCCTGCCTTGGAGTCCTTGCATGCGCTCGATGCAGTGCAAAGGACCACGAAACAACAGCATGTTCAACCGAAAAACCCACCTGTATTAACTGTGAAGGCGAACACCCAGCCTACTCACGAGCATGCCAGAGGTGGAAAGAAGAAAAAGAAATTCAACGGCTGAAGGCAGAGCTAAATATATCATACCAGGAGGCAAGGAAATCGGTAAAATCCCTGAATATCACCAAACCTACCTACGCCCAGAAGGTAGCAGGGAGATGTTCTGTCGGAACTCAGACGGACATGACCATTCCTCCAAAGGAGTCTTTCACTCCCATCGTGCGTTATCTTTTAAGTTCTCAAAAACCTGCACAGAAGAACCAATCAGCTGCCACTCCTATATCAGTACCTCCTAATGCTCCACAAGCAACAAAGGAAATTATGAAAGAAAAGAATAAGAAAGGGGAAGGCCCCCCTAGAACCCAAGAAAACATGGATGTTGAGCAGAAGGAGGTACCCGAAGATTCAGTCTTGGAACTCTTTGCGGGGGAAGAAATGGACACGGGACAGCATCCATTCTTCCCCAAAAAAGATAAACCTAAGACTGATAAAAGTAAGCCCTCAGCACCTCGGAGGCCACCTGATGGACCCACCAAGCCAAAATAATGGCTAAATTCCTACAATGGAATTGTCGTGGATTCCGGCGAAATGCAGAAGACATCAAGGCCCGTCTGCAAAATCACGAGCCAGTTTGCTTTTGCTCACAGGAGACATATCTAAAAGGAAATGACGATCCCACCATGCACAACATCACAATTTTTCGAAAGGATAGACTGCGGATGGCTCTGCTCATGGAGGAGTGGCTATCCTCGTCGGCAATCAGACCCCAGTTTAGCCCTTGCTAATTACAACTAACATGGAAGCTGTTGCAGTTCACCTTTTGGTGGGATTTATATTAACAGTTTGCTCTCTTTATTTGCTACCTGGGACTGATATCCCCCAGGAACACCTTGATGATCTTGTAACGCAGTTGCCTTCCCCTTACTTACTTCTCGGGGATATGAATGGACATAACACCCTGTGGGGTAGTGCTAACATCAACGGGATGAGTCATAGAGCGTATGCTCAATGACAATGACCTTTCCCTTCTAAATACTGGAACAAACACCTTCTTCCACATGCCTACCTATACTTTTTCTGCCATTGATCTCTCTATCTGCTCCCCCTTCTCTACTCCCTTCACTCACTTGGGAAGTGGAGGAGAATCCATACGGAAGTGATCACTTCCCCGTGATAACCTTGTTACACAGTGGGAGCCCATGTCTTCCTTTTAGGTTACCACGGTGGAAGTTTGATCAGGCTGACTGGAATGCCTTCCAACATCAGGCAAATTTTGACCTCAGTACAGTCAGTCGGGAGCCTATAAATGACGCAATAAAGTACATCACAGAAATCATTGTCCAAGCAGCTGCTAATGCTGTCCCAAAAACATCTGCCCGGTTTCCACCATTTCCCAAACATTGGTGGAATTTACAATGCACAACAGCAAAAAAGGCTCAAAACAAAGCGTGGGAGATATTTCGCCGATATCCTACCACGAACAACCTTCTAGCCTTCAAACGTGCACGAGCCAAAGCACGCTACATCCGTCGTCAGAGTCAAAAGGAATCGTGGATTCGTTTTACATCATCTATTAACCAGTCTACTAACTCTAAGGTAGTCTGGGATAAAATCCGGAAAATGAAGGAAAAATATACATCCCACCCTTCTTCAATCCTAGATTATAACGGATGCACTATTGCAGACCCAACTGCAATAGCCAATGCTCTTGGGGAAACATTCTCTAACATCTCCGCAACATCCTCGTATTCCCTAGAGTTCCTGGTCCTGAAACATAAATTGGAAAACAAGCACTTAATTTTAAGTCCAAGGGCCTCTATCCCTACAACGGGGCATTCACTATAGAAGAACTGAAAAGAGCCCTCACTCTTTCCAAAGCAAGTGCTGTTGGACCAGATGGCATCCATTATGAAATGATTAAACATCTTTCACCAAAATCTATGGATTGTCTGTTCCTTCTGTATAACAGAATCTTTATTGAAGGGCAGTTTCTGGACTCCTGGCGAAAGGCAATCGTTCTTGCCTTTCCTAAGCCAGGAAAGGATCCAAAAGTCACCACAAATTATCGTCCTATTGCTCTGACTGGCTGTCTGTGCAAAATCCTGGAGAGAATGGTTAATGCTCGTTTAATATGGTACTTAGAATCAAATGACCTTCTCTCCAACATCCAGTGCGGCTTCTGAAGGAACAGGTCCACTTTGGACCACCTTATTAGACTGGAAACATCCATCCGGGATGCTTTCCTAAAACGCGAACACTTGGTGTCAGTGTTCTTTGACATGGAGAAAGCGTATGACACAACTTGGAGATTTGGCATCTTAAAAGATCTGCATAGCCTTGGCCTTAGGGGGCAACTCCCCATTTTTATTAAAAACTTTTTAGCCAATCGATCTTTCCAAGTTCGTGTGGGATCCTCACTCTCTCGTTTCTTTAGCCAAGAGGAGGGAGTACCACAAGGATCAGTATTAAGTGTCACGCTTTTTGCCATCAAAGTAAATTCCATCACAGAACAACTTCCTCCAACTGTAAACAGTGCCCTCTATGTTGATGACTTTAGCATATTTTGTCAGTCATGCAACATGAGGGTTATCGAAAGACAACTGCAGAAAGCTATTGATCGCCTCAACTCCTGGACTCTTGCTAATGGCTTCAGGTTCTCGCCAGAGAAGACCGTTTGCGTACACTTTTGTCGTAAGCGTAATCTTCATCCTGAACCTGAATTAAAGCTCGGACAAAATGCAATTCCAGTAGCAGCGGACGCAAAATTCTTGGGACTCGTATTCGATAAAAAGCTGACCTTTCTGGAACATATCCGTCAACTCCGCACAAAGTGCATAAGAGGGCTGAATATTCTGCGCTCTCTTTCCTCAACATCTTGGGGTGCGGATTGATGCACCCTACTATGTATCTATCGTGCACTTGTACGATCTAGACTAGATTACGGGTCCCTGGTATACAATTCGGCCAGAGACAGTGTACTTCGATGGCTGGATCCTGTCCATCATCAGGCTCTCCGTATCGCTATTGGAGCATTTCGAACATCTCCTGTCCAGAGCTTATACGTCGAAGCAAACGAACCACCGTTATCACTTCGACGTAAGCGGTTGTCTCTAAAGTACGCCTTAAAACTGAAATCCCTGCCAGACCATCCTACGTGGCCATTCGTTTTTGAGCCACGATGGGAAAATTTGTACAACACCCGTAAGACTGCCAATCGTCCTTTTGGTATTCGTCTCCAAGAGCTACTCAAAGAACTTAATATTAAGGTAGACAAGGTTGCCCAAACACCAAAGCAACCCCTTCCACCCTGGCATGCTCATGTTCCAACATGTGACTTGTCCCTTAGAAATTGGGGAAAGTCGGACACTCCATCGTCTGTCTACCTGCAGCTTTATTCAGCACACCGAGCTGAACATTCTGACTTCGTGCCAGTTTACACAGACGGTTCAAAGTCGGAATCATATGTGGGATCTGCTGCTGTCTTTACAGACAGCACTACACCAGAGCAGATTCCCTCTGAATGCAGCATATTTACTGCAGAGCTGCATGCTATAGAGTTAGCCTTGGATCACATTAGTGAATGCCAATACCAACGGTTCATTTTATATTCCGATTCTCTCAGCGTGTTACAGGCTTTAATATCTGTGAGATATAATCCTCATCCAGTTCTGTCTAGTATTCAGCAGAAGATTCACTTCCTCCTTGGACATGTATATGATATCCGCTTCTGCTGATTCCCAGCCACATTGGGATTAGGGGAAATGATTTGGCTGACGCCGCAGCCAAATCAGCAATTCCCAATAATAACCGCTGCCTGTCAGTCCCCTATACAGACTACAGGCAAATAATACACCAAAAGATATATTCCCAATGGCAGGATTCGTGGAATAGACAGACTGTGAATAAATTATATCTTATAAAGCCTGTAATTGAACCGTGGCAGTCTAGTCTGCGCAGGAATCGTAAGGAGGAAGTTGTTCTTGCCCGGACCCGCATAGGACAGTCATTTAACTCATTCGTTTTTGCTGAGGGCTGATGACCCTCCTATATGTGTGTCCTGTGGCACAATTTTAACGATTAGAGACCTTTTAATTGACTGTCCAGATTTTAGCAATATCCGTTTTACCGCTTTTAACCATCTGACTGAGCTGTATACACTCAGTCAGATTTTATCTGACAATGACAATGTGTCTGCTGTTTTTAGCTTTTTTAAATCAATAAAGGTTTTTACTCGTATTTAAAATTTTTACGTTATTGTTATTTCTTTTATTATATATCTGGACATGGTGGCCTAACCACTTAGGTCACTGAGAGAATAAATTTTTATATATTACCTGGTCTTGGCGCATTATAGCCTTAGATGCTAATGCGCCAATAAAACCTAAATCAGTCAATCCATCTGTTCTTTATTTTCATTTCTGCAGAGAATAGAGAATGCTATTTTTTGTTTCTTTGATGCACATAATTTTTGAATTCTTATTGTTAATTGTTAGGTCCATTTTTCACTTTTAGATTCTATTCTACTCATTAATAGTTATCTTTGTGAAGTGGCCATAATAACTCTCATCTCCACATCTCGTTTACTGTTGTTCCATATACCTTGATTCTTCTTCCAGCTCATTTAGAGCTTTCTGAATTATGTTTTCTCCATATATGATATACAGAATCTGTGATAGAACACGACTTTCAGATTAAGGTTAGGAGAAAACTCATGCCACTCCTAAAGTTAATCCAGTCCATTTCCACATTTCTGATCCTAACTTTGGTTTTCTATTTCCAGTAGGCATATTTTATAATTTTTATATCCCTATAGTCCAGTGCTGTGTTGTATAAGATTTCAATTTTGTTATGTCTGAATCTGTCAGATGTCTTCTCAAAAGAGAAATGAAGGCAATAATTTCATATATTTTATTGGCATTTGTGAAAGTGAAAATAACTTCTCTTGTTACAACCACTGTTTGAAATCCTAATTGGATATTTCTGGTTAGCTCATTCACTTTTGTATAAATTCTGTAGTGTGTTATTTTAAGTAGGATTTTGCTTATGTGGTTCAGTAAACTGATTGTTTTTGTGCTCTGCACATTTGTATGTTTTGGGTTTCCTGAGTTTTTCATCATTTTTGGGTCTTGCCATCTATGTGGATCTTTTTAAGAACATTAGTCATTTATTTTATGTCACCCTTACAGTTTTCTTGAGCATTTCAGAGGGAATTTCATATGAGCCACTTGCCTTGGCATTCTTCATAGTTTTGATAGTGAGCCTGACCTCCTCTTCCAGTATGATCAGTTTTACTATTTCAATAATTAGCTCCTGTAAGTTTCTTTGGGCATCATGTAGATTCTTTAGGTATAATTTGCAGGACTCTCTCATTTCTTTCATATGTATTTATTTTCCCAACTTTATTCTCAGATAATCAGTGGAACTTACAGTTCCTGTAAGTTCATTGATTTCCTTGTGCAGTTCTTTTGCACAAGAAATTCTTTTGTATTGTGACTTTTCTTTAGTTGTTCCATTTCATTTCATTTAGGAATGAAATGAAACTGGGCTTCTTTTGCATCTTCTAGCGAGGCTTCTTTTACCCCTATTACTTCTTTTATTTCACTTTTCTTACATTTGTATGTCTTTCTTTCATTCATTAATTTTAGGAATTTGCTAGTCATTTGTGTTTTTTATTTTTTCTGATTGTTTATATCTGATGATGGCCTTAGCAGTTTCTTTTATTATATTTTTATATTCAGTCAGTTGCTCCTTCACACGGTGGTCATCACCTTTAGTTTTAGTTTAATATTGCTCATCAGCAGATTGTGGTCTGTCCCACAGTCAGTGCTTGGGTATGTCTTTGTTTTTGTTAACATGTTCCCAAACTTTAGTTGATCAGGGTGTAGTCAGTTTGGTTTCTTGAGGCCATTTATTCCATCTACTTCCAAGTGTAGAGTCTTCTTGGTTGTGGAGAGATCCACAACCAATAAGACTCTACATTGGTTATTAATTTGTGTCTACTGCACATTCCACTGAATTTGTCATCTTTTTTTTTTTTTTTTTCTTGAATCCAACACAAATGGTCCAACTGTGTTAGGCTCTCTACTTTTTTCTACTTTAGTATTGAAGTCATCCATTATTATACTTCTTTCTTGTGAGTTTATTGTTATCTATGGCTCTTTTAGTATTTTCATAAAACTCAGTTATCACTTCATCACTTGCATCTGTTGTAGGAGTATAAACCCGAATGATGTTAATTTTTTGTGGTTTTTTGTTTATTTTCACTTTATGTTAGAATTCTTTCAAAATGGATGTGCTATCCTTGTTGGCAAATTTGTTCTTCATGATAATGCCTACTCCACTATGTGTATCTTAACCTGAGCACCATAAATTATTTTCATTCGTCCAGAGTTAGTTGAGCTAACTTTTCTGATCCTCAAGACGTTAAAGTTCATACTTTCCATTTCTTTGGTGACATTATCAGTCTTTTCATTTTGATACCTGCTTCCCACATTTCAGGTACCAATATTGTCTTTGTGCTGATTCTTAGTATCCCCTAGCCATTTAAGCCCTGATGGAGACTGTGTGCCAAAGGTTGATTGATGTGTTTCATAGTATTTGTGTTCTTGGGAATGTAATACAATGGTTTCCTCCTCTTACTTTCTGCATCACAGTGTCATAACCCTCTAAATTATATGGTCTCACTTGTAATTATCTGTTCAGGAGCCTTGCCAACATCATTTTACATCAGCCTCCTGGAAGTACTTATAAGCACTGCTCTGACCATTTCTAGGGATTTGAATCGGAGTTGCATTCTTCAAGATATCTATCTTAGTCTTCCTAGTTCATTTCACAAATATACGTGGTCTCAGTTCTAATCTCCATGATGTCCATTTCCACTTACAGTCTGCCAAACCCCATGTACTTTTTTGACAGAATCTCAGTTATCTCTTGATTCAACCACTGCTCATCTCAGTTGCCCAAACTATTCGCTGTATGATGCCTTTCACCTCAAAGTTGGTACTTATGCATATGTACATTCCGATATTCCCGGTAAGAGACTTGGTAATTTGGAATCTCCTCTTTTCGATCTTCTCTGGCTTAAAATCCTTCTACCTCATTCTGTCAAATTCATCTGTTGTCTCTACCATTCTCCCAACTGACTAATCACTTGGAACTCTTTGACTTCCTCTCTTTGCAACTTGACTTTCTCCAGTCCAACTTTCCTAACAGTGAAGTAATTTTTCCTTGGTGATTTTAATGTTTACAACTCCAGCTGGTTTCCGTTTTCTGATCTCACAGACCCAGCTGGTCCAGATGCCGAGGCTTTTGCAATTACTAATGACCTTGTACAGAGTGCTCATTTATCTACCAGAATACTGGGCAATCCTAACCATACAGCCAACATGCTTGACTTTTTCTCACAAACAACCCTTCTAAGTACGTAATCGAAGTGAATGGTCCTTTAGGCACCTCAGATCACAACTTGGTGATTGTCTCCTCTCCAATGGAGCCATTATCTCATGGCTGTTCCCAACGTCGTGTTGTTTGACGTTACAAGAATGCAAAATGGGATGACCTGCATGATTTCTTTTCTTCTTTACTTTGGTCTGATTACTATTTCAGAACTTCTGATGTCGACGTTTGCTCAGATCATGTCAGTGAAATTGTTCTTGTAGGGATGCAATCCTTTATTCCACACACCACTTTAAAATCTCATCCTTTTTCTAAACCTTTGTTTTCCAATAAATGTGCTAAGGCTGATCAAGAGAAGAATGTTGCATATCGTAATTGGCTTGTTTCCAATTCTTCAGTTTCATTTTCTGCCTATATGCAATAATTGTAAACAGTTATTAATCAGTCCAAACTAGATTTTGAACAGGCTAAGAGTAGAAAACTTGCTTCTTGCCCTTATGGTACTCGAGCATTCTGGTCTCTTGCCAAAGCTATTGGCTGCAACTTTTGCTCTATTAAAACCAGATGGCTCTATTGTCACTTCAGCCAAGAATAAAGCCGACCTGCTAGCATCCCATTTTTCTTCCAACTCATGTATTAATGATCTTAATAAAACACCTCCCACCATTCCTAACATGCTCCATTCATTGCCACATGTGCTCTTCCATCAAAATGATGTCAGAAGGATTTTGACGAATCGTGATACCAAGAAAGCTCCAGTTCCTAATGGTATTTTCTCTGCATGTTCTCAAAACCTGTGCTCCTGTTGTTTGCCGACGTTTTTCACTTTCTTATTCCAAAGGTGTTTTTCCTTCATTCCCACATATCCAACTTTGCTCATATCCAGCGAGTTTCTAAAAAGGATGACAAATTCCTCCCATCCAATTATCGTCCCATTGCAATTACTCTTACTGTTTCTAAAGTAATGGAGAAATCAATTAACCGCCAACTCTTAAACTATCTAGAAACCTTCCATCTGATCAACGATCGTCAGTATGGATTCCATCAGTGTCGAATCACTGGTGATATTTGGATTATGTTACCCATTTATGGAGAAATTCAGTGGAAAGGTTTGGTGAAACACAAGCAGTTGCTCTTGATATCTCAAAGGCTTTCAATCGTGTTTGGCACAAAAGTCTTCTGAACAAGCTTCCATCTTATGGTTTTCCCAACTGTTTTTTGTAATTGGTTATCCAGTTTTCTCACTGAGAGTAATGGTAGATGGCTCTATGTCTTCTAACTTCTGCACTGATGCTGTTGTCCCCCAAGGTTCAGTTCTTTCCCCCCCCCCCCTTTTCCTCTTGTATATTAATAACCTTCTTCCATTGACCGGAAATCCTATCCATAGTTTTGCTGATGATAGCACATTGTATTCAATGTGCTATCATCAGCGAGGTTTCTTAAACTTTCCAGTTTGAGAAACCTCGCCCTGCTCAATGTGCAACTTTTCGAATATCTCCTACCAATTCCTTTAATGCCAATCTCCAGGTAATTCTCCAGTGGGGCAAAGACAACTTAGTTGATTTCAATCCTTCCAAAACTCAGTCCTGTCTTATATCTTGCAAAAAGGATTCTTCTGCTGCTATTCTTATCTTTGGTGACACTCTAATTTCTAGGCAAGATGATATAACTCTTTTGGGGATTGCTCTGACTTCTAATCTCTTTTGGCACAAGCACATTACAAATATTGCTTTCTTTGCATCTAAAAAACTTGGGTTTCTGTTTCACTCTCGGCGTTACGTTTCTTCCAAACAGCTGTTCACTCTGTACAAATCGCAAATCCTCCCTACCTTGGAATATTTTCCCACATCTGGGGCGAGTCTGCCAAAACCTCTCTCAAGCTTCTAGATTCCTTTCAGAAGAGGGCAGTTAGGTTAATTAATGACTCATCTCTAACAGAGTAGGCGCCTCCGTAGCCAGGTGGGTAGGAGCAGCAGTGCATAGCACACGCTTCTTGATTACACCGGGGTTCGAGCCCGTCACCACCAAATACGGAAAGGTCAGGGAATGACCATCGCATATCCCGGAGCAATATGGCTTTAGTTGCTGATGCTTCTAAAAACCAAACAACAAACAAACAATCTAACAGAGTCTCTCCACTCTCTGTCTCATAGACGTACTGTTTCTGCTGCATGCCTTTTCTACAGTACCGTTGGCGCCTCTGTAGCCAGGTGGGAAGGAGCAGTGCGTAGTACGTGCTTCTTGATTAGACCAGGGTTCGAGCCCGTCACCACCAAATACGGAGGATGCGGAAAGGTCAGGGAATGACCACCGCATATCCCGGAGCAATATGGCCTTAGTTGCTAATGCTCCAAAAAAAAAATTACAAACAGTACCGTTCTTCTGAATTGGCTTCTACAATTCCCACTCTCTCTTTCAAAACAGTCTGAACGCTTACTGCCACCAGCCTACATCCATTTACTGTCTAACTTCAAACTGATAGAACCAACTTTTCATCTTCCTCGTTTATTCATTCAACTGCCATTTTCTGGAACAATCTTCCTTCATACATATTTCCTGAAAATTAGTTAACAGAAGTTAGCATTAGCATTAGGCACAACATGCAAGAAAGTAAGCTTATATAGCATCAACCAAAAAAAACCAAAAAAAAAACCCCTTATTTCACACATCCACTCGCTCCAAATGTTTGTCTAGTTCTGCCTTGAATCTGTTTAAGCTATCAACTTCTATAACTACAGATGAAAGTATGTTCCAGCAATCAACCACTCCCTGGGTAAAGGCAAACTTCTGCACATCTATCCTACAACCATCTTTCCTCAGTTTGAATTTTTGCCCTCTCAGGCAATTATTCTGAACAAGAGGAAGAATCCCATCAGCACTGAGCATGCTTAAACCATTCAAGGCTTTATACACCTCAATCAGATCACCTCGCAGGCGCCTAGTCTCCAGACACTGTAATTTGCAAAACTTGAGCCTTTCTTCGTAAGAGCAACCCTTTGTTCCATTCACTAATCTTGTTGCGCTTCGCTGTACTCGTTCCAGCAGCTCTACATCCTTCTTGAAATGAGGCCTCCAGACCTGTATACAGTTCTCAAAGTGTGGCCTGACCATTGCCTTATACAAGGGAATAATCACCTCCTTATCCCTTCTAGAAAAATTCCTTGACATGACACCATGAGCTACTCTTGCAGACTGTCTGTACTTCTCAGACAACTTCATATCTGCCTGCACAATTACCCCCAGGTCCTTTTTACTCTCTACCACTGTCAGTGTAGTACCACACAGTTGATACATTACTCTGGGGTTACTGGTTCCCATATGCAGTACTTTACATTTGTCAATGTTAAACTTCAGTTGCCACCTCTCAGCCCACCTGCTCAACTTTTCTAGATCCTGTTGCAGCAGCGTACTGTCATTAGTGTCATTAACAACCCTGCCAACCTTCATATTGTCTGCAAACTTGGAGTTCAAGTCTAATGTCAACAAATATCTTCTTTCGTTTTCTCAACCTTCAACCCATGCATGGTACTAAGTACTATAAGTTCTAATACCTCTCGTGTTTGGGGGTTTCATAAAAAAAAAAAGTCTGGCTCCTGCCCCAGGGCTTCTATGTCCCAATGAAATTTGGAGTCATATTAGCATACAAGCCCTACTGTCTTGATAGGGGTGTTTTCTAGTGTTAATTAAAAAAAAAAAAAAAAAAGGCCGCCGTAGCCTAGTGGTCAGGTGCACCTGTGCATAAGTACATGTGCCTTGAGTGACCGGGGTTCAAGCCCGTGACCGCTGAATATGGTGCTGTTTCTTGTATTCTGTGTATCTTGTAAACTCCTCTGACCGTTTGGTCGTCCCGGAGTATAAACAGAGAAATCCTAGTGTTAATAGTATGTTCGGATGCTTTCTAGTGTGTTAACAACATGTTTTGATGCCTGTCTAATGCATTGGATGCTTCATAGTGTGAACTAGAGATGCATCCAAATGCATCTATGCATTTGGATGCATCTCTAGTGCATTAATGATAGCTTGTCGATGGACTGTCCAATAGCTGGCCTGCAAAAACTGTTTCGATGCTGTACCATTGAAATGTAAGGAACATTGAGTCTCTCCATGATATCGATCAAAAGATGTGACTTAGGCAGTATGATAGAAAAGATTGGGGGGGATACTGGAGTTTACATGGTTTTCTTGGTATTGTGCCAAGTGAGGAGAATTACTAACTCCTAGTAATTATTATTTTAATTATTTTTCTATATAGATGAATCAAAGCAGGTTCACTTTAATTACATCAGTCATCTACCCTTTATAAGATGTATCACAATAACCTATTGTTTTGATTATGATAGATACCATAAATGTTTTCCTCATTTTTTAATTTAAATGAGATTGTAAATATTTTGGTATTTTTAGTTTTTTTATTTTTATTTAAGCTTATACATTGGTAATGGTTTATCATATAACTCAAAAAGCTGTGACTCCAGTTTAGCTGTTTAAAGTTTTTATTTAAATGATTTGCTGTATTTTTAATAATGATAAAAAGTTTTTAATAAAGTATTTTGAATATTTTTTTCTTTTAGGTTTTACACCAGATGTTAAAATATGGGAAGTATGTTTTACAAAGTCTGGTGAATATAAAGAAGTAAAGCGAGCATTTGAGCTTAAAGGACATACATCTGGTGTCTATAGTTTTGCTTTTTCTAACGATTCCTCAAGGTATAGTCTTACAACTTTTTAATTTAATTTATTGTAATATAGTAATTTTTATTATGTACTTCATGCTATTTAAAGCTACTTGATTCTGTATGTAAGGTTCTGTGAAGACTACTTTCCATATAATCATATTGATGCTGTATTTTTACTATAATTAAAATATAGTTTGTGAGGTCTATCTTCATGAAAGTCTTAAAAAATAAAAATTTATGCACAGTATTTATTATAATAATACATTTTCATTTGTTATCAAGATCGCTGAGGTCAGAGGACTTTATGTGTTTATTGTGAATACATAAAGATCATGAATTAAATTTACAAACTCAAAGCTTGATCTGAAGAACTCTTGCTAAACTTAAAAAACTGAATGAGATGTTACTTTTTGGAAGTTAATGGAGAATGGAATAATTTTAATGTTTGTGTTAAATTTGGCAAGTTTTTGTCAGTTTTATCCAGAGTTTAAAACATCAAAAATATAATAATGTGAAATCTAGCTTTTTAAGCCATGACAAGCAGCAAAACATAGTTATCAAAATATATGTACGTTACTCACAGTTAAAATTACTTGTATGATAAATATGATAAATACTTGTAATTACCTTACCACTAATTGTTAATAAGATAAGTAGTTGAAGTTAGCTAAATGTCTCCTTAGCCAAGCAAAAACTTATGCCAAATTCTATTCTTAGAAAAGAACAGAATTTGGCATAATTGTATTTAAATTAGCCCTCTGTTGCCCCGTCTTTTTTGTTTTTAGTTAAGTGGCCACCATATGATTGCAACTATCCTTTACTAGTTTCTCTTTCTCTGCACTCCCCATACCCCCCACACCTCCACATTATCCTCCATGACAATATAGTGTTGTTTTTACTTGTCACACATTTGGAGAGGTCTGGGTTTGATTCCTTGATGATTAGAGGAATTTATGAAGTCCTGTTCAGTGAAGAGTATAGTCGCCAATCTCAAGAAGAGGGATTAGGGACCCTCCTTTGAGTTATTCTGCATTTTCAGCCTACACAACATGCAGATTGGCTTGTAAACACATGCATGTGCTTACACACACACACACACACACACACACACACACAGATATGGCATAGTATGGGCTGAGTTAGTGATGCCTAAAATCCAACAGCAACAACCTTTGCATTCCAAGAAAGGCATACAATTTTTTTGGCCAACTCTGTAGTAGTAGTAGTAGGGCATGTGATGCAAGAAAGCAAGTGTATGAGCTTATGCAACATCAGCCAAAAAAAAAAAAAAAAAAAATCACACCATTTCCTCCAAATGCCTGTCCAGTTCCTCCTTAAATTTATTCAACCTATCAACTTCCACAACGACAGATGGAAGTTTGTTCCAGCAATTAAGTACCCGCTGGCTAAAGGCAAATTTCCGCACATCTATTCTACATCTATCTTTTCTTAATTTGAATTTATGCCCTCTTAGGTTCGTAATCTGAACAAGTGGAAGGATCTCATCAGAATTCAGCGTGCTCAACCCATTCAAGGCCTTATACACCTCAATCACATCACCACGCAGGTGCCTAGTCTCCAGCCACTGCAATTTGCAGAACTTAAGCCTCTCTTGGTATGAGGATCCCTTCATTCCTCTCACCAATCTTGTTGCCCTTATTTGTACACACTCAAGCAAATCAACATCCTTCCTAAAATGAGGCCTGCAGACCTGCACTCAAGGCTTGGCCTGACCATTGCCTTATACAGAGGGGCAATCACCTCCCATTTCACCCTCCGTTTGTTCAAAATACCTGTCCAGCTGAGCCTTAAATTTATTTAGGCTATCAACTTCCACAACAAGGGATGGAAGTCTGTTCCACCAACCAACTACCTGCTGGCTAAAGGCAAATTTCCGCACATCTATCCTACATCTGTCTTTCTTTAATTTGAATTTCAGCAAAGCTTTTGACTCAGTCCCACATGAGTGGCTGCTTTATAAGCTGAAACAGGTTGAAATCACTAGGAAAATCCTTAGATGGATAGCAGGATGGCTTCAGGGCAGGAGGCAGAGGGTTGTGATAAATGGCTATTCCTCAGATTGGGTTGATGTAAGAAGTGGAATTCCCCAAGGATCAGTATTAGGACCGCTGTTGTTTTTAATTTTCATAAACGACATTGATGAAGGGATAGAGGGCGTGATGTCTAAATTTGCAGATGATATTAAAATTGGTAGAGTAGTTAATGATTACTGTCAAGCTGAGCTTCTTCAGAGAGACCTAGATAGACTTCAGGAATGGTAAGAAAAATGGCAGCTATGCTTTAATCCAACAAAGTGTAAGGTGTTACACATGGGAAACAGTAATCCCAAATAACTTATTCACTTGGTGGAGTTCAACTAAACCCAGTACTGGAGGAAAGGTACTTGGGTGTTACGATACAGTCAGATATGAAATTCTCTGAGCATTGTAAACAGGTTGCAAGAAGGCCCATGGTTCCTATCGATGATCTATCAAACTATGATCTATTCCAAGACCACACTTGGAATACTGTGTTCAAGTATGGAGACTCTCCTAAAGAAATATATCGAGCTTCTTGAAAGGGTGCAAAGATGGTACTTCGCTTGGTGAGATCAGCAAAAGGGCATCCTTATGAAGAAAGACTTTGAATATGTGGGTTGCAGAGTTTAGAAACTAGACACCTGAGAGGAGATTTGATTGAGGTGTTTATGGCTCTGAGAAGCATCAGTAAATTGAATGGGGATGAAATTTTCAAGATTATAAATGATGCTAGAACTAGCAGACATAAATTCAAGTTAAGGGTGGGAAGATATTTAGATTGAACTGCAGGAAGTTTTATTTTAGCCAGCGAGTTATAAATTACTGGAATAAATTGCCTACATGGGTGGTAGGGGCTGACAGTTTGGAGAAATTCAAAGGTCATCTGGTTAGTACTTTCGGGTGAGGGAAACACATACGATGATAGATTTAATTTCTTTTTCTTTTATTAATTATTAGTTTTTTTTTTTATCATTGTTTTACTCAGGGTTTTTTTTTTTTTTTTTTGGCTTGTGCAGCATAAGCCATAGGCTTTCTTGCACCATGCGGCCATTACTAATACTAATACTAATTACTGGACACTGCTCTTCATGTACTAATATTATTAGTGGGGTCCCCCAGGGTTCAGCATTGGGTCCATGTTGTTTTCTATATTTATTAATGATATCGATGAAGGTATATCAGGTTAATATCTAAGATGATACAAAGATGATACAGATGATACAAAGTTTGGCAGGGTTGTTAATGACACCAATGACAGTATGCTTCTGCAACGGGATCTAGAAAAATTAAGCAGATGGGCTGAGAGGTGGCAACTGAAGTTTAACATTGACAAATGTAAAGTACTGCATATGTGTAGCAGTAAACCCAGAGTAACTTATCAGCTGTGTGGTATTACACTCAGGGTGATAGAGAATAAAAAGTACCTGGGGCTAATTATGCAGTCAGATATGAAGTTTTCTGAGCAGTTCAGATGGTTGCAAGAGTAACTCATGGTGTCTTGTCAATGATATACAGGAATTTTTCTAGCAGAGAAAAGGAGGTGATTATCCCCCATGTATAAGACAATGGTCAGGCCACACCTTGAGTACTGTATACAGATCTGGAGGCCTCATTTTAGGAAGGATATAGAGCTGCTGGAATAAGCACAGTGATGGGCAATAAGATTAGTGAATGGAACAAAGGGTTGCTCTTTCGAAGGAAGGCTTAAGGCCTTGAATGGTTTGAGCAAGCTCAATGCTGATGGGATGCTTACTCTTGCCCAGATTAATCACCTGCGGGGACATAAATTGAAATTGTGGAAAGACATTTGTTGAATAGATGTGCGGAAATTTGCCTTTAGCCAACGGTTGGTGGATTGCTGGGACAAGCTTCCATCTGTAGTAAAAGTTGACAGCTTAAATAATTTCAAGGCAAAACTAGGCAAACATTTGGAGTGAATGGATTGGTGAAATGGGAAGGGTTTTTTTTTGGTTGATGCTGTATAAGCTTGTTTTCTTGCATCATATTCCTCTTCTAATGCTAATCCCACTGTGATACTTTAGTATGTTTAAGAACTGATTAGTATGTTTATTATATTGTAAATTGTGGTACTCAGTAGACATATTCTTGTATTCATCTGTTCTTATTACAGAATATAATTCCAGTTTCTTGAACAGTCACAAATCCCAGTTAGACTGCCTCTTGCAGAACTAGGGCATTCTGCATCAGATAACCCAGTCTCCTGGGGCTGGATTTGGGATAGTGTCTCCTGGCATTAGACACTTGAGTTTCTATTGATCCTTGAGTGCGATTTTGCTCAAGGCATCAACTTATTTTCTTAGAGATTTGATCTTGTCTAATAGTACAATTTTTAATTTCAGGTGGTTGTACTCTCTACATTTAGGAGATGAAAACAAATCCATCAGCTAGAAAAAAGTTCTGCATATGTGGAATAAAGAGTACAAGCAAAAAATACCACGTGTTCTTGACAATGGTCTTCATTGACATTTTCAGTTATGCTGTGCTTACCTTTAATAGCTAAAGCCATGTTTATCTTTAAATAAAATTTAATTCACAAAAATATCAAAATTTATTCAATGCTAGTGCATAATTATCTTTAAAAATATCTCCTTAAAAAAATTAAACTGGACAATATTATAAGATGGTTTTCTTAAGGTTCTGATTGATTTGGTAGTCAAAAAGAAAGGGGATGCAAAGAATAACTTTATGATTTACTTAGATATCAGATTGGCTATTGACTTGGTCTGTATGAACATCATGTGCATAAATTGGAGAAGTATGCATTAGAAATAGAAGACTTGCTGCAGTGGGTAAAAGGATAGTTTACCGTAGAAGGCAAAAAGTGGTCATCAGTGGGCAGTGCTCCAAATGAACCAACGTTACAAGTGAGATCACTCACAGTTCTGAACTGTAGCATTTATTGGTTTTTATTTTATACATGTTTCTATAAAAATGAAAATAATAGTTCCAAAGAGATGAAAACTGTAAAGATATATAGTAAGAGGACAGAAGTGTAGTGACCTTGAGAAACAATAAAATTTAGAAAAAGAAAAAAAAACCAAACAAAAACTACATACAATTTACAATCAAATGATAAAGATACTGAAGAGGCTAGCTTAAAAAAAAATTATGGTGTTAAAAATCACACATTTCAACAGAGAACTACATGCCAAATTAGCATTAGCATTAGCATTAGTAGAGGCATATGATGCAAGAAAGCAAGCTTATTCAGCATCAGCCAAAAAAAAAAAAAAAAACCACTACTCCCATTTCACCCCTCTGTTCGTTCGAAATACCTGTCCAGCTGAGCCTTAAATTTGTTTAGGCTATCAACTTCAACAACAAGCGATGGGAGTCTATTCCACAAACCAACTGCCCGCTAAAGGCAAATTTCCGCACATCTATCCGACATCCGTCCTTCCTCAATTTGAATTTATGCCCTCTCAGGTGATTATTCCGAGCAAGAGGAAGAATCCCATCGGCATTGAGCATGCTCAAGCCATTCAAAGCCTTATACACCTCTATCAGATCACCTCGCCGATGCCTAGTCTCCAGGCTCTGTAATTTGCAAAACTTAAGCCTTTCTTCGTAAGAGCAACCCTTTGTTCCATTCACTAATCTTGTTGCCCTTCTCTGTACCCTTTCCAGCAGCTCTACATCCTTCTTGAAATGAGGCCTCCAGACCTGTATACAGTACTCAAGGTGTGGCCTGACCAATGCCTTATACAAGGGAATAATCACATCCCTGTCCCTGCTAGAAAAATTCCTGTATATCATTGACAAGACACCATGAGCTACTCTTGCAGCTCGTCTGCACTGCTCAGAGAACTTCATATCTGCCTGCACAATTACCCCCAGGTCCTTTTCATTCTCTACCACTGTCAGCGTAGTACCACAGAGTTGATACGTTGATCTGGGGTTACTGTTTCCCATATGTAGTACTTTACATTTGTCAATGTTAAACTTCATTTGCCACCTCTCAGCCCATCTGCTCAACCTTTCCAGATCCTGTTGCAGCAGCATAGTATCAGTAGTGTCCTTAACAACCCTGCCAACCTTAGTATCGCCTGCAAACTTGGACATTAAGCCTGATACACCATCATCAATATCATTTATAAATACAGAAAACAACAATGGACCCAACACTGAACCCTGAGGAACTCCACTAATAACATTAGTCCACGTTGAGCAGTGTCCATTGATTACCACTCTCTCTGTCTTCTGCCACTCAACCATCCCTTTATCCATAGCAGCAATTTGCCTCCAATGCCACACTTCTCCAATTTGTGCATCAGTCTTCCATGCGCAACAGCATTAGCATTAGCATTAGCATTAGTAGAGGCGTTTGATGCAAGAAAGCAAGCTTATGCAGCATCAGCCAAAAAAAAAAACCACTCCCACTTCACCCCTCTGTTCGTTCAAAATACCTGTCCAGCTGAGCCTTAAACTTATTTAGGCTATCAACTCCCACGACAAGGGATGGAAGTCTGTTCCACCAACCACTCGCTGGCTAAAGGCAAATTTCCGCACGTCTATCCTACATCTGTCTTTCCTCAATTTGAATTTATGCCCTCTCAGGTGATTATTCTGAGCGAGAGGAAGAATCCCATCAGCATTGAGCATGCTCAAACCATTCAATGCTTTATACACCTCTATCAGATCACCTCGCTGGTGCCTAGTCTCCAGACACTGTAATTTGCAAAACTTAAGCCTTTCTTCGTAAGAGCATCCCTTTGTTCCATTCACTAATCTTGTTGCCCTTCTCTGTACTCGTTCCAGCAGCTCTACATCCTTCTTGAAATGAGGCCTCCAGGCCTGTATACAGTACTCTAGGTGTGGCCTGACCATTGCCTTATACAAGGGAATAATCACCTCCTTATCCCTGCTAGAAAAATTCCTATATATCATTGACAATACACCATGAGCTACTCTTGCAGCCCGTCTGCACTGCTCAGAGAACTTCATATCTGCCTGCACAACCACCCCCAGGTCCCTTTCATTCTCTACCACTGTCAGTGTAGTACCACAGAGTTGATAAGTTGCTCTGGGGTTGCTGTTTCCCATATGTAGTACTTTACATTTGTCAATGTTAAACTTCATTTGCCACCTCTCAGCCCATCTGCTCAACCTTTCCAGATCCTGTTGCAGCAGCATAGTGTCAGTAGTGTCCTTGACAACCCTGTCTACCTTTGTATCGTCTGCAAACTTCGACATTAAGCTTGATATACCATCATCAATATCATTTATTAATACAGAAAACAATAATGGACCCAACACTGAGGCACTACACTAATAACATTTAGTCCACGACGAGCAGTGTCCATTGATTACCACTCTCTGTCTTCTCCCCCTCAGCCACCCCTTTATCCACAGCAGCAATTTGCCTCCAATGTCACACTGCTCCAATTTGTGCAGCAGTCTTCCATGTGCAACAGTATCAAAAGCCTTTCTAAGATCCAAGTATATAATATCAAAGTTATTCACTGCATCCAGTTCCTTTGTGACTGCATCATAGTATCCAATAAAATTGGTCAGACAAGACTTCCCCTTAACAAAACCATGCTGTGTCCGAGCTATAACTGAAGTCTTGTCTAAATGATCCTGCAGTGCTTCTTTAACTAGTGCCTCCATTAATTTTCCTGGAACAGACGTTAAACTCACAGGTCTATAATTGCTTGTGTCAGCTTTTGATCCTCCTTTATGAATTGGGGTCACATTTGCACATCTCCAGTCTGTGGGTACCTTCCCTGAGTCCAAGGAAGCTCTCATAATTATGGTAAGTGTTTGCTTACTTCCTCTGCTGCCTCCTTTAATATAACTGGATAGATCCAATCCACCCCAGGTGCCTTTCTTGTGTTTATCTTCAACAATTTCTCCCCCACTTTACTCTCATTTATTACAAGATTCTCTAGCTTACTGCTAGAGTTGAATATACCTCTGGCTTTCCCCTCGCTAAATAACTCCTCATGTGTGAATGTTGATGCAAAATATTCATTTAGTTTGTTAGCTACCTGAGCAGGATCATCAACAGTTGACCCATCGATATCAAGTGGACCAATCTGATTCATCCCCTTCCTTCTAGAGTTTACATAAGTAAAGAACTCTTTGCTGTTTTTCTTTGCATCCCTTGCCAAAGATTTCTCGTAATCTGCCTTCGCCTGCCTAACCTCCTTTGTAACTTGGTTACAGATCAACTTGTATCTATCATAGGCTTCTGTGTCATGTGTTAATTTGTATGTATCCCATGCATGTTTCTTCTCTGCCATATGCCTCATCAGTTCATCTGACATCCATTTAGGCCTAAACCTTGAACAATATTTCTTAGTTGGTATGTAAAGTCTAGTAGCTTCCAAGATAAGTTCTTTGAATGCTTCCCATTTTGCATTTACTGTTGGTAACATCAGTTGGTCCCACTGTATAGAATTTAAATACTGTCTCAGTCCATCGTAGTCGCCTTTACGAAAGCAATAACCCTTCCCTTTACCCCTAATGGTAGTTACCTCTTTGAGTAAATCCCACTTCAGCACACTGTGATCACTGCCGCCTAGTGGTTCATTTATCTGCAGATTCTTAATGGATGAAGAATCACTGCAGATAATCAAATCAAGAGTATTCCTCCCTCTAGTTGCCTCCCGAACATGCTGATGTAGAAAACAATCATCCAATAAATCCACAAAAGCCTTGCTAGTGTGTGAGTGACCAGACCACAAATTCCAGTCAATATCTGGGAAATTAAAATCTCCCATTATAAGACTCTCTGATTTACTGGCCCACTCTATTTCCCTGTACAGTTTCTTATTATACTCATCAGAGTCATTAGGCCTATAGCACACTCCTACTCTCAATTTTGATCTCCCAATGCTTATGTCACACAAAACTGACTCGACACTGCACTGTCCAGCGATGTCCACTGGCTTCACTTCCTTGGATTTTATGTATTTCTTAACTAATAGCATAACCCCTCCTCCCTTCCTATCCAGTCTATCTTTTCTGTAGACGTTGTACTCCCCAAATTCCAGTTCTGCATTCCTTATATCTGTGTGATACCAAGTCTCCGATATCCCAACAATATCTGCCTTTGACGTTGTGAGCAGTACCTCAAATTCATCAACTTTATTTACTAAACTCCTAGCATTGGTGTACACGCAAGTATACATGCACCTATTTCTACTCTTAGCTACCCTAACACAACCCATGTGTTTACTTGTACCGCAATGACTCCCAGCAGTCTCTGAAATATCCTGAATCTTGTTTTTCAGGCTTCTGCTCATTCCAATAGAAGCAGTGCAAGAATCTCTTTCACCTCTGCCAGTGGCTACTGTTAATCTATTCGTCTTTCTATCCCCCCCAAGCTAGCAGTTTTCCGACCAACCTAACACTGCCTCGATAGCATCAGCAAATATTCTTGTACCCTTTCTTCTATTTAAGTGTATCCCATCCCTGTAGAAGCAATCTCTCCTGTTAACAAGTACAGTCCAGGCTGAAAAAAATTCTACCCCTTGAGCCTTGCACAATCTTTCCAGGGCCGAATTGATCGACAAGGCTCTCATCATATACTCCGCCCTATCGTGTCTGGGCAGAATTGCAGACACTTTCAAATTCAACTCTATTTCACGGCTTTTTTTCAACAGTGACCTGTACTTTTAAGCAATTCTGCCGGTCTCCTACTCTTGATATCGTTAGTGCCATCGTGTACAACTATATCACCTTTTGTGCCCTTAAAAGATGATATCTGCTCTACAACGTCATCAACCTTTGCCCCTGGCAGACATACCCTGGTCCTGTTCCACCTATCCTTTTTACAAAGCATGTTCCCCGTTTCCCTGACAATAGAGTCACCAACAACTACTAGTTCCTTTGGGACCAGCACATTCTGCCTTGGGGGTTGCCGCTGTGTTTCACAATGACCAAGTACAAGCTCTGGCGTTGATGTGGGCAGCTGAGAGCTTGATGGGCCCCTCAATTTAGTTCCTTCGAGGGCATCCACCCTGTCCTTCAAGCTCTCATATAGGCCCATAAGAACGCTGAGTTGTTGCCTGATTTCGATACACTCCTTGCATCGTGCACAGACAAAGACATCCCCCATGGCAATATCATGTCCCGTACCTGAATGCTCCACAAACATCATGCAAGCTGTGCATTTTAGAAGGCTGTGACTCAGAAGGCAACTGCCCCCCTCAGTTCTCCTCTGAGCCACAGCACTTCCATTAGCTTGAGCCTTTTGTTTTGCTGCTCTGGTCTGAGTCATGATTACTTTTAATTTAAATAAAATTTCAATTTCAGTTTATAACCCTAACTTATCTCCCAACACAGTTATAACGGGATATATATTTTTTAGCGTCAAGTATTAATTATCTCCGAGTTCCCTTTATATAACTTCCGTATCAGTTATGTATTAATTAATTATGTTACGTTTGTAATCTAAGTCGGTATATGTATTTAGTTAAAAGTACAATTTAAATGCCAACGAAGTTCAACAAGTTTAATAGATTTTACTGATCGCTGAAAATATTATAACGTATACTATACTAACGCTATCTAGGTTCGATATATAACGATCGTATGACAAAGACAACGGTAGAACTTACGAACGGTAATCTATGGACACTTAAGTATTAATTAACTTTATTAATTAACAGTATCAAAATCCTTTCTCAGATCCAAATATATAATATCAAAGTTATTCCCTACATCCAGTTCTTTTGTGACTACATCATAGTATTCAATCAAGTTGGTCAGACAAGACCTGCCCTTAACAAAACTATGCTGTGTCTGAGCTATAACTGAATTCTTGTCCAGATGATCCTGCAGTGCTTCTTTAACCAGTGCCTCCATTAATTTTCCTGGAACCGAAGTTAAACTAACAGGTCTATAATTACTTGTGTCAGCCTTTGATCCTCCTTTGTGAATTGGGGTTACATTTGCACATCACCAGTCCATTGGTACCTCCCCTGAGTCCAAAGAAGCTCTCATAATTATGGCTAGGCGTTTGCTTACTTCCTTTGCTGCCTCCTTTAATATAACTGGATAGATCCCATCCACCCCAGGTGCCTTTTTTATGTTTATCCTCAACAATTTCTCCTCCACTTTCCTCTCAGTTATTAGAAAATCATCTAGCTCACTGCCAATGTTCACTTCACCTACGACATTCCCCTTCCTGAATAACTCCTCGTGTGAATGTAGATGCAAAATACTCGTTTAGATTGTTAGCCTGAGCTGGATTCTCAACTGTTGAACCATCAACATCCAGTGGACCAATCTGATTCATCCCTTTCCTTCTTGAGTTTAAATAGGTAAAGAACTCTTTTCTGTTTTTCTTTGCATCCTTTGCCAAGGATTTCTCATAATCTGCCTTGGCCTGCCTAATCTCCTTTGTGACTTGGTTACAGACCAACTTATATCTATCATAGGCTTCCATATCACCCATTAATTTGTATGTATCCCATGCATTTTTCTTCTCTGCCATATGTCTCATTAGTTCATCTGACAACCATTTAGGCCTGAACCTTGAACAATATTTCTTGGTTCGTATGTAAAGCCTGGTAGCTTCCAAGTTTAGTACCTTGAATGCTTCCCATTTTGAATTTGCTGTTGGTAACATCATCAGTTGGTCCCACTGTATAGAATTTAAATACTTACTCAGACCATCATAGTCGCCTTTACGAAAGCAAAAACCCTTCTCTTTACCTCTGATGGTAGTTACCTCCTTGAGTAAATCCCACTTCAGCACACTGTGATCACTGCCACCCAGTGGTTCCTTTATCTGCAGATTCCTAATGCATGAAGAATCACTACTGATAATCAGATCAAGAGTATTACTCCCTCTAGTTGCCTCCCGAACATGCTGGTGTAGAAAACAATCATTCAATAAATCCACAAAAGCCTTGCTAGTGTGTGTGACCAACCCACAAATTCCAGTCAATATCTGGGAAATTAAAATCCCCCATTATAAGACTCTCTGATTTACTGGCCCATTCTATTTCCCTGCACAGTATCTTATTATACTCATCAGAGTCATTAGGCCTATAGCACACTCCTACTCTCAATTTTGATTTACCTATGCTTATGTCACACCAAACTGACTCGACACTGCCCTGTCCATCAATGTCGACTGGCTTCACTTCCTTGGATTTTATGTGTTTTTTAACTAATAGCATAACCCCTCCTCCCCTCCTGTCCTGTCTATCCTTTCTATACACATTGTACTCCCCAAATTCCAGTTCTGCATTCCTTATATCTGTGTGACACCACGTCTCTGATATCCCAACAATATCTGCCTTTGATGTTTTGAGCAATACCTCAAATTCATCAAATTTATTTACTAAACTCCTAGCATTGGTGTACACGCAAGTATACATGCACCTGTTTCTATTCTTAGCTACCCTAACACAACCCATGTGTTTACTTGTACCGCAATGACTTCCAGCAGTCTCTGAAATATCCTGCAACTTGTTTTTCAGGCTTCTGCTCATTCCAATAGAAGCAGTGCAAGAATCTCTTTCACCTCTGCCAGTGGCTACTGTTAATTCATTAGTCTTTGTCTCCCCCCAAGCTAGCAGTTTTCGGACCCACCTAACACTGCCTCGATAGCATCAGCAAATATTCTTGCACCCTTTCTATTTAAGTGTATCCCATCCCTGTAGAAGCAATCTCTCCTGTTAACAAGTACATTCCAGGCTGAAAAAAATTCTACCCCTTGAGCCTTGCACAATCTTTCCAGGGCCGAATTGATCGACAAGGCTCTCATCATATACTTCCTCCTATCGTGTCTGGGCAGAACTGCAGACACTTTCAAATTCAACCCTACTTCACGGCTTTTTTTTAACAGTGACCTGTACTTGTGAAGTAATTCCGCTGGTCTCCTACTCTTAATATCATTAGTGCCAACGTGTACAACTATATCACCTTTTGTGCCCCTAAAAGATGATATCTGCTCTACAACGTTATCAACCCTGGCAGACATACCCTGGTCCGGTTCCACCTATCCTTTTTACAAAGCATGTTCCCCATTTCCCTGACAATAAAGTCACCAACAACTACTAGTTCCTGTGGGACCAGCGCATTCTGCCTTGGGGGCTGCCTCTGTGTTGCAAGATGACCAAGTGCAAGCTCTGGCTTTGATGTGGGCAGCTGAGAGCTTGATGGGCCCCTCAATTTATTTCCTTCGAGGGCATCCACCCTGTCCTTCAAGGTCTCATATAGGCCCATAACAACGCCGAGTTGTCGCCTAATTTCCTTGCACTCCTTGCACCGTGCACACACAAAGACATCCCCCATGGCAGTATCATGTCCCGTACCCGATTGCTCCGCAAACATCAAGCAAACAGTGCATCTTAAAAGGCTGTGATTCAGAGGGCAACTGCCCCCCCTGAGTCACAGCACTCCCATTATCCTGAGCCTTTTGCTTTGCTGCTCTGGTCAGAGTCATGATTTCGATTTAAATATCAATAAAATTACAATTTCAGAACAAAATTAAAACCTTAAACTTGTATCTTAACGCAGTTATAACGATATATTTATTTTTCAGTATCGAGTTTTATCTACGAGTTCCCTTTATATAACTTCCGTATCAAGTATGTATTAATTATTTGTTACATTTGTACTCTAAGTCGTTATATATATATATATAGTTAAAAGTACAATTTAATTGACAATGAAGTTTAACAAGATTAATAGATCTACTGATTAATTGACAATATTATATTATGCACTATACTATACAAAGCTAATGCAATCGAATTCCGGATATGCTGTATCGCGTTTCAGTAACGAGTGTTATCTACGAAATTCCTTTATATAACTTCCGTATCAAGTTATGTATTAATTATTTATTTTTACTAATTATTTATGTTCCGTAACCTAAGTGGTTATATGTATAGTTAAAAGTACAATTTAATTGCCAATGAAGTTCGACAAGATTAATAGATTTTACTGATTAATTTTCACGTAACAATGGCGGCTGTTTATGAACGGTAAACTGGATTTGATACCCTTTCCGATACTAAGTAATACCTACAAATCTCTATCTAAGTTACTTTAACTTTAAGTACCGTAAATAGGAATATAAAGCTACTCTAGAAATAAGTTAATATGTCAATTTAAACTAATAAAGCAGAAAATAAATCAGAAAAAACTTCTCTGTTCCAAGAGCGGCAGAAAGGCACGTCCGCACAGGAAACTCTCGTCCTCAAAACTCCTATGGAAACACTATGGAAACGTTAATGCTATGGAAACCCTAATAAGTAAAAACAGAAATGGCAAAGAAATTAAATTAATTAAAAATATGAAATAAACATAATAGTAAAAATGATAGGTAAATAGCTTCAGTGCTTATTTGACTAATAAAATGCCATCTGACAATCTTGATATCTCAGCAGCAACCTGAGGAGTTTGGAATTTGTGGCCAACATTTGGAGGAATCACTAGGTGACAGAGATCACAGTGTACTGATGTGAGATTTACTTAAAGATGTAACTACGATCAAGGGTAAAGGGAAGGGTTTTTGTTTTCGTAAAGGTAACTACAGAGGATTTCAGACAGTTTTTAAATTATAGAGCGAGAATTATAGAAGCCAATTCAGAAGAACAGTGCCCATGAAAATATTTGTTGAAAAGGAATGCAGCAGAAACAGTACATCTATGAGACAGAGAGATTGGAGAGAGAGAGTAGAGGTGAGTCATCAGTTAACCTAACTGTCTTCTTCTGAATGGAATCTGGAAACTTGCACTTGGATTTGGAGACACTACCCCAGATGTGGGAACAATATTCCATGGTAGAGCGGATTTGCAATTTGTACAAAGTGAACAGCTGTTTCGAAGAAAAGTAACGCCAAAAGTGAAAGAGAAAACCAAGTTTTTTAGATGAAGAGGAAGCAATATTTGTAATGTGCTTGTACTAAAAGAGATTAGAAGTCACGGTAATCCCCAAAAGAGATGTATCATCTTGCCTAGAAATCGGAGTGTCACCAAAGGTAAGCATAGGAGCAGAAGAATCGGCGCCTCCATAGCCAGGTGGGAAGGAGCAGCAGTGTGTAGCACACGTTTCTTGATTAGACTGGGGTTCGAGCCCGTCACCACCAAATACGGAGGATGCGGAAAGGTCAGGGAATGACCACCGCATATCCAGGAGCAATATGGCCTTAGTTGCTAATGCTCCTAAAAACCAAACAACAAACAAGCAGAAGAATCCTTTTTGCGAGATATAAGACAGCACTGAGTTTTAGAAGAGGATTGAAATCAACTAAGTTGTCTTTGCCCCACTGGAGAATTACTTGGCATTTAAGGTATCGGTAGCAGATTTTCGAGCAGTTGAAGCTGATTGACCAGGACAAGCTTTCTCAAAATGGAAAGTGGAGTACAATGTGCTCTCATCAGCAAACCTAGGGAGAGGATTTACGGTTGCTGGAAGAAGGTCATTAATATACAAGGGCAAAAGATTGAGGGAAAGAATTAAACCTTGGGGGACACCAGCATTAGTAGAGAAGTTAAAAGACAGGGAGCCAGCTACCATCGCCCTCAGTGAGTGGTCAGAGAGAAAACTGGATAACCAATTACAAAAAACAGTTGGCAAACCATAAGATGGAAGCTTGTTTAGAAGACCTTTATGCCAAACACGATCGAAAGCCTTTGAGATGTCAAGAGCAACTGCTTGTGTTTCACCGAACTTTTCCGTTTAATTTGTCCATAATTATATGAGTAACATAATCCAGAATATCACCAGTGGATTGACACTGACAGAATCCATACTAGCGATTGTTGATCACATGGAAGGTTTGTACATAGTTTAAGAGATGGCCATTAATTGATCTCTCCATCTTGGATGATAACTGGATTGGAGGGATTTGTCACCCTCAAATTTCCAAACAGAAAGAAAAACACCTTTGGAATAAGAAAGTGAAAAAAAGGCAGCAAAGAACAGGAATAAGTTCAGGAGCACAGGTTTTGAGAACAAACAGAGAAATACCTTCAGAATCTGGAGCTTTCTTGGCATCAAGATTCGTCAAACTCCTTCTGACATCCTTTTGACAGAAGCCCACAGGAGGCATTGAATGGAGCATGTGGGAATGGTGGGATTTTCCATGTATCAAGATCATTAATACATGATTTGAAAGAGAAATGGGATGCTTGCACATCAGCTTTATCCTTGGTTGAAGTGACAATAGAACCATCTGTTTGATAGAGGTGGGAGCAGAGATTGGCAAGAGACCAGAATTCTCGGCTACCATTAGGCAAGAAGCAAGTTTTCTACTCTTAGCCTCTTCAAAATCTATTTTCGACTGATTAATAACTGTTTTACAATTATTGCGAGCTTTGGTGTAGGCAAAAAATGAAACTGAAGAATTGGAAACAAGCCAATTACGCTTGTTTCTAATTCTTCAGTTTGGAAACAAGTCAATATTTCCAATACTTGAACTGGAAACAAGTCAATTACACTGACATCTTTGACAAGATAAGAAAACATGTCTTTGTTATTTGCCGACAGTAACAGACTTCTCTAAGTGAGTGAACAGGTTATTGCATGAAGGTAAAGATGAGGCAATGTCTAAATGTGCCTTGTCTCAGTTTGGTCTGTTGTTTTAACCTTGAACAACAAGCATAATGTTAGCAACATAACAAAGAAGTAGCATATTAATATTAGTTTTTTTTTTTTTGATTTGGTAGTTGTTGGCGCATCGGCGTCTGTGGCCATATTGCACCTCCCAAGGTTTTTGCAGCTTTGATCCAAGCCCGAGGCGGGAATCGAACCTGCAACCTTTGGGTTGCCGGGCAGGTACTTTACCCACTCGGCTAGCCCGGTCGGCTTAATATTAGTAACATAGTGCAAGGTCCTTGAGGTTGTCACAGACATTCTCTCAGATATGCCAGACAATCTGTACTTGCTACCGGGAGTCTAAAACACTGATGGAACTGATATTCGGGTGACATTCAAGTCAAGTGGACCTAATTTTGGCGATCTGTGACCGCCAACTCCTCTGCTTGCACCTTCACAATGGTAGTACTGTTAGTAACCCTGGATATAACCTCCATGCACATACACAATGTGGGTGACCACCCAGGTGGGAACCAATGTAAGCAGGGGTCGAGGTGTGGCATCCACACCACATGGAGGAATGCCACCCCTCTGAGTTACCAGGCAGTACTAGGTGGAAGATGACTCTCATCAACCAGTGAAATACCACCACTTTGCTTATTAGTATTAGTAACAGCCGCATGGTGCAAGAAAGCCTATGGCTTATGCTGCACCAGCCAAAAAAAAAAAAAAATCCGAACAAAAAAATGATAAAAACAAAAAATAAATAAATAAATAAATAAAATAAATAAATAATAATAATTAATAAATAAAAAAAATAAAATAAAAAATAAATAAAAAGGAAATTAAACCTATCATCCTATGCGCTTCCCTTACCCGAAAGTACTATCCAGATGACCTTTGAATTTCCCCAAACTGTCGGCCTCTACCACCCACGAAGGCAACTTATTCCAGTAATTTATAACTCGCTGGCTAAAATAAAACTTCCTGCAGTCCAATCTAAACATTTCTCCCCATAACTTGAATTTATGTCCCCTAGTTCTAGCATCATTTATAATCTTGAAAATTTTGTCCTCATTCATTTTACTGATGCCTCTCAGAGCCATAAACACCTCAATCAAATCTCCTCTAAGGCGTCTAGTTTCCAAACTCTGCAACCCACATATTCGAAGTCTTTCTTCATAAGGACGCCCTTTTGCCGATCTCACCAGGTGAGTTACCCTTCTTTGCACCCTTTCAAGAAGCTCGATGTCTTTCTTTAAGTGCGGTCTCCATACTTGAACACAGTATTCCAAGTGTGGTCTAACATAAGCCTTATATAATGGGATTATCACGTACCTATCTGTACTTGCAAAAGTTCGATAGATCATCGATAGGACACCATGGGCCTTCCTTGCAACCTGTTTACAATGCTCAGAGAATTTCATGTCTGACTGTATCGTAACACCCAAGTCCCTTTCCTCCAGTACCTGGTTTAGTTGAACTCCACCAAGTGAATAAGTTTTTTTGGGATTACTGTTTCCCAGGTGTAGTACCTTACACTTTGTTGGATTAAAGCACAGCTGCCATTTTTCTGACCATTCCTGAAGTCTATCTAGGTCTCTCTGAAGAAGCTCAGCTTGACAGTGATCATTAACTACTCTACCAATTTTAACATCATCTGCAAATTTAGACATCACGCCCTCTATCCCTTCATCAATGTCGTTTATGAAAATTAAAAACAACAGTGGTCCTAATACTGATCCTTGATAAAACCCACTTCTTACATCAACCCAATCTGAGGAATAGCCATTTATCACAACCCTCTGCCTCCTGCCCTGAAGCCATCCTTCTATCCATCTAAGGATTTTTCCAGTGATTCGAACCTGTTCCAGCTTATAAAGCAACCGCTCATGTGGGACTGAGTCAAAAACTTTGCTGAAATCTAAATAAACAATGTCGAAATTATTCCCTAAATCCAGCTTGTGAGTGACCCTTTTGAAATAGCGAACCAGATTTGTTAAACATGATTTTTCCTTTACAAAACCATGCTGAGTATCCTTGAGAATTTCAATTCGATCCAAATGATCCTGAATTCCACCCTTGATCATTGCCTCCATGATTTTCCGTACTACTGAAGTCAGACTGACAGGTCGATAATTTCCAACTTCACTTTTAGAGCCACCCTTATGTATGGGAGATACATTTGCACTTTTCCAATCCAAGGGAATCTCCCCAGAGTCTAGTGATGCTCGCATAATTAGTTTCAATGGTTCAATGCACTCGCTTGCCGCCTCCCTTAAGATTGTAGGGTATATCCCATCAACTCCAGGAGCTTTACTGGTCTGTAGGCTCGAAAGTTTTTTCATTAAATAATCTTGCGAAATTTCAATATCATTAATTACATATTTTTTAACTTTGCTCCCACAATTTCCCATTGCCACAAAATTCTTTTCATTTGTAAATATCAATGCAAAATTATTGGAGGCTTGAAGTGGTGGAACCCATGTTTAGTCTCTAGAGTTAAGTTCCGATCAACCCTTCCCCATCTCTTCCATAATGCAGTATGACTGATAACTTTTGAGGTTACGATGAACATCGTGGCGAGATCCAATCTTCCTTACATTTCGAAGGTACAGCTCTAAAATGGTATTCACAGGCCAGCCGCTAGTTAGTACACCAGATTGAACCTATTGGTAACCCTTTAGGAGTCTTCCAGATTAGCTAATGTATAATCTTGCTACCTCTACTCTGCCAGATAGTGACTGGAGAGAGTCGGAATAGTGTGTATGCGTGGGGGCATTGTCGAGGCCACGTTATATCAAGGAGCTGGGTATACACCATACCACGTGTACACCATATCCAAAAATTTCATTACTTCATGCAACATTTCCCACTCAATTTTTCTTACTACTGAATACACCATGAGTTGTAAAACTAATAGAGTAAGCTTATCTGCAAAAAAGATCTAAACCTCCCAAACACTTCCTAATTCATTTCACGGGGCACCATTTCATTTCACAAAAGGAAATAATTGCCCAAGAACTACTTAGGTGCAAGATATCAATCGTGGCATTATCCGAATTAAGGCTCACCGGGTCTGGAACGATGATCATCCAACCACCAGCACCTAACGAAGCGGTTATGCTATTCTACTCTGGTGGTGAGAAACGAGAAGCAGGAGTGGGCTTTATGGTCGATGCTCAGGCCACCAGTAGTGTGATCGCTTTCCAACCAATATCGGACCGCCTGGCAGTCCTTACTGTCAAGGGCACCATCAAGACCCATATTATCTCCTCCTATGCGCCAACTGAGACTAGCCTGGACCCGACCAAGAATGACTTCTACAACCAGCTCCAACATACGCTGGATTCAATTCCGCAGACAGAAGTGATCATCCTCGCAGGGGACTTTAATGCCCACATTGGCGTGGACAGATCTGGTTGGGAAACAACAATGGGCAAGTTTGGCCATGGGAAGATCAATGACAACGGACTACGTTTGTTGTCCTTTGCCGCATCTAACAACCTGATCATTGGAAACAGCCATTTCCAGCACCCTCAAAAACATCAACTTACATGGCGAAATCCATCTGGCAAGGACTCAGCAATCCTGGACTACATTTTGATCAATGCCAAATTTCGCTCATCACTCATGGACGTTCGTGCCATGAGTGCAAAAAGATCATCTCGGTCAGCCAAGCTGGACTGGAGGCAACTAATGAATGCTGCCAACAAACAGGCATATCAGATCGCCCTATCCAACCGCTTCGAGATGCTGGCCGTGCCCGAGGATATAAATGAAGAAGAAAAGCAGATCTCTGATGCCATCCTGGAATGTGCCAAGCCCCTATGTCCACCTGCCCGACGTCGAACGCAACCATGGATATCAGATGAGTGCCTCGACCTCGTGGACAGACGGAAACAGGTAAAGTTGGTCGACTTTGAACGGTACCGGCAGCTAAACCGAGAAGTCCGACAAAGAATGACAGCAGAAAGAGAAGCATACTGGAACCAAGTGGCAGACGATCTTGAAGTGGCGGCATCCAAGAACAAGTACCGCACTCTCTACCGCACCCTCAGATGTCTGAGTGGAAAGACCAAATTGACTAGTGACAACATCAAGAATGCTGATGGGACCTTCGTGCGATCACCATCCGAACGCCTGCAACGGTGGAGTGAATTCTTCAAAGCTTTGTATAATCACGACCCACCTCAGGGACCGCCAGCATCAGCACTCTCAATCGACCCCCCTGAGGTCTCCATAGTCGATGTTGAGCCTACGGTAGAAGAAGTGAAAGCAGCCATACAATCCCTGAAGAATGGCAGGGCACCAGGAGTGGACCAAGTCACCACAGAAGCGATCAAAGCCGGGGGAGATGTACTGCTTCGCCGACTACACTCGCTCCTCAAAACCATCTGGTGCACTGAACCAATTCCGCTAACATGGAGGAAAGCCATTATCGTACCGATCCACAAGAAAGGTGATAACCGGGACTGCAAGACTACCGTGGCATCAGCCTCCTTTCCATCATCGGAAAGGTCTTTATGAAGATCATCCAGTCAAGACTGCAAAAACATCGGGAGCAAACCAGTCGAGAAGAACAGGCAGGATTTAGACCCGGGCGAGGATGCTGTGATCAAATCTTTGCCATTCGTCAGCTGATGGAGGAGAGGATCCGGTGTGGACAGCGAACCGTCATTGTTTTCATTGACTTTAAGTCTGCTTTCGACTGTGTCCACCGGCCTGCCTTATGGAAACTACTAGAGGTTGAACATGTACCTCGAAAAGTCATCACACTCCTCCAAACTGCATACAACGGTTTAACCAGCCAGGTGCGCATCCAGAACGATTTATCTGAGGAATTTACCATCCAAACTGGAGTCCGCCAAGGGGATGTAGCCTCCCTGTTGCTTTTCAACATCGTGGTCGACGCCATTATGAAGCAAGCATTCAGAAACAGACAGGGCATACAATATGACAAGGATCACTATGTGACTGACCTGATGTTTGCTGATGATAGTGCTATCCTTGCCAGTAACGACGCTGAAGCCACGGACATCCTCTACGACATTGCCCGCATTGCCCGGCCATACGGTTTGAAGATCAATGCTGGTAAGACAAAGGCCCTGACAACAGATGGGTTGTAAGCCACCATCTATCTCGAAGGCGTCCAGATCGATAAGTGCAGGACTTTAAACACCTTGGGTCGCTGGTCCAGGAGAAGAAAGTTGCATCCACCATGGAAATCCACAGCAGAATTGGACAGGCGGCCACTGCGTTTGCCTCGCTCAAATGGTGTCTGTGGAAGAGGACCAACATTTCCACAAAGACTAAAATCCGACTCTTCCGGACTTTGATCCTGCCCATTCTTCTTTACGGATCGGAAACATGGATTTGTCTCAAGTTAGATTTGAACAAACTTGAGGTATTCCAAATGCGATGCCTGCGGCAGATCTTGGGCATCTCTCTTCGCGACCGCATCACTAATGATAACATCCGCGCCCGATGCCAACAACAACCAACCATTGCCGACCAAATCCAGAAGCGAAGGCTTAGATGGATTGGCCACGTATGTAGAATGGGCACGAACAGAATACCATCCAGACTCCTTTGGAGACAACGACCCACCCAATGGAGCATCCAACGGACCGCGCCTAGGAAAACGTGGGCCAAGCAAGTGGAAAATGACTTGAAGAGCCGACGTCTCGACCTTAACCAGGCCAGGACTGACGCCATTGATCGTACGGTATAGAAGAACATCACAGAGCAAGTCCGAAACCCTGCAGCACCTACAGCAGCATACTGGTTGCGTGGCCAACCGCCTCCCCCAGCTGCCAGCTAAGGACCAAAGAAGAAGAAGAAGAAGAAGAATTCATTTCACAAATATATGCGGTCTCAATTCTAATCTCAACGATGTCCATTTCCACTTGCAGTCTTCCAAACCCCATGTACTTTTTCTGACAGAATCTCAGTTATCGGTTGATTCAACTGCTGCTCATCTCAGATGCCCAAATTATTCGTTGTATGATTCCTTTCGCCTCAAAGGTGGTACATGTGTATATGTCCATTCTGATATTCCCTGTCAGAGACAGGCGCCTCCCTAGCCAGGTGGGAAGGAGCAGCAGTGCGTAGCACACGCTTCTTGATTAAACAGGGGTTCGAGCCCGTCACCACCAAATACGGAGGATGCAGAAAGGTCAGGAAATGACCACTGCATATGCCGGAGCAATATGGCCTTAGTTGCTAATGCTCCTAAAAACCAAATAACAAACAAACTCTCAGAGACTTGGTAATTTGGAATCTCCTCTTTTTGATCTTCTCTGGCTTAAAATCGCTCTACCTCATTGTGTCAAATTCATCTGTTGTCTCTACCACTCTCCCAACTCCACTAATCACTACGAGCTCTTTGACTTCCTCTCTTTGCAACTCGACTTTCTCCAGTCCAACTTTCCTAACAGTGAGGTAATTTTCCTTGGTGATTTTAATGTTCACAACTCCAGCTGGCTTCCGTTTTCTAGTCACACTGATCCAGCAGGTCGAGATGCTGAAACTTTTGCAATTACTAATGACCTAGCACAGATTGTTCATTTACCTACAAGAATACCGGACAATCCTAATCATACAGCCAATATGCTTGAACTTTTTCTCACAAACAACCCTTCTAAGTACACGGTCGAAGTGAGGAGGTCCTTTAGGCACTTCACATCACAACTTGGTGATTGTCTCTTCTCCAATGGAAGCTTTATCACATGGCTATTCCCAACCTCATGTTGTTTGGCATTACAAGAATGCAAAATGGGATGACTTGCGAGATTTCTTTTCTTCGTTTCCTTGGTCGGATTACTGTTTCAAAACTTCTGTTGTCAACGTTTGCTCAAATCTTGTCAGTGAAATTATTCTTGCAGGAATGGAATCCTTTATCCCACACTCCACTTTAAAATCTCGTCCTTTATCTAAACCTTGGTTTTCACCAATAAATGTGCTAAAGCTGTTTAAGAGAAGAACGTTGCGTATCGTAATTGGCTTGTTTCTCATTCTTCAATTTCATTTTCTACCCACACCAAAGCTCGCAACAATTGTAAAGCAGTTATTAATCAGTCCAAAGTAGAGTATGAACAGGCTAAGAGTAGAAAACTTGCTTCTTGCCCTAATGGTAGTCAAGCATTCTGGTCTCTTGCCAAAGCTATTGGCTGCAACTTTTGCCCATCTCTGCTCCCACTTCTATTAAAACCACTTCTATTATTTGCTGAAGTGACAACAGAACAGATGGTTCTGTTGTCATTTCAGCCAAGGATAAAGCTACCTTCTAGTATCCCATTTTCCTTCCAACTCATGTATTAATGATCTTGTTAAAACACCTCCCACCATTCAAACACACTCCATTCAATGCCTCCTGTGGTCTTCTATGAAAAGGATGTCAGAAGGGTTTTTACGAATCTTGATGCTAAGAAAGCTCCAGCTCCCAATGGTATTTATCCACTTGTTCTCAAAACCTGTGCTCCTGAACTTATTCCTGTTCTTTGCCACCTTTTTTCGCTTTCATATTCCAAAGGTGTTTTTCCTTCTGTTTGGAAAGTTGCTCATATCCAGCCAGTTCCTAAAAAAGGTGACAAATCTCTCATATCCAATTATCGTCCCAACGAAATTACTTCTACTCTTTCTAAAGTAATGGAGAAATCAATTAACCGCCAACTCTTAAACTACTTAGAAACCTTCCGTCTGATCAACGATTGCCAGTATGAATTCCGTCAGTGTTGATCCACTGGTGATATTCTGGCTTATGTTACCCATTTATGTACTACTTCAATGGAAAGGTTCAGTGAAACACAAGTAGTTGCTCTTGACATCTCAAAGGCTTTTGATCGTGTTTGGCATAAAGGTCTTCTAAACAAGCTTCCATCTTATGGTTTCAACTGTTTTTGTAATTTGTTATCCAGTTTTCTCTCTGATCGCTCACTGAGGGTGATGGTAGATGGCTCTCTGTCTTCTAACTTCTCCACTAATGCCGGTGTCTCCCATGGCTCAGTTCTTTCCCCCACTCTTTTCCTCTTGTATATTAATGACCTTCTTCCATTGACTGGAAATCCTATCCATAGTTTTGCTGATGATAGCACATTGCATTCCACTTTCAATTTTGATAAACCTTGCCTGCTCGATCAGCTTCAACTTTTCAAAAATCTGCTACCAATTCCTTAAATGACGATCTCCAGGTAATTCACCGGTGGGTCAATGACAACTTAATTGATTTCAATCCTTCTAAAACTCAGTCTTGTCTTATATCTCGCAAAAAAGGATTCTTCTGCTCCTGTGCTTATCTTTTGTTACACTCCAATTTCTAGGCAAAATGATATATCTCTTTTGGGGATTACCCTGACTTCTAATCTCTCTTGGCACAAGCACATTACAAATATTGCTTCCTCTGCATCTAAAAAACTTGGTTTTCTCTTTCACTCTCTGCGTTACTTTTCTTCCAAACAGCTGTTCACTGTGTACAAATCACAAATTCGCCCTACCATGGAATATTGTTCTCATATCTGTGGTGGTACCCTGAAAACCTCTCTCAGGCTTCTTGATTCCTTTCAGAAGAGGGCAATTAGGTTAATTTGTGATTCATCGCTAACAGAGTCTCATGGACATCCTGTTTCTGCTGCTTTTCTCTTCTACAGATATTTCCATGGGCACTGTTCTTCTGAATTGGCTTCTATAATTCCCACTCTCTCTCTTTGAAAAAAGTCTGAACACGTGCTGCCACCAGCCAACATCCATTTACTGTCCGACTTCAAACTCACAGAACCAACTTTTCATCTTCCTCATTTATTTATTCATTCATGTGCCGTTTTCTGGAACAACCTTCCTTCATACGTATTTCCTGAAAATTACAATCTACAGGAGTTCAAATCCAATGTCAACAAATATCTTCTTTCACCTTTTCAACCTCCAACCTAAGCACAGTACTAAGTACTATAGATTCTAATACCTCTTGTGTTTGGGGTTTACATAAAAAAAAAAAAAAAAAATGTGTTTTCTCTTCACTGACATAAAAAAACCTAAATACATTTTCAGAATCTTCTCTTCATTCCTATCGTGTTGCATTCAGTTGGGGTGATTCTGCATTCGACTGCCATTTCTTGTAAACACAAAGGCGAATCGTGCAAAAAAACGAATTCGGTTCGTGTTATATAAGATATTGTTCCCGTATTTATAAATCGTGTATGATCGAATTTATGTAGTGCAAACACGTGTTATACGAGGACTGACTGTACTCGTATTGCAAGACCTCGCTCGTTTATCAATTTAAAATTTATTAACAATTTTTGCTCGTCTTGCAAAACACTCGCAGACCAAGTTACTCGCAATCCAAGGTACCACCGTATTATGATTATTAGATAAATTATAAAAATAGAGAGTGAGAGATATAGATTTCATTTTTGATGGCAGATACAGTTAGTCCTCGTATAGCACGATAGTTGTGTTCCTAGAAACCATCGTGCAATGCAAAATCGTGCAATATTCAACAACAGGGCCTATGGGAAAAATAGGGTTAGGTGCCGACCACCCAAGATTGAACACACATTTTTAACCAAAACATTACCAAACACAATAAATAATTGTAGTAAAATACTTACGTATTTTATTACAACTATTATGTAATAAAATATTGCTAATGCTTTTGCTTCTATCGTAAGCAAACTTGTTTTTTTTTTGATTTTCGATCCAAACAGATGATCCAAACAGCTGTTCCATCTCTTACAATTCTTTGTGTCTTAATCTAATGGATTTTAATTACACTTTGAGTTGTTCTTGCTATGAAAGTTGTTTTTATTTTCTCTGCATGCTTTGTAATTCTCAGTGTTGCCTCATTTAGGTCTGTAGTACGTGCAATATCACATAGTCTTTCATTTCACTCAAAGCATTTTACAATTTCATATTTTCTCTCCATCGACAGAGGCCGGCTGGCCATAAGCCTTACCAGGGAAACCCCGGTGGGCTGGAGGCCGGTGTGATTTTGGCCATAAACCATAGTATGAGGCCATTATAAATTTTCCTGGGTAAGAATTTTTGACTCAGTCCGCCTCTGTTTATCGATATTGCTTTTCTTTTTCTCTCTGAATCTGCAGTGTCTTCACCAGGACGCTTCCTTTTCAGACCTTTTTAAGCATTTTACTCATTTTTAGGGAATAAATCACAATTACAAAACGAGGAGGCACGCTTGATACACATAAACAAAGCTGCATGCGTGCGTGTAGCAACTGAATAAACAAACACCGTAAAGGCAGAGATACACTATTAACACCTCACATTTTACTAAAGCACATTTCTAGGGGTTCCTACCATAAAACAATAAAAACAATTTCCAGTTGCGTTTCTGCTAGTGGAATCTGTTATAAACTGGTAGTAAACTCAAATTAATTGCATTTGCAATAATACCGATAGCTGGAATTGTGTTGGTTTTTACGTTATTATGGTGAAATGTGTTTCCCCTTCGCTGATATAAAAAACATAAATACATTTCCAGAATCTTCTCTTCATTCCTATCGTGTTGCGTTCGGTTGGGGTGATTCCACGTTCGACTGCCACTTCTTGTAAACACAAACGTGAATCGTGCATAAGCGAATTCAGTTTGTGTTATATAAGATATCGTTCCCCTATTTATAAATCGTGTATGATCGAATTCGTGTAATGTAAACACGTGTTATACGAAGATTGACTGTACTATGTAAAATTGATTTGTTGCGTGTTTCTGCCATTTATAATAACATTTAATTAACTGTTCAAGTTGTTCAGTTTTGTTCATAGTCATATTATCAAACAAATCAGAAACTATTTGCTGGTGGTGTGGAGTTCACCTGGTTTTTCTATTAACAGCAGTCGTAAGCAATTCATGGTTATTTAATTATTTTATCTGTATTCTAGGATGGCATCTGTTTCTAAAGATGGAACTTGGAAATTGTGGAATACAAATAGTAAGTTATTGATTTATTTACTAATAAAATTTTAGGGCAGAAAGCATCAAACTATAAAAATTTCAAACTAGGACATTGTTTAGTGAATTTACATTATTACTACAGCTGAATTTTAAGACAAACTGAAATTTGTAATTAGGCATCATTATTATAACATTTCATGTTTTGAAATCCTTTATGAATTTTCTTTCTCTTATACTTCAAATTTTATTTTTTACTAGCTCTACCTGTTGTGAAAATTTTACAATTAGTAGCACAGTTTTTATTGCCTGATATTTTCCCGAAAAGTTTTGGACAATCCATTATCGTCTCTATAAAATATTACTGAAAAGGGCAGAATATTAAAAAGTACACTAAAAATTCCCTTTTTGCTATAAAAATTCGGTCAAACATTCATTATTATTGTTTTGTTTCTTTGATTTTCTTGCAGATTCTTCTACTCTACAGTACCTCTTCAGTATCCAGCAAATATCAGCCCTGATGTTGACAATTCAACTCCCCTGGTATCTCATCTCCATGTGTTTAATATCTTGTTTAAACCTGTCACCCTGTTCATCACTTTTACACTTTCAAATTTGGAAGTGTAAAAATGTACTGTGACAATTATGTTGCTGCCCAACTTCTTGAAGTTTGCCAAATATTTTCAGCTTTAGTCTGGTAGTCCAGATCTTTATTGTTCTCTAAAAAATTCTCAACCACAAACCTGAAACTAATGCATACCTGAATTTGTCTTTTAATTTTCATTTCCTAAATTGGTATGTGAATTTTAAGTTTTCCCTAGCTGTTCAAAAGAAATATAGTGCGTGTTTTGTCCTAAGCAAGTGTGCATCGAATCCTTATGTTTTAAGCATGTAAGCCAGTACGCGTCAAATCCTTTGTCATTTCTTGTATCTGAGGAAACTTATAAATTTTCTTTGATTTCACCATTTCAGACTGATTCCTGAATACATTTGCAGAAACAGGAAAAGGCGTGTATATTCTTCGCCGCAAGGTACATTCAACTTGACCATTCAGAGTAGCATGGTGGCATACACATCTTCCTGACTCCTTTAACAAGCACAGACCACACTGAGAAAAATTATACCCCATGAGCCTTGCACAGTCTCTCAAGGGCCAAACTGATTGACAAAGCTCTCATCATATACTCCCTCCTATCATGTCTGGGCAGAATTGCAGACACTTTCAAATTTATCCTAACTCGCCACTTTTTTCAACATTGACCTGTACTTAGCATTAGCAGAGGCATATGATGCAAGAAAGCAAGCTTATAGAACATCAGCCAAAAAAAACCTTCCCATTTCACCCATCCGATCACTCCAGATGTTTGTCTAGTTCAGCCTTAAATTTATTTAAGCTATCAACTTCCAGATGGAAGTCTGTTCCAGCAATCAACTACCTGCTGGCTAAAGGCAAACTTCTGCACATTTTTTCTACAACTGTCTTTCCTCAGTTTGAATCTATGCCCCTTCAGGTTCTTAATCTCAGCAGGTGGAAGTATCTCATCAGCATTGAGGCTTGTTAAGTAAGTCTGCAGATCTCCTACTCTTAATATCATTAGTGCCAATGTATACAACAATATCACCCTTTGTGCCCTTAGAAGATAATATCTGTTCTACAACGTCATCATTTTTGCCCCTGGCAGACATACCCTGTTCCTATTCCACCTATCCTTTTTGCACAATACGCCTCTACTGAGGCTAACACTAATAACAGTGTGGAAAAAAGAACTTTAAATGATTTATCTAACTTGATAGATACAAGTTGATCTGTAACCAAGTTACAAAGGAGGTTAGGCAGGCGAAGGCAGATTACGAGAGATCCTTGGCAAGGGATGCGAAGAAAAACAGCAAAGAGTTCTTTACTTATGTAAACTCTAGAAGGAAGGGGATGAATCAGATTGGTCCACTTGAGATCGATGGGTCAACTGTTGATGACCCTGCTCGGGTAGCTAACAAACTAAATGAATATTTTGCATCGACATTCACACATGAGGAGTTATTCAGCGAGGGGAATGCCAGAGGTGTATTCAACTTGTAATAACTGAGAATCTTGTAATAACTGAGAGCAAAGTGGAGGAGAAATTGTTGAAGATAAACACAAGAAAGGCACCTGGGGTGGATGGGATCTATCCAGTTATATTAAAGGAGGCAGCAAAGGAGGTAAGCAAACCCTTAGCCATAATTATGAGAGCTTCCTTGGACTCAGGGGAGGTACCCATTGACTGGAGATGTGCAAATGTGACCCCAATTCACAAAGGGGGATCAAAGGCTGACACAAGTAATTATAGACCTGTGAGTTTAACTTCTGTTCCCGGAAAATTAATGGAGGCACTGGTGAAAGAAGCACTGCAGGATCATCTAGACAAGACTTCAGTTATAGCTAGGACAGAGCATGGTTTTGTTAAGGGGAAGTCTTGCCTGACCAATTTGATTGGATACTATGATGCAGTCACAAAAGAACTGGATGCAGGGAATAACTTTGATATTATATACTTGGATCTTAGAAAGGCTTTTGATACTGTTGCACATGGAAGACTGCTGCACAAATTGGAGCAGTGTGGCATTGGAGGCAAGTTGCTGCTATGGATAAAGGGGTGGTTGAGGGGGAGAAGACAGAGAGTGGTAATCAATGGACACTGCTCATCGTGGACTAATGTTATTAGTGGAGTCCCTCAGGGTTCAGTATTGGGGCCTTTATTGTTTTCTGTATTTATAAATGATATTGATGATGGTATATCAGGCTTAATGTCCAAGTTTGCAGACGATACGAAGGTTGGCAGGGTTGTCAAGGACACTACTGACACTATGCTGCTGCAACAGGATTTGGAAAGGTTGAGCAGATGGGCTTCGCGGTGGCAAATGAAGTTTAACATTGACAAATGTAAAGTACTACATATGGGAAACAGCAACCCCAGAGCAACGTATCAACTCTGTGGTACTACACTGACAGTGGTAGAGAATGAAAGGGACCTGGGGGTGGTGGTGCAGGCAGATATGAAGTTCTCTGAGCAGTGCAGACGAGCTGCAAGAGTAGCTCATGGTGTATTGTCAATGATATATAGGAATTTTTCTAGCAGGGATAAGGAGGTGATTATTCCCTTGTATAAGGCAATGGCCAGGCCACACCTAGAGTACTGTATACAGGCCTGGAGGCCTCATTTCAGGAAGGATGTAGAGCTGCTGGAACGAGTACAGAGAAGGGCAACTAGATTGGTGAATGGGACAAAGGGGTTCTCTTACGAAGAAAGGCTTAAATTTTGCAAATTACAGTGTCTGGAAACTAGGCACCAGCGGGGTGATCTGATAGAGGTGTACAAAGCCTTGAATGGTTTGAGCATGCTCAATGCTGATGGGATTCTTCCTCTAGCTCAGAAAAATCACCTGAGAGGGCATAAATTCAAATTGAGGAAAGACAGATGTAGGATAGATGTGCGGAAATTTGCCTTTAGCCAGCGGGTGGTTGGTGGGTGGAACAGACTTCCATCCCTTGTCGTGGAAGTTGATAGCCTAAATAAGTTTAAGGCTCAGCTGGACAGGTATTTCGAACGAACAGAGGGGTGAAGTGGAAGTGGTTATTTTTATTTATTTATGTTACTTTTTTTTTTTTTTTTTTTTTTTTGGCTGATGCTGCATAAGCTTGCTTTCTTGCATCAAATGCCTCTACTAATGCTAATGCTAATGCTAACTTTTAAAAACTAGAAGACATTTCGGAAAAGATTTTTAAGAAGCTTCTTTTTATTGTCAGGAAATTGATATTTGAAACTTATAGGGCTTTCTAACTTTCCTTTGTTGTATATAAATAAAATCTAAATGTTTCAAGTTTAATAAAATTTCTTTTTAGTGAAACATCATAATTAAATTCTCATCACATGACTCTGCTGTCTAAGAAATAGTACCTTTTCTTTTATCATCAGGGATTGTTTTTTTTTTTTTTTCTTCTCTCAGCTGATGCTGTATAAGCTTGCTTTCTTGCATCATATGCATGTACTAATGCTAAAGATCTTAGGAATTAAAATATGGTAAAATCCCTTAATAATGCTGCTATCTTCTCTCCTCACCTCTCTTCTGGTCCCATAGTCAATCCTATGAAGTACCATGCATTTTTCATTATTTATGGTGCTCCTATTTAATATGCTTTCCCACATAAATGATAGCGGTTAATTCTAGAAACCACAAATGGTGCAATCTGTTTATTTAATAGAAGTGAGTTTTGTTTATTTCATATTGAACTCAAAGCCCTGATAGTAGAAAGGTCACTCTTTACAGCTCACTTTGCTTGCTTTCCTCGCGTTTTTTTTTAATTTCCGTGTTTCATCTGCTTTTTTATTGGCACATTGCTTTCAGTGTTTAAGTATTTTAAAAAGTTTTCATTATTTTTAATAGTATGCAAAAAAACAGGTTGAGGGTGCCAAAAAAGCAAGTATAGTACATTAAGTGTGCAGACGTTCAGCTTATATATAAACCCTTGTTCATTTTTTTTTTTTTTTTTTTTGTTTTTTTCCTTGCTTTTTCCCATTATATATGGGGTCAGTGTTGTTATTGTTTTGGCATGCAATTTTTACGGCCAGATGCTAACCCTCACCCTTTATCAGGGCTGAGGATATGCGGTGGTCATTCCCTGATGCAGTGCGTAGCACACGCTTCTTGATTAGACCCGGGTTCGAGCCCGTCACCACCAAATACGGAGGATGCGGAAAGGTCAGGGAATGACCACCGCATCCCGGAGCAGTATGGCCTTAGTTGCTAATGCTCCTAAAAACCAAATAACAGACAAACAGACATTCCCTGACCTTCCGCATCCTACGTATTTCGTGGTCACGGGTTCAAACCCTAGTCTAATCAAGAAGCGTGTGCTACGCACTGCTGCTCCTGCCCACAATTGGGCAGGAGCAGCAGTGCGTTATTCTTACTGGAGGAAATAAATCAGTGTGTGTGTGTGTGTTTCCATTTTCCCACAAGTTCCTGGAGGCTATTGCAAACATTCCACTGGTCCTTGAGGCTTTCACAGACATTCTCTCAGATATGCCACACAATCTGTGCTTGCTACCTGGGAGTCTAAAACCCAGATGGAATTGATATTCTGGTTACACTGAAGCCAAATTTTACACTGAAGACACCAAAGAAGACCTAATTTTGGTGAAGTCCTTGCACCTTTACAATGTGGGACTGTTAGTAATCTTGGGTATAACTCCCATGCGTAAACACACTACAGGTGACCCAGGTATGAACCAATGTAGGCAGGAGTCTAGGTGTGGTACCCACACCACATGGAGAAATGCCATCCCTCTGTGTTACCAGGCAATACTAGGTGGTAGATGACTCTCATCAACCAGTGCAATACCACTACATTGCTTATTGGAAGCTTGAAGTGGTGAAACCCATGTTTAGTCTCCAGAGCAAAGTTCCAGTCCCACAATGATTGATGTCTTTTGAGGATATGAACACCATAGCGAGATCCAAACTTCCTTACATTTCGAGGGTACAGCTCTAAAACGGTGTTCGCAGGCTGGCTGCTAGTTAGTTCACCGGACTGAACCTATTGGTAACTCTGTAGGAGGCTTCCTGATCAACTAGTGTATAATCTTGCTCCCTGTAGTCTGTCAGATAGTTTTTTTTTTTTTTTTTAGTTGTTGGCGCATCAGCTTCTATGGCCATATCGCACCTCCCAAAGTTTTTGCATTTTACTGTGATCCAAGCCTGAGGCGGGAATCGAAACCACGACCTTTGGGTTACCAGGCAGGCACTTTACCTACCTGGCTAGCCTGGTCGACCAGCTGCCAGATAGTGATTGGAGGGAGTCTGAGTAGTGTGTATGTGGGAAGGGCATTGTCGAGACCACGTTATTTCAAGGATCTGGGTATATTCTTACCACGTGCATGCCATATCCAAAATTTTCATTACTTCATTCAGCAGGTGCCATCCCACTTTTTCTTATGAATTGTCAAACTAATTGTTTGACAATTCATAAGAATTAGTTTGACAATTCACCATGAATTGTCAAACTAATAGAGTTAGCTTATCTGTGAAAATATCTAAACCTCCAAAACACTTTTTAGTTCATTTCGCAAAATACACGTGGTCTTATTTCGAATTGCAAGGATGTCCATTTCCACTTACAGTCTGCCAAACCCCACGTACTTTTTCTGACAGAATCTCAGTTATCGGTTGATTCAACCGCTGCTTATCTCAGTTGCCCAAATTATTCTCTGTATGATTCCTTTCGCCTCCGAGGTGGTACTTTTGCATATGTCCATTCTGATATTCCCTGTCAGAGACTTGGTAATTAAGAATCACCTCTATTTGATCTTCTCTGGCTTAAAATCTTTCTCTCTATCTCATTTTGTCATATTCATCTGTGTCTCTACCGTTCTCCCAACTGCACTAATCACTTTAAACTCTTTGACTTCCTCCCTTTGCAACTTGACTTTCTCCAGTCCAACTTTCTTAACAGTGCGGTAATTTTCCTTGGTGATATTAATATTCACAACTCCATATCTAGGAAATAAACTCATACACCGACCATTGAACAAAATTTACTGTAACTAAAATTTTTACAAATAGTATAAAAACAAATTATTTACAATAAACTAATAATTGTATACTGCGGAATACTAAAAACTGTAATAAAAGATCGTTTACCATAAAATAAGCTAAAATATAAAATTAAAAGCCTGGAGCTTTCAAGAGCGTCAGCTCTCTTCTTCAACAGTAATATAACTTTCTGCAACATCTCCTTAAATAGCAGGTTCACGGTACCTCCACACGTGGTATTTCTCCACGTGGTTCAATCGGCACATGGTCAGAACCGGAAGCGGAAATGTCTCGGGTACATGGCAAATAAAATCGTTCATCCGAACTTAATACAATTGTTTCAAAAATAGGATGAATACGCATGCCTCTATCTCTATTCATGGTATTCTTACTGGATGAACCAATCCGTAAACCCTCGAGCCATTTGCGCTCCCAGTATCCGTGTGTACGATCCAAAATAATAGCGTCCTCCGGGGAGATTTGATGCTGCTTCTCCCAAAAACGTTCGGCCACAGCAGACTTACTGTAATCAGCGGTTCTTATAGCATTTAAATGTTCCCCCAGCCGATCCCTAAGCCGTCGTTTTGTTTCCCCCACATAACACTCCCCACAATCCGGGCATTCTATTCTATAAATAACTCCACTACTGAGATCTTTTGGTATACAGTCTTTGACCTGAGACACAGCTGTGCACAGCCTCCGCCCAGGAAGCTGTACACAGTGTGTCTTATAACCCCGTAAAATTCTTGCCAGATGCTCAGTAAGGCCCGGATAGTAGGGGATGTATGCGGTAGCTACCGGTACGAATGACTCCCTACGCTCAGACACCCCTCTACTATATCTATCCAGGATCCTCTGGAGGTATCCGCACTTTCTAAGTTCTGCCGTGACACGCTAAATTTCTTTCTCTTTATTCGCAGAAGTGGTACAGTGTGATCTTACTCTGTCAAATAAAGCTTTTGCTACACTATTCTTGTATTGTCCAGCTTGTGCTGAATTATAGTGGGTGTATTTACCTCTACACATGGGTTTTTTAAAAACTGACGTCTTAAGCCTAGAACCCACCCTAGAGACCAATACATCCAAAAACGACAGAGTACCGCCCGTTTCTGCCTCTGAGGTAAATTGTATAAATTGGGAGAAGCTATTAAGCCAACAAACGGCATCATCCTCCCTCCCCTTCTGGACCAGGGCAAAGGTATCATCAACGTATCTTCTCCAATTCCTGATAGGAAACGAACACCCACTAAAAACCCTACTTTCCAACTCCTCCATGGCCAAGTTGGCCACGGTGGCACCGCGAACCTGCTTATACATAGTTCCTTGAAATAACATGGTAGTGCTAGCTAGACATAATTCTACCCCGGTACAAATATCTTCCACACCGAGTAGTGATCTATTACCAAGTGAGGCATCCCTGGTCAATGCCATTTTTACACAATATACTGCATGATTAATAGGAATACATGTAAATAAAGATACATCATCAAAACAGATCATGCTCTCATCATCATTTATAGTCAAATTCCCCACAAAATTCACAAACTCTCTACTGTCCTTAACAACATACTCGGACTGCTCCACTATGGGTGCAATTAATTTGGCCAAATACCCTGATAGCGCATAGGAAGGACTCCCTATAAATGAAACTATAGGTCTCAAGGGTACTTCTGTCTTATGAATTTTTGGCAGTCTATACAATTTTTCTGTTTTAATTTCTGGAGGGTATCATACGGAAGTGTTCTACGCACTATATTGAGGTAAACTCCTCTTATTATTTTACTAATATTAGTTTTTTATATAATAATGGTGTAAAAACACCATAGACAACTCTAAAATGAAAAAACTACAATAATAGTGTAAAGGGCATCATTCAACTGTATCTCATATTGTGCTCATCCTTCCCAATGAGTTACCATGTATTGCACAACTTCGAATAAGTAACACTTCACTAATAGAGACTATTGTTACTAATAGGACTATTGTTATAGTCTTATTAGTAACAATAGAACTATTGTTACTTATTCTCAGTGGTCACCACCACCCAGACAGCACTGTTTCAAGGCTTGTTGGCCTTTCATTGAGTGAGCAGGCTTTGATTTGATTTGATTTTGGATTTTATTGGCGCATTAGCAACTAGGGGTATAATGCGCCAAGACCAAAGTGAGCAGACATCTTGGTATTGCAAACATGACAACCCAGTTGTGAAGATAATCTCATAATATGAGAGGTGACAAAAGGTGTACATGATAATGTTTAAGTAAGACTAAATGCAACTGGGAATAATATTTTTAAGAGTAGACAACTCTTAAAGGAAAAAAATGAATTAGATAGTATGATGTTGTTGTTGTTTGGTTTTTAGGAGCATTAGCAACTAAGGCCATAAAACTGCTCCAGGGATATGCGGTGGTCATTCCCTGACCTTTTCCGCATCCTCCGTATTTGGTGGCTCATGGGCTCGAACTCCAGTCTAATCAAGAAGCATGTGCTACGCACTGCTGCTCCTGCCCATCTGGCCACGGAGGCACCTTAGATAGTATGAACCAGAGCTGTAACGCTCAATACGTTATATGGTGATATCAATATTTGTAAAATAATAAGAGAAGTTTACCTCAATATAGTACATAGAACACTTCTGTATCGATTATCTTTAATCAATTTCTTAATGCCTATAAATATTCAACGACGGAATCTGCTTTAGACTCAGAAATACAAATATTAACTAGCAGATTCTTAAACAGGGGTTATTCCATTACCACAATAAACCGAATTAGGGTACAAGCTAAGGATAGGATACTAAATACTACACCAATCAACAATAGTAATATCAAAAATTACTTTATTTCTGTCCCATATGTTAAACAGTGGCACAAACAGCTTAACAGATTCTTTAAAGATAACCGAATTTAAAATTGTAGCTAGGCCAATATGGAAGTTACACACTATACTGAACAGTCGCTCGGTTCTTTCAACGTTCGCAACACAAATTAATGATCTGGTATACAACATTTCTTGCAGTGATTGCGACTCGTCTTATCAGGGTTCAACCCGATTTTCTCTTAATATTCGTGTAAATCAACATGAAGCCTCGGTTCGTGCTTCTCGTTCAGCAGCGCCAGAATTAGTCTTTCATGCCATTAACGAAAAACATACTTTTTTATTTAATGAAGCCAAAATACTTAACATTCAACGTAATTATACGCGACTATTAATTGCAGAAACCGTTGAAATTAAATTACACGAGAATTCGGTTAATGTTCGGCGGCCATATTTGATCCCCGATGCGTGGACCTTTACGCGCATGCGCGAAGACAAATCTCTATTTAAGTATCAGGTTTAACCCGATTCAGTAATTTTCATTCCTGTGATCACGACATATGGTCGAAAAGCGTTGTCAGCTTCAGGAAGGAAAATCGTTTTGAATATTTTCGTTAGATTCTTTTAATTGCGTTAATTTGATTTTTAATTGTTTTAAATTGATTTGAATTGTGTTAAATTGATTATTTAATTATTTATATTCTATTCTAATTATTTATATTTTACTCTAATGTACCGGTAAGTTGTTGATTTTTTCGATTTTTCCGTTTTAATTTCTGGAGGGTATCATACGGAAGTGTTCTACGCACTATATTGAGGTAAACTCCTCTTATTATTTTACTAATATTATTATCAACGTAGAACATATTGAGTAGTACAGCTCTGATTCATACTATAAAAACCTAAAGATAAAAATTGGAATATAAAGATTATTTTATAAAATATAGAACTGTCCTTCATTGATTAACATTTAACTGCAGTGAGACATGACAATTTGGATCTCACCCTTTACAGTTTTTCATATGCTTTAAACCTGCCATTCGGTTCATGCATGGTTAATTTGTTAAAACTCTGCGAGATAGCACACTTTTCCTAATGTGCTCTGTATCATTTGGACATTTCAAGTAGGTGGCCTTGGGAAACTTGAGTGATTTTACCTTGCAACTACTTGGAACTGCCTAATAGATAATTTGGCTGCTCTACCAATTGCCTTTTTATGTTTCATTTATTATGTTCCAGACACAAAACTATGTGACAGTTCTGAAAAATACAGTAGGGCAAATATAAGAGAACAAAATTGTTTGAATTGATAAGAAAAATACTTAGGTAACAAACAGAAATTTTAAAAATTTATTAAAATCTTTATATTCCCAACAAGATACTCATATTATTGTAACTTTTACATTGAAACATTTTTAAAAATAACAGTATTAGTCTGGCCAGCGGCCTCGGGAAAACCTTTATCATACTGCTGCTTTTTTTTTTTTTTGTTTATATTTATCATTGAAGCCCATCAAACAAAACGTTTCACTTGCTGTTTTGAAACTGCACTCTGAGACCTGGTGTGCGACTCTCTCTCACTGGCCATTGTATTTTGGACATTTTGTGTAAGTGTCCTGGGGAATTCAAATATTATCATCATCATCATCCATTTTCAGTCCACTGCAGGATGAAGGCCTCTCCGGCAACTTTCCAGTTCCTTCTGTTTTGAGCACCAGCCATCCATTTACTACCCAAAAACTCATGAATTTCATCTATCCATCTCTGCCTTTGTCTTCCAGGTTTTCTTCTAGCTCCTCTTGGGTACCATTCTGTTATTTTCTTAGTCCATCTGTCATCATGTCTTCGAGCTATGTGTCCTGCCCAAGACCATTTCAGTTCTTCAGTTTTGATAAGAATGTCCTTTACTTGAGTTTGCTGCCTAATCCATGTGTTTCTCTCCTTATCTAACAGTCTGATTCTCAATATAATTCGTTCCATTCTTCGCTGTGTAGTTCTCAGCTTCTCTTCCATTCTTTTGGTGAGTGCCCAAGTTTCACTTCCATAAGTCATGGTGGGGAGTATACATTGATTCATTATTTTACGTTTTAGAGAAACTGGGATATTGCTCTTCAGTATGTGACTATATTTCCTGAATGCTATCCATCCAAAATTTATTCTTCTCTTGACTTCCAGCCATTTATCATTATTACAGCTAATAACTTGTCCCAGATAAGTATTATGACTCCACCTTTTCAATTACTGCCCCTTCAATCATTATTTTCCTTTCCGTGGCATACTTGTTCATCATTACTTTTGTTTTAGCCATATTCATCTTTAGTCCAAAATCCTTACTAACTGTGCATAACTGATTAAGATTTTCCTCTAATTCTTTGGGATCGTGGCTTATGACCACAATGTCATCTGCAAATCGTAAATGGTTTAGGTACTCTCCTTTCACATGGACTCCTTTCTGCAACCAGTCTAATCTTCTGAAAACTTCCTCAAGGGCAGCAGTAAACAGCTTCGGAGATATTGTGTCTCCTTGTCGAATTCCTTTCTCGGTTTTAAATTTGCTACTGTCTTTGTCTAGTCTAATAAAGGAGGTAGCACTCTCATATATTTTCTTCAAAATCATAATATGTGGGGTATCTATGCCTTGTCTTTCCAGTGCCCAAAACATTGCCTTATGCTGTATGGAGTCAAATGCCTTTTCATAATCCACAAATGCCAGGCATAATGGTGTTTTATATTCATTTGCTTTCTTCATTAGCTGTGATATTACGTGAAGGTGATCCATAGTTGAGAATCCTGTCTTAAAGTCAGCTTGCTCTTACTAACAGATTAGAAAGTATTCTTTCTAATCTGGTAGTAATGACCCTTGTGAACAACTTGTAGATGTGGGATAACAAGCTAATTGGTCTGTAATTTCCAATTTCTGATTTATCTCCATTCTTATGCAGCAAAACTATGATTGCATTATTCCACTGCTTAGGCGTCACACCTTTTCTAATGCACTTTGTGAAGAGCCTTGCCAGTTTTTGTGTTATATCTCTTCCTCCCAATTTTAACAACTCTCCAGTAACTTCATCTTCCCCCGGGGCTTTCTGATTCTTCATTTTCTTCAATGCATGTTCTACCTCATCAAGAAGAATATCGGGTAGGTCGTATGTGTTGCTACTTTGCAATCCATCTTCCCCACTGCTGGCATCATTCCCTCGCTCCTTGTATAATTCTCTATAGTAGTATAGTAGTCTTCTGCTATTTGAATTATGCCTTCTCTGCTGTTTATAAGTACACCATCGCTATTCTTCAGTTTTAGTATCATTTGTCTTTCTGTATTACTGCTCATGGCTGCTGATTTAAATCCTTTGTTTTCCCTTAATGCTTGTTCTACTTTTGTTGTGTTAAATCTTCTTATGTCCTCTCTGAGTCTCTTTCTAATGGCTTTGCATAACTCAGTATACTCAATTTTCTCCCTGTCAGTGTTTTTCTTGCTCTTTATTTGCCATCTTCGGTTCATCATGACAAGTGTTTCTTGACTAATTTTTTCTTCTTTGGATTTCTTTTTCCCTATAGGTTTCTTGGGCTTTATCACTTTCAGAAAGTTGTAATATTCCTTGTCGATATCTTGGTCCTGAGCAGTCTGCAGAAGCTCAAACTTGTTCTTAAGTTCCAGTATATACTGCTTTTTCTCCTCCTCTGTTATCTCAAAGACCTTTGTATTGTTTACTCGAGTCAGTTTTTTCCTTTCCTTTCCTACATCTATATCAAGTGTACATCTTACCATTCTATGATCACTTCCAACATTTACCTTATTCAGGACGGTAACATCATTCACAATATATCTTCTGTTAGTGAGGATGAAGTCAATTTCATTAGTTGTTAATCCATTTGGACTCTTCCATGTCCACTTTCTGTTCACCCTTTTCTTGAAAAAAGTGTTCATTACTGACAGTCCTTGAAATTCTGCAAATTCCACAAGTCTTTCACCTCTTTTATTTCTTTCACCAATTCCAAAATTTCCTATAGTTCCTCTTTCTGCGCTGTTTTGCCTTTTTCCAACCTTAGCATTGAAGTCCCCATAATAATAGTGTAGTGGGTTTTCTGCTCATCTAGAAGACTCAATTTCGGTGTACATTTCTTCAACATCTTCATCATCATGGCTCGATGTTGGTGCATAAATCATTATAATCTTTAGCTTGTACCTCTTAGAAATCTTGAGTATTAGTCTTGACACCCTTGGTGATGTACTTTTGAATTCCAAAGTGTCGTTTTTAAAATCTTTATGGACTAGAAACCCAACTCCACCTTCACTCCTTTCACTGTTTCCATTGGTGTACAGCAGATTTCCACTTGATATAAGTGATTCATTTCTTCTTCTTCTTTCAGCCAAACCGTTGATATTCCAATTCACATTTTCTAATTCCTTTTCCAGCTCTAATATCCTGTCTTCACCGATGAGTGATCTTACGTTATAACAGGCCAAGTTCAGTTTCCGTGCATGGCAGCTTGGTCGTACCCAGAGATTCTTAGCACCCTCTGCTTCCACTCTGATCCTCTCGCTGCCGTAAGAGGGAGAGTGAAAACTGGTGGGGACTGAGGGCCATTTGTATTGTTGTGCTGTCGTATGCTAGAGGGTTTGGTCTTTTCCTCTTCACGCTGACCAGGCGTCTTGAAGAGAACCACTGTACACGTTTGTTGTCACCTAAGTGAAGTAACAGGGCTTACCATCGAGAAGGTGTGCATGAGTGGATTTTAGGGAGGCAGGCCAACCGGACTTCTCCTAAATCTTCTGTAATAAAGAGATATTAGATCCATCAGTGTTTTAGGCTGAGTGTCTGATAACACACAGGATACCTGTTCCCCTCTAAGCCCCAAATATTATCACACACTGCAATTATTTTTTCTTCATGGGTAAACCTAATTGCTATTTATCTTGCGCCATGCAACTTCACAAACTCATATAATACTGGAGAGATAAATGGTATAAACGTAACAAGTGGTATGAGAAAAGCATTTTGACCAAAACTCCCAGTATATATCTCATGGCAGAAGTGACCTCATTTTCTAATTGAGCTTTGTGACCTGTGTATTTAGGATTGCTATTTTTTATTGTTATTAGGCACTATAATAATAAAAAAAAAAAAAGTTTGCCGTCGCATATCCATTTTTATTTTAACATTACATCAGGTTAACATGTTGAAACCATCTTTACTATGGTAACATAATCTTCCATGGTTAAAAATTAAGCTTATGCTTAAAATTTCCTTTTTTTTAAAGTCTTGTTCTAATTAATTTTATTACTTTATATGTAGTTGAATATCAGAAAGGCCAAGAACCATACTTGATGGTGACTGGAACTTACAATAACGTCAGCATTCACAGCTTACTAGCTCTATCACCAGATGGCAGGACTATTGCTATTGCATCATCTTCAAATATTCACATTTTCTCTGGAATCACTGGTGAATCCCAGGTGAAATTTGAAGAAATTCATAATGGTAGGCAATTTGATTATTTTTTACAAAGATATACTTTTATTTGTATTATGCTTTCTGATTATTCTAGCTGCCACTTATTTAAAGTAAAATGTAGTTTAATGTGTGTGAAAGCTCGGAGTTCATTGGTGTTAATTTGGTCCATATTTATTTATTTTCAGAGTGGTTTTAAATTTTTAACTCTTAGTTTTCTGGTGTTGTGAAACGTCAGAAAAGCAACAAGCAGTAGCTGTTAGGCTCTTGGCATCATGCTCACTGTTCTCTCCATTTATTAACTGTTTTTTGTAATTGGGTAGCCAGTTTTCTTGACTGCTCACCGTGGATAATGGTAGATGGCTCTCAGTCTTCTCTACTAATGCTGGTGTCCCCCACTATTTTCCTTTTGTATATTACTGACCTTCTTCCATTGACCTGAAATCCTATCCATAGTTTTGTTGATGATGGCACCTTGTACTCTGCCTTCCATTTTGTGAAAACCCTGCACAGACAGCTTCAACATCTCAAATGTGACTACCAATTCTTTAAATGTTGATCCCCAGGTAATTCCCCAGTGGTGGGAGGAAAGACAATAACTTTCAATCCTTCTAAAACTCAGCAGTGACATATCAAAAAGGATTCTTCTGCTCCTATGCTTATCTTTGATGACACTTAGATTTATAATCAAGATCACATATCTTTGTTAGGGATTTGCTTGACTTCTGATATTTCTCTTGGCATAAGTACATCACAAATATTGCTTTCTGTGCATCTAAAAAACTGGATTTTCTCTTTCACTCTTGGTGTTACTTTTCTTCTAAACAACTACCTGTATAAATCACAAATCTGAACTACTGTGGAATGTTGTTCCCACCTGTGGGGCAGTGCTTTCCATAACCTCTCTCAGGCTTCTAAACTCCATTTAAAAAAGTCAGGTTAATTAATTACCTTTTACTGCCCATCTCTAACAAAGTCTCTCTCCACTCTCTGTCTTGTAGACATTCTGTTTCTGCTGCATGCATTTTCTATAGATACTTTCATGGGCACCGGCCTTCCTAATTGGTATATAAAATTTCTGCTCTCGCTTCCAAACCAGTCCAAACATCAGCTGCAACCAGTCAGCATCCTTTTACTGTCCAACTTCAAACTCACAGAACCAACTTTTCTTTTTCCTCATTTATTCCTTCAACTTCCATTTTATGGAACAATCTACAGAAATTCAAATCTATTGTCAACAAGTATCTGCTTTCATCTTGTCAGCCTTCAACCCCTGCATGGTACTAAGTACTATAGGTTATAATTTCTTTTAATATATATATATATATTTCACTAAACACAACGTTCTCTACTGTAGAACTTCGAACTTCACAATTTAGTTAATCAATTGAAGAAGAAGAAGAAGAAATCTTTATTGCATACAAAACGCATATGCCGTACATGGCTACAAGCCAGGGGTTTACAGTAAAGGTTAATACAAGGTAAAAGTCTAATATAAAGGTTACAAAGGCTAATACACTGCAATAAACAAGGATGAGATAGGAGAAAAAATAATCTTATTACTAATTATACAAGTGTAATGAAATGAAAGCAAATGGAAAATTTACATATGAACGTAAATACACAACAGCATGTTATCATGCTAATTTATCCTCCAGGGAGCAGTCCTCTTACAGTGTTGGAGTCATCTGAGCAGGCGCAGAAAGTTGGAGCAATGTAGTGAGGGATCCATGGGAGTGATGGACATGTCCTTGGGAGCAGGTTCTAATGCCCTGTGACATGGTCCTGAGAAGGAAGTCGATGGAGTAAGTTCTGCCTGTATTTTTTATCCAATGCGAAATTGTAGAGGTCGCCATCCAAGGAGTATACATACTGCAGCATTTGCACGGGTATGAAGCGATCGGATAACTTTAACCGGTTTGGGGTGGCCTGGAGGACTGGATTGGCCCAAAGGCTTGGGACCGGGATCCTCCAACCGCAGTTGGCCCAGAAGTCTGGGTGCGAAATAATGCCAACCATCATTTTTACAGAAAATACGAGTCTTCTTTCATGGATAATGGCAGGAAGACGTCTGATGTTTAGAGATGCTGCCATCTGGGTGGTCCTTCGTGCAGGGGGAAGTCGGAATTTCCATATGGCCCACTTCAATAGCCAAAATTCGCCCGCAAAAATCCGTCTTAGATGCGTTGCGGCAGTTGAGGTCCAGATTTCTGCTCCATAAAGAATGACCGGATAGACACACGTCTTAATATACCTGCACCCAACGGCCTGGTCATGGACATGCATAAGTTGTTGCTTAAGCATCCACCGGAGTCGACAGAATTTTTTTTGCAGGTGGTCTATGTGTGGTATAAAGGAGAGCTTCTGTTCAAAAATAACGCCCAGGTCGGTGTGTTGCTGCACAGCAGAAATCGCGGATCCCCTTATATTGGGTTGCACCATCATTGGATTCCATTTGAGCGAGAAAGTGAGCTGTTTCGACTTCTCAGGATTGATGTGAAGGCCGAAACCGGAGAGGAAGGCCTCGAGGTTCTGGATTTTATGTTCGATTACGACATTTGTATAGTCGGCAGTGTCTCCGGGGTTGATAACAGTGAACAGCTTTATATCATCGGCGAAGGTGATAATATCAGTTTGGCCCGTCACGAAAGGCAGAAGAACGGCTGAGAACAAAATACCAGAGAGGACCCCACCTTGTGGGACTCCAGTTGTAATATTTCTGGTGTAGTGTCGATTGGCATCGCGAACAATAATCGTCCTATTCTCAAGCATTGACTGAATGAACCAGAGCACGTCTCCGCCAATGAAGTAATACTCACGTAATAGCCTTATCAACGCGTGAACGGATACGGAATCAATTGCTCTCCCTGTACGAGGCACAATATGGCCAAAGTAGCCCTTGCACCAGAAACTCTCATAACAACAACAACCCCCTGTATGTTTTCTAGGTGGCATAAATGCACATACCAACTTTTGTGGGTTTTTTGAACGAAGATTGGAGAGGGTCAATGACAACCATCAGCTAGAGTTACTGAACATGGGTATATACATACATTCACTTCCCTAGACAATCTAGCTGTGCACTGGACTTTCCTACATGTTCCTCATCCAGTTATTTTAGCACTGAGTTTTGTTAACTGAGCACAACAGTGACCAGTTCCCTGCAATTTTCAAAATACAGATGCGAACAGAAATCACTATAACCAATGAATTACCTGGAATTTCACAAAACCATCTGAGAAAAATTTTCTAATCTAATTCAATTTGATAATCACTTAATTATTACTATACATATAGTAGAACAGTTATAGTAGAAGCCACTATACATATAGTAGAACAGTTACTTTGGACTGCTGCCAACATAATACCAAAATTAAATGATGTCAAAAATTATACAGGGTGTTTCAGTTAAACGTTTCAGAACTTCTAAGAGGGATAGGGTACATCCTGACAACTCGAAATCATATAGCAATGTGGGGTCGGGAATGCTTTCCTGAAGCGGTGTTGTACACAGAAGCACCATAAAGAAAAGAGACCGTAAGTGAGAAATCGTTTTAATAATACATGAAAAGAAGCAAAAGGTACATGGATTAAAGTAAGTCTTCGAAGTTTCTTCCACGGGCTACAATGCACGCCTCACATCTCCAACGCATGGACATCCGAACATTCTGGAATACTTCAGGCGAATTTCGAATTTCTTCGGCAGCTACTGCGATTCTTGCAACCAGCTCCTCAGCATTGTCAACAGGGGTGTCATAAACTAGCGATTTCATATGACCGTGAAAATTCCTTCACAAGGGAAGGAATTTTCAACACGCATAACGACCATATCTGGGCGGTCGAGAACCCGCATGCAATACGATTTTCGGTCAATGTATGGGCCGGTATTATGGGAGATCACCTCATCGGACTTTACCTGTTACCGTGTCGTCTAACCGGACCTATCTACTTGATCTTTCTGCAGCAAGTATTGCCACAACTTTTGAGAGAGGAACAGATTTCTGCATCGACGCAACAGACAATGTGGTTCCAACACGATGGAGCCCCTGCCCATTATAGCAGAGATGTTCGTAACTACCTGGATGTCACATTTGGTCAACAGTGGATCGGACGTGGTGGTCCCGTGCGTTGGCCTGCTCGGTCACCCGACCTATCATGTCTTGATTTTTATTTCTGGGGTCATATGAAATTGCTAGTTTATGACACCCCTGTTCACAATGCTGAGGAGCTGGTTGCAAGAATCGCAGTAGCTGCCGAAGAAATTCGAAATTCGCCTGGTGTATTCCAGAATGTTCGGATGTCCATGCGTCGGAGATGTGAGGCGTGTATTGTAGCCCGTGGAAGAAACTTCGAACACTTACTTTATCCATGTACCTTTTGCTTCTTTTCATGTATTATTAAAACGATTTCTCACTTACGGTCTCTTTTCTTTATGGTGCTTCTGTGTACAACACCGCTTCAGGAAAGCATTTCCGACCCCACATTGCTATATGATTTCGAGTTGTCAGGATGTACCCTACCCCTCTTAGAAGTTCTGAAACGTTTAACTGAAACACCCTGTATAATAGATAATATACACTGAGTGATCACTGAATTATGACCACCTACCTAATACTTCGTAGTTCCTCCTTTTGCTCTCAGTACAGCAGCTATCCGATGTGGCATTGATTCAACAAGATCTCGGAAGCGTTTGGGAAGCATGGCCAACCAACCATGGCAGCTTTTTATGTGGCTAGCAATGCAGGTATGGAGGTGATTGGTGTATCCAGATGCCTGATATGCCTTTCCATAGTGTCCCACAAGTGCTCTATGGGACTGATACTATCATCCAGTGATACGTTGTTCCACATGCACCAGGAGTTCAAGTTCCTGCCAGTGAAACATGCCCCACATCATACACCGGCTTGCACTGTTGATACCATGCAGTATGGATCAAGAGCCTCATGTTGTTGACACCAAATCAATATACGAACATCCACGGTGTGAAGTAAATAACGTGACTCATCCAACCAGCATACCTTCTTCCAGTCTTCTAACGTCCAACTTGCATACTCTTTGCACCAGGCGAGCCTTTTACGCTGAAGAACCTTGGTTAGGAGGGGATGCCGTAGGGGTCGTCTGCTGGTATAGCCCATACGTGCAAGTGTGTGATGCATGGTCATGCCAGATATTGTTCTGGGTTGGCCCTTGTTGTATTGGGTAGTCAATTCGCCTGTTCACCTGTACGAGTTATTGGATCCGGCGCTCACCTCTGACATCAACCTGCTGACCTTTGCAGTTTTGCCGTCGGGTCATTGTTTGACCATTTTGACACCAGTCCTGGTACACTTTAACAACAGTGACTCTCGAACACCTTACCAGTTCAGCCGTTTGGGAAATAGAGCCACCAGCTCGTTGAGCTCCCAGAATTTCTCCTTTATCAAAGTCCAATAAATCCTTCCTTTTACCCATCACTCTCGGAATTTTACTACCTACTGAACCACTAACACCTTATCTATGCTATGTAGGTTGACTGACTGCGCACTCTTGTACCTCACATGGTCAACAGTTCACATTCAGTTTTCATAGGGATGGTCGTAATTCAGTGATCACTCAGTGTATAACATATGATATATAATATAATAGACAAGAGATTGTTTGTTTTCTTGCCAAATGGAAGAAAAATAAAGCATGGAACATTTTTTCAAAAATGCCACTATAAACAAATCAAATCTGAAGCTTGGAAAGCAAAATTCGGTAAAGTATTAGGTTCAATCTACCATCTTCTAAAACACTAACCCCCAGAATAGTCCGGGGAAAAGTAACAACAAACTTTATCCTAAATCCTACAGTATCTTGGGAAGGAAAAGATCTGTCTTCTCCTATTGACATTGCTGAGTCATTATCTTAAATCCTTACTACCACCTCATCCTCTGCTTCTTATGAAGTCTCTTTTAATCATGCATAGAAGTCTATAGAACAAAGTAAGGTTGGTTTTGCCACTACTTGGTCATATTCTTATAACTTACTATTCACTATTATTGAACTCGATGAGGTTATCATGAATTCCCAAAATAATTCTGCTGGATCAAATGGACATTTATTATACATATACACCATTTTAACCCCAATTCCATATTCCCATTATTGTAATTTTACAACAGAATTTTCGAAATCCATATGCTCCTTCAAATTCCTCCATTCCTGTGTTGCTCTATCACATTCGTCTGCTGGACCATGTTTTTCAATGATATTCTCTCCAAAACCACTCTTTCTGAAGCAGTTGATTATTACACTTGATGTAATACTTTCCCAAGCAATAACAAGATTGCGGATAGCATCCAAGACATTCCAGTTTGGCTGCAAATTGTTCCTTCCTTCTGTGTTGCAGATCAAGTACTTTATCAGGTGGGATCTATATGCTCTCTTGAGGTTATAAATAATGCCTTGATCCAGTGGTTGCATAAAACATGTGGTATTGGGGGGGTAAAAACAACAGCCGTATATTTGTCACTTGAGTGTCTTAACAGAATGTGCTGTACAGCGGTCTAGAATCATCAAAATGTTCCTTTTTTCTGAAGCCATTCTTCTGTCCAATTTTGATAACCAAGACTGAAAAATTTTGACCATAAACCAAGCACTTCTATTGGCCTCATAATCACATGGAAGTTGGTTAACTGTTTTAAAACATCTTGGCTTGGAAAACTTACCAGTCACAAGTGGGCATAGTTTTGTACTGCCATCTGAATTGCAGCATAACAGAACAGCAAGTCTTTGTTTACTTAATTTTCCACCATGACAAGACTCTCCTCAAACAGCCAATGTTTTGTTTGGTAGCAAATTATAAAATAAACTTGTCTTGCCAAGATGAAAAATATCCTTTGCCTCATATTTTTCAAGGATGGACCGTACAGAATACAACCAGTCTGTAGCCTTTACTTTGTCGACTAATCCAGAGTCACTGCAAATATTTCGCGAAATGAAGTTATTCCTGTCTTTAGATCTTTGGAGCCAGCTACTGCTGCATTCGAAGTCGCCAATCCCATGTTGCTGAGCTAGATAATTTGCCTTTTCTTGCAAAATTGGACCTGATATTGGCAAATTAGATGCACCCATTTGTTGGTACCACTTGAAAAGTTTTGTTTCAAGCTCCTCGTGTTTTGCACCACGAACTCATTTCCTGTTTTTCATCGCTGCACCAGTGTCACGCACTTCTTCAAGTCTTTTTCAGTTTTTCAGTATTGTAGATAAAGTAGGTAAAGGGATGTTGTATTCCTTTGCAATGTCCATTTTACTGCTTTCCAGGCTTAATTCTGTCTGTCTACATTTTGTCAGACACTGCTAGATAAGATTTAATATAAACAAATTTTAAATTAATTTAAAGACAAAAGTTCTGAAAAAGACATCAGCTCAGATAAAATGGCACAAAAAATATATTGCTGTATAGGATAGCAAAAGACTCTGAACTGGGGTAACAATTGCAACTGACCTTATTCCCGTGGAGAGCAAGGGAGTTCATGTAAACAACTTAGAAAAACTTTTTATTCTTTTGTTAATTTAACAACTCATTCTTCAGAAATATGTTTTTCAGAGACATTGTAGCTACCATAAACTGCTTTTGTTTACACAAAACTTAATTTCTAACAAGTCAGAGCCATCCTTCGGGAAGTAGGGAGCCAGGTGGCCAGGGGACAATATTCAGATCACTCTGCCAATATTTTTATTAAATATACAAAATGACAATATTTATTTCTCACAGGGTGAAAAAGAACTTTGTAATACATATTAACTGAATTTTGTAATAAATGAATATATTTACATAGAAAAGCCTATCCTTTCACAGGGGGAATGGTATGTGCTTCATATAAACAAGTACTTTGTATAAACTGAGTTTGTGTTAGCGAGATTTTACTGTATCTTAATGGAATTAACCTGCAAAGGAAACAACTCATTTAAAGTCATGATTAGGGAAACAATATTGTGTTCAAATGGTTGTGATCAAAATGTATCTAATAATTGAGGACCATATTTTGTGATTAATGGATTTGACCAAGAGGTATGAAACAAAAGACATTTTCAATGCAGATGAAACTGTGCTTTTTCATCGTGCTTTGCCCACAAAATTATTAGTTTTAAAGGGGAGTCTCAATGCCGTGATTTGTATAATGCAAATGGTTTTTCTTTTTTGTGTATAAACACAAAAAAAAAGAAAAACCATTGATTATAAACAGTGCACTATGCCTCAAAAAAATAAACATGTCTAAACTCATGGTTGAATGGTATGCAAATAAAAATGCTTGGATGAGTAGTAAAATTTTCACTTAGTGACTAGAAAAGTCTGATGAGATTAAGAAAAGAAAAAATAAGAAAAATAGATAATGCACCATGCCATCAAAAAAATGTTGTATTGCCAAATGTTGCCATTGTCATTTATACCAGCTAATACTTTCAGTACCATACAACCTTTGGACTGAGATATCATTCATGCCTTTAAACTACATTATAAGAAACATTATAGATTTTGACAATTTTAGTGGTGGAAATTTTTTTTTTTTTTTTTTTTGTTATTTGTTGGCGCATCGGCTTCTGTGGCCATAATGCATCTCTCAAGGGTTTTGCACTACTCAGATCCAAGCCCGAGGCAGGATTTGAACCTGTGACCTTTGGGTTGCCAGGCAGGCACTTTACCCACCTGGCTAGCCCGGTCAGCAAAAGCGATGAAATGGATTCTGCAGAAAATTCAGAACAACTGATAGAGCAAATTAATCTCTCTGATTTTGAAAATATCAAAAAGGTATGACATGTAGTTCCGAAAGATACTATCAAAAAATGTTTTCAAAATTATGAAATTAATATGGAAAATACAAAAAATGACATACAAAAATGAAAAGGAATTAGTGCAGCTAGAAAAAGTGGCAGATTTTCAAGTACTTTTATGAATAGAAGTAAGAAATTAAACATTTTTAAATGTATTATGTGATTATGTGATTAGCATTAGTAGAGAAATGCAATGCAAGAAAGCAAGCTTATGCAGCATCAGCCAAAAAAAAAACGCTTTGATTTCACTCTTCCATTCGTTCCAAATACCTTTCCAGCTCAGCCTTAAATTTATTTGTGCTATCAACTTCCACAACAAAAGATGGAAGTCTGTTCCACCAATCAACTACCTGCTGGCTAAAGTAAAACTTCCTCACATCTGTCCTGCAACTGCCTTTCCTCAATTTGAATTTGTGCCCTCTTAGGCGATTATTCTTGGCAAGAGGAAGAACCCCATCAGCATTGAGCACACTCAAACTATTCAAGGCCTTATACACCTCAATCAGATCACCTCGCAGGTGCCTAGACTCTAAACACTGTGATTTGCAAAACTTAAGCCTTTCTTCATAAGAGCAACCTTTTGTTCCATTCACTAATCTTGTTACCCTTCTCTGTACTCGTTCCAGCAGCTCTACATCCTTCTTAAAATGAGGCCTCCAGACCTGTATACAATACTCAACCATTGCCTTATACAAGGGGATAATCACCTCCATATCCCTGCTAGAAAAATTCCTGTATATCATTGATAAGACACCATGAGCTTCTCTTGCAGACCGTCTGCACTGCTCAGAAAACTTCATATCTCACTGCACAATTATCCCCAGGTCCTTTTCATTCTCTACCACCCTCAGTGTAGTACCACATATTTAATACGTTACTCTGAGGTTACTGCTTCCCATATGCAGTACTTTGCATTTGTCAATGTTAAACTTTTCAGTTGCCACCTCTCACTCCATCTGCTCAACTTTTCTAGATCCTGTTGCAGCAGTGTACTGTCAATAGTGTCATTACAATCCTGCCGACCTTCATATCATCTAAAAACTTAGACATTAGGCCAGATATGCCACCATAAATATCATTAATAAATACAGAAAACAACAATGACCCAACACCGAACCTGGGGTACTCCACTAATAACATTAGTCCACGAAGAGCAGTGTCCATTGATTACCACTCTCTGTCTTCTCCCACTCAACCATCCCTTTACCCATAGCAGCAATTTGCCTCCAATGCCACACTGCTCCAATTTCTTCAGCAGTCTTCCATGTGCAACAGTATAAAAAGCCTTTCTAAGATCAAAATATATGATATCAAAATTATTATTTGCATCCAGTTCCTTTGTGACTACATAGTATCCAGTCAAATTGGTCAGACAAGACTTCCCCTTAACAGCCCATGCTGTGTCTGATCTATAACTGAAGTTTTGTCTAGATGATCGTGCAGTGCTTCTTTAAACGGTGCCTCCATTAATTTCCCTGGAACAGAAGTTAAACTAACAGGTCCATAATTATAGTAAACCCTTGATTTAACATGCTAATAGGGGAGAAGGGGTGTCCATCAAATCGATTGTTACCTGGGGGGGGCATTTTTTATTATTCTTTAATACAATAAAATAAGCTTTAATACAATATACAATACTGTAATATATAAAAATGGCGCCTCCGTAGCCAGGTGGGAAGGAGCAGCAGTGCGCAGCACACGCTTCTTGATTAGACCGGGGTTCGAGCCCGTCACCACCAAATACGGAGGATGCAGAAAGGTCAGGGAATGACCACTGCATATTCACGGAGCAATATGGCCTTAGTTGCTAATGCCCCTAAAAACCAAATAACAAATAAATAACAATATAAAATTATTAAATTTTAATAAAGAATATGTAATATTTACTCACCTTTTTGACGGTGTAGTTGAAGACTATTTTGCTGTGACCATAGTGGTAGTAGTAAAGTAGTCGTTATTCAGTATCTGAAGGTAGAGGTGAAGGGGAATCCTCAGCTTCAGATTTTTCTGAAATGTTCACATATGGAGGCACTGGTATCATCTGTTTGCTTGTAGATGGTTGAGCTGTACAAGCAGTTGGAGGTGAAATAGGAGTAGTATTGGTGAAGTTTGCTTAAAGAAAGCATACAGCTTCAGTTGTTTGCCACTCTGATGTTGTTTCTTAATAATGATCTCCCTGTATTGCCAAAAATGTTCATAGTAAGGGACAATTTCAGGGTCAGAAGATGTCCCTATGTAGTGGATGGCGATGTCACGAGATTTGTCATTTCAGACAGTGTAGGCCATACTGGTGTAATATGCTCTTCCTCAATGTCTTCTTCTTCTACCCCTGCTTTACCATATTGAACTTCACCCACAATTTCTTCTTAGTGAGGACTTGGTAGCCAGGATCACCTTCTTCATTTTCAAGCCATTTCAGAACATCATCTTCAGTTGTTTCCCACAGTTGCCAGCATTTACAAGGGTGTGCCAAAAGTCATTTGCCTTAAATCCATCAAAATCCAAATCCAGTTCAGTATTGTACAATAACTTCTTCCAACCAGTTGCCAAAATCAGTCTTCATCTCCTTCCAAGCAGTTGCAAAGTTAAAGAGTGCAGACTTAAAATGTTGTAGGCTCATAGATTCTGAAGTGTCTTGGCTCCTCTTGTGTCTTCTTCTGCATGTTCTTCATCTTCCAACACAACCATTACTTCTTCCAAAAAGTTCTTCTTATACAGCTTCTTCAGGCTGCAGTTATTCCCTGGTCCATTGGCTGAATAACTGATGTTGTGTTAGGAGGCAAAAAAAGACATTTAATTCTGCCATCCTTTCTAACTAACTTCTCAGCACTAGGATGAGCAGGGGCATTGTCAGAAAGCAACAATGCCTTTACATTATTGGGAGGAAATTTTCAGAGCATCTGTCTGGAAGTACCTCACATCAGGGACAAAATGGTTGAAGAACCAGTCAGAAAAAATCTCTGAAGTAAACCACGCATTCTTTGAGCTGGTGTAAATAACAGGCATTTGATTCATAATGTCTTTAAAAGTGCTTGATTTCTTTGATTTTTCTACCACCATGGGCGTCAGGCAATGCAAGCCAAGGCAGAAATTCGGTCCTTAACTTGTGACCAGGAGTGCTGTGTTCATGTTTATAGGCCAGTGTATTTCAGGAACAGCACGATAGAACAGGCCAGTTTCATTGCCATTGTAAAACTGTGATAAAATAAGGCCCTCAGATTTAATAAGTTCATTTATAAATTTTCTAAATGGCTCAACTTGTGAAGCGTCAAAGATTCACCACAGGTTTTCTTGTTCACAATGCCTTGCCTTTTTTTAAAACCCTAGAGCCACCCATCACTTGCCTTAACATTAAGTCCCATGTGTTTTCCAAGAGTTTCGTATGCAGATTTCAACTCAAAACTTTGTACATTAACACCACTAGATCTCTGTTGAACATACCACTTATACACAGCTTCTTCTAAGTTTTTATCTTGCACAACTTTCATGTGTTTTCTGCTTCCCTCTGTAGAACCACATTTAGAGCTATCAACACTGTATTTTAAAGAAAAATGTTGCAATTTGGCCGTTGGTTTGCAGATATCAGAAACAGTTTATTTTTTACGCTGTAAATTTCACAAACACGTGCTACTGAGACGCCTTGTTCTAATTTCTCAATTAGCTCTAATTTCTGTGCCACATTTAAGTTCATATGCTTTCTTTTAGCTCCTCTATCACTTGATGCCATTTTAAATTGTAAGGTTTGCAAAATTACTTAATAAATAAAGTCACAGTTCAGAAATCACAGAAACACTCTGTATACAACCTGATCACACGATAGATTGAGGCAGACAGACCGAAACAAAGCGAGTCAGTAGAATTCCAGTTTAGTGTCCCGAGTCACGTTCAGCTCGCAAGTCACCGCCTACTCTTATCTGTTATCTGTAATCTGGGAAAACAGTCATTTGAGCAGTTATTTTCAGTAAGAATAAAAACCAATTTCCTGAATTTGATTACAAAATAAAAGTAGGTATTTATCAAAACAATAATGGAAATAGGTAATTATTATTAATTTTTAATTAATAACAACACTGAAGTTTTATATAACCTAAAAAAAATAATATGGTCAAGATTAATATGTACATTACTGTATTATTATTTGTCCGGTCCGTTAAATCCGAAATCTGTTATATTGGGGTCCATTAAATCGAGGATTTACTGTATTTGTGTCACCCTTTGATCCTCCTTTGTGAATTGGGGTCACATTTGCACATCTCCAGTCCACAGGTACCTCCCCTGAGTCCAAAGAAGCTCTCATAATTATGGCTAAGGGTTTGCTTACTTCATTTGCTGCTTCCTTTATAACTGGATAGATCCCATCCACCTCAGGTGCCTTTCTTATGTTTATCTTTAACAATTTCTCCACCACTTTGCTCTCAGTTATTACAAAATCATCTAGCTCATTTCCCGAGTTTAATTCGCCTCTGGCATTCTCCTACCTGAATAACTCCTCATGTGTGAATGTAGAATGCAAAATACTCATTTAGTTTGTTTGCTACCTGAGCAGGATCATCAACAGTTGAACAATCGATATCAAGTGGACCAATCTGATTCATCCCCTTCCTTCTAAAGTTTACATAAGTAAAGAACTCTGTGCTGTTTTTCTTTGCATCCTTTACCAAAGATTTCTCGTAATCTGCCTTTGCCTGCCTAACCTCCTTTGTGACTCGGTTATAGACCAGCTTATATCTGTCATAGGCACATACATTTGCACATCTTCAGTCCATGGGAACCTCCCCTGACTCTAAGGATGCTCTCATAATTATTGCTAAGGGTTTGCTTATTTCCCTTGCTGCTTACTTCATTATAACTGGATAGATTCCATCTGCCCTAGGTGCCTTTTTTTATGTTTAACTTCAACAATTTCTCCTCCACTTTGTTCTCTATTATTACAAAATCACTTATCTCCCTGTTAGAGAGATAAGTGATTAATGCAGGAGTGCAAGATAGGAGTGCAGTTACACTGCAGTCATAGCATGGATTTGTTAGGGGGGCGGTGCTTGTGTGACCAATCTGATGATGATCTGATGATGGCGGATACTGTGATGCAGTATCAGGTATATGACATCAAAAACTAATTTTGATGTCATATACTTGGATTTCAGGAAGGGCTTTGACTGTTGTATATAAAAGACCAATTGGAGTTTTATATGCAACTGGAGCAGTGTGGTATTAAGAGCAAGTTACAACTATGGAAAAAGCAATGGTTTACTGGAGAAGACAAAGATATTGATTATCATTGGACAGTGCTCTTCTTGGACTGATGTTGTTAATGCTGCTTCCATTGTTGTTTACAATATTCATTAATGATACTTTTTTTTTTTTTTTTTTTTATGTGAACCCCAAAAACGAGAGGTATTAGACCCTATAGTACTTAGTACCATGCTTGGGTTGAAGGTTGAGAAGACGAAAGAAGATATTTGTTGACATTGGACTTGAACTTCTGTAGATTGTAATTTTCAGGAAATACATATGAAGGAAGGTTGTTCCAGAAAATGGCAGTTGAATGAATAAATGAGGAAGATGAAAAGTTGGTTCTGTGGGTTTGAAGTTGGACAGTAAATGGATGTTGGCTGGTGGCGGCACGTGTTCGGACTGTTTTGAAAGAGAGAGCGGGAATTATAGAAGCCAATTCAGAAGAACAGTGCCCATGGAAGTATCTGTAGAAGAGGCATGCAGCAGAAACAGTGCGTCTATGAGAAAGGGAGTGGAGAGACTCTGTTAGATATGAATCATTAATTAACCTAACTGCTCTCTTCTGAATGGAATCAAGAAGCCTGAGAGAGGTTTTGGGGGCACCACCCCAGATGTGGGAATAATATTCCATGGCAGGGCGGATTTGCGATTTATACAGAGTGAGCAGCTGTTTGGAAGAAAAATAACGCCGAGAGCAAAAGAGAAAACCAAGTTTTTTAGATGCAGAGGAAGCAATATTTGTAATGTGCTTGTGCCAAGAGAGATTAGAAGTCAGGGTAATCCCCAAAAGAGATATATCATTTTGCCTAGAAATCAGAGTGTCACTAAACATAAGCATAGGAGCAGAAGAATCCTTTTTGTGAGATATAAGACAAGACTGAGTTTTAGAAGGGTTGAAATCAACTAAGTTGTCTTTGCCCCACTGGTGAATTACCTGAAGATCGGCATTTAAGGAATTGGTAGCAGATTTTCGAGAAGTTAAAGCTGATTGAGCAGGACAAGGTTTCTCAAAATGGAAAGTTGAATGCAATGTGCTATCATCGGCAAAACTATGGATAGGATTTCCAGTCAATGGAAGAAGGTCATTGATATACAAGAGGAAAAGAGTGGGGGAAAGAACTGAACCTTGGGGGACACCGGCATTAGTGGAGAAGTTAGAAGACAGAGAGCCATCTACCATCACCCTCAGTGAGCAATCAGTGAGAAAACTGGATAACCAATTACTAAAAACAGTTGGCATAAGATGGAAGCTTGTTTAGAAGACCTTTATGCCAAACACGATCAAAAGCCTTTCAGATGTCAAGAGCAACTACTTGTGTTTCACCGAACCTTTCCATTGAATTAGTCCATAAATGGGTAACATAAGCCAGAATATCAACAGTGGATTGACACTGACGGAATCCATACTGCCGATCGTTGATCATACGGAAGGTTTCTAGGTGGTTTAAGAGTTGGCGGTTAATTGATTTCTCCATTACTTTAGAAAGAGTAGAAGTAATTGCATTGGGACAATAATTGGATGGGAGGGATTTGTCACCCTTTTTAGGAACTGGCTGGATATGAGCAAATTTCCAAGCAGAAGGAAAAACACCTTTAGAATAAGAAAGTGAAAAAAGGCGACAAAGAATAGTAGTAAGTTCAGGAGCACAGGTTTTGAGAACAAGTGGAGAAATACCATCGGGACCTGGAGCTTTCTTAGCATCAAGATTCATCAAAATCCTTCTAATATCCTTTTGACGGAAGACCACAGGAGGCATTGAATGGAGCGTGTTGGGAATGGTGGGAGGTGTTTTACCAAGATCATTAATACATGAGCTGGAAGAAAAATGGGATGCTAGCAGGTCAGCTTTATCCTTGGCTGAAGTGACAACAGAACCATCTGGTTTGGACAGAGGTGAGAGCAGAGATGGGCAAAAGTTGCGGGCAATAGCTTTGGCAAGAGACCAGAATGCTCGGCTACCATTAGGGCAAGAAGCAAGTTTTCTACTCTTAGCCTGTTCAAACTCTAGTTTGGACTGGTTAATAACTGCTTTACAACTGTTGCGAGCTTTGGTGTAGGCAGAAAATGAAACTGAAGAATTAGAAACAAGCCAATTACGATATGCAACGTTCTTCTCTTGGACAGCCTTAGCACATTTATTGGAAAACCAAGGTTTAGATAAAGGGCGAGATTTTAAAGTGGAGTGTGGGATAAAGGATTCCATTCCTGCAAGAATAATTTCACTGACACGATCTGAGCAAACGTTGACATCAGAAGTTTTGAAACAGTAATCCGACCAAGGAAAAGAAGAAAAGACGTCTCGCAGGTCATCCCATTTTGCAATCTTGTAAGGCCAAACAACACAAGGTTGAGAATAGCCATGAGATAAAGGTTCCATTGGAGAAGAGACAATCGCCAAGTTGTGATCTGAAGTGCCTAAAGGACCTCTCACTTCGACCGTGTACTTAGAAGGGTTGTTTGTGAGAAAAAGATCAAGCGTATTGGCTGTATGATTAGGATTGTCCGGTATTCTTGTAGGTAAATGAACAATCTGTGCTAGGTCATTAGTAATTGCAAAAGCCTCAGCATCTCGACCTGCTCGGTCCGTGTGACTAGAAAACGGAAGCCAGCTGGAGTTGTGAACATTAAACTCACCAAGGAAAATTACCTCACTGTTAGGAAAGTTGGACTGGAGAAAGTCAAGTTGCAAAGAGAGGAAGTCAAATAGCTCGAAGTGATTAGTGGAGTTGGGAGAACGGTAGAGACAACAGATGAATTTGACACAATGAGGTAGAGAGATTTTAAGCCAGAGAAGATCAAAGAGAGGAGATTCCAAATTGCCAAGTCTCTGACAGGGAATATCAGAACGGACATATGCACAAGTACCACCTTTGAGGCGAAAGGAATCATACAGAGAATAATTTGGGCATCTGAGATGAGCAGTAATTGAATTAACTGATAACTGAGATTCTGTCAGAAAAAGTACATGGGGTTTGGCAGACTGCAAGTGGAAATGGACATCGTTGAGATTAGAATTGAGACCACATATATTTGTGAAATGAATTAAGAAGTCCTTGGGAGGTTTAGATCTTTTTGCAGATAAGCTTGCTCTATTAGTTTGACAATTCATTGTGTATTCAATAGTAAGAAAAAGTGGTGGGACATGCTGTATGAAGTAATGAAATTTTTGGATATGGCATACATGTGGTAAGAATATACCCAGATCCTTGACATAACGTGGCCTCGACAATGCTCCCCGCATACACACTACTCGGACTCCCTCCAGTCACTATCTGGCAGAGTAGAGGTAGCAAGATTATACACTAGCTGATCCAGAAGCCTCCTAGAGAGTTACCAATAGGTTCGGTCCGGTGTAGTAACTAGCGGCCAGCCTGCGAACACCGTTTTAGAGCTGTACCCTCGAAATGTAAGGAATATTGCATCTCGCCACGACGTTCATCATAACCTCCGAAGTCATCAATCATACTGCGTGATGGAAGAGATAGGGAAGGGTTGACCGGAACTTAGCTCTAGAGACTAAACATGGGTTCCGCCACTTCAAGGCTCCAACAAGCAAAGTGGTGGTATTTCACCGGTCGATGAGAGTCATCTACCACCTAGTACTGCTTGGTAACATAGAGGGGCGGCGGTCCTCCCTGTGGTGTGGGCGCCACACCTCGACCCCTGCTTACGTTGGTTCACACCTAGGTGGTCACCAACCATGTACTGGTGAATGGAAGTTATACCCAGGATTACTAACAGTCCCACCATCGTGAAGGTGCAAGCAGAGGATTTGGCTGTCACAAACCGTCCGGACTTCGCCGAAATTGGGTCCACTTGACTTGAGTGTCACCCGAATATCAGTTCCATCAGCGTTTTAGACTCCCAGGTAGCAAGTACAGCTTGTCTGGCATATCTGAGAAAATGTCTGTGATAACCTCAAGGACTTGGTGAAGGTATATCAGGCTTAATGTCTGCAAGTTTGCAAATGATACACAAGTTGTGAGGGTGGTTAATGACAATAATCAAGGTAAGACACTGCAACAAATCTTGAAAAATTAGGATGATAGGCTGAGAAATGTCAGTTGAAGTTAAATTTGATAAATGCAAGGTACTGCATACAGGTAGCAATAATCTCATATCAACACACAAACTGTGTACTATTGCACTCAGCATAGTGCAATAGTACACAGTTTCTTGCATCAGTCAGATAATGAAGTTCTTGGATGAGCAGTGATGATGTACAATAACTTTTCTAGCAGGGATTAGAAGGTGATTATCCCTTTGATTAGGCTGCTTCTTGCATACTGTATAATGGTGTGGAGACCTCATTTGAGAAAGGATGTAGATAGATCTGCTGTAATGGATGCAAAGAAGGGCAGCGAGATATTGCATTATAGATACCTTCAGTCAGGGGATTGTTGGAATAAACTTCCTTCTGTTGTTGTGGAAGTGGATAGTGAAGGAAGAACTAGACAAATTCTTGGAGGGGTTTTGGCTGGTGAGGTGGATAGTTTTTTTTTTTTTTTTTTTTTTCCCCTTTTTGGCTGGTGCTCTATGAGCTTGCTTTCATGCATCATTTGCCACTACTAATACTAATATTTGATCGATGATAAATTTGTTGAACATTTTTTATTTTTTATTTTTTTTATTTTTTTTGTTTTAAGATCTCTTATACCTAAAATAACTGAAACTTTTGCTCTCTGAGTTTACTGACAGTTTCACATATTGAACAAGGTGTCAGTCCCATTGGTGGAAACATTGGCCATAAAATATTTTAAATTTCAAAATTCTAAGATTTTTAATGTGTGTATCCTAATGAGCTCACCATAAGGTTCTTTGCAAAAATTAAGTTCTACGTGCCCATTGAGAATTTATCTCTGATATTGCCACATGTTGAAGTTCCTTTTTTAAAACAGTTTCTTCTTCTGTTCAGATTTTCTCATACATGACTTTTAAAAACAGTGTTATTCCAAGATTAGTACTTCTTAAGTGTGAAACTATGATTTTTATGTTTCTGTTGTTGTCAATGAAAGCATATTTTAACTATTAGTGTTAAGGCCAAATGACATAAGGAAGTGGACTTTTAGTTATAGTATTAGTAAAAAAATGTAAACATTATGTTAATCTGTTAACTTTACTTTTTAACATGGCCTGTTGATATCTTTGTTACTTTATGAAAATCTGTCTGGTATCCCTGTTTCTAAACAAACTCCTTGCATAACTGTTCCATATGAACAGTTTGCAATAAAGATTCTCTCTCTCTCTCTCTCTCTCTCTCTCTCTCTCTCTCTCTTTACTTTACTTTACTTTTTAACATGGCCTGTTGATATCTTTGTTACTTTATGAAAATCTGTCTGGTATCCCTGTTTCTAAACAGGGATGTGATGCTCTTTTTGACACATGGGAACTTTAGCTGCGAGAGGTTCCACGTGTCAAAAAGAACATCACGAGAGTATAGACCAACTTTAAATACAACACGCGCTCACTTCTCTTCCATTTGCCAACTGATGACGGTTCATTTAACGGAAGTCTTCGCAACGACTATTGGCACCACCGGTCTTCTCTTTAATTTCATTCTTTCATTTGCGTCCTTCAACCTTTTTATGACAACCAAGAATTGGAGATCTGCACTTCTACTTCCTTGCGCTCATTTTAAAATTTGTTTAAAAATATTTTTACCCCATTCTTTTTAATGCTTCTTCCAAACTAAATTCAACCACCATTTACCAATAAATTTATTGCAGATTTATGCAAGGTGAGTACTGTTTTTTAGGCATTTGCCATTCAATTTTTTTTTTAGGGAAGTAATATTTAAATTTGCATTCGTTCAAAATGCATATCAGGGAATGGCATTTAATTCCCTTTTTGAGAGATGCTGTCTGTGTTGGTTTACTAGGACATTGCACCATTGCTTGCACCACAATGCTCATGTGTTCTTTTGTTCTTACCAATCATGGTTTGCTACTTCTTGGAGTGTCTAACACATTATTGCATTCTTGAAATTTATCTTGCAGAGAGCAGATGTGTTTTTAAGTAGATGGATTAGTTGTGAACTTCTTGTGCCACTGTCTCATAATAGCAGTGGTACCTTCTTTGTAGAAAGTTTTTAATGCAAAAATTCTTTCTTCTTTTGGCAGTATAACTGCAGCCTACAGCTTCTAGAAAACAATTGTTAGTGTCTATCTCACAATGTGCTCCCATATGCTCTTGTGCAGTGTTCCTGACTTTAGCCTACAGTTTCTAGTGGACAGCTGTTAGTGTACCACAATATGCTCCACACACTCCCATACGCACTTGCATAATGTGTCCTTACTTTTGTCCCACCCTGTATTTTTATTTTTATTAAGGTCTGCTTTGTAATTAGGTATCATAATTTTGTTATTATTATTTGTCTTCTGTAGAACCAGTAAATGTAGTTCAGTTTTCACCAGATGGTCAGTATCTGCTAGCAGCTGTTGGGAGGCATATACGTGTATTTTATAATATATTTGGTTATAAGAATACCATCAGGGACTTAGACCAAAAAAAGAAGCAGGCAGCAAATTCAACTATTAAAATACGACTACAGTCACAGATAGAAGCTGCAGAGTGAGTATAGCTGAATACTTCCATAATTTCTATTGTTGATCAAAAAATTATGTATAATTTTTCATTTTCCCGTTTTTTTACTGTGGTGGTAATAGGTCACCAGATAGGTGACCCTCAAAAGTAATGTTTGCACTTTAACCATTAATCAGTGATTAAAAATCTGAATTTTTTTAGACCTTTCTAAATATAGTTACACTTTTACTGCAGTAGTTTGTGTCTGAAATGCTTTCTCTTTACAGGTTTTTAAAGAAATTCCATGTAAGAACCTGTCTTTACAGTTACTTTGTCCAGTACCAAAGCAAATGGCTTGGTACTGGACAAGCCAAATAACTGCATACAGATTAATATTCAGATAGCTTTTATTATTGATATTTTGGCGGGAACTTCATAACTTTCGTTCAGTAGCTTAAATTTAATCTCTAGTGGTTAAAGTTTTGTTGACAGTTTCATTTCTGTAATATATTGTAAATTTAAATTTTGTAATCTTTTTAAAATTAAAATTTTACCTTAATAATGGTTGCTACAAGATACGCTTGCAATACAAAGTCCAAGGATATCATGACCCAGATGGAAATGCCTGTGGCATGTATTCTAATGTTGGCCTAGTGGACAAACCTAGCTCAACTGATGATTCTTTTCTTTGCACCTAATGTAAGGAGTGTACTGATCTCAAATTAGAACTTGGTGTGCATTATGAAAAGAATTGAATCGTTAAAGAAACAAGTGCTTGCACTAGAAACAAATGTAAAAATTGTTCCCTACATTCTGGGAGCCCATCAGGGACTCAGGTATTGCATGTTCTATCAAGTGATGTACCCTCAATTTGAGTCCCAGATAATAATAGTCAACTGCATACCATTCTGGTTGAAGGTGATCTAGTTTTATTGGGAGACTATTGTTAGAGAAATGGGTGATGTATTTTTTGTAATAAAGATAGGTGGATCAGAACCAGGATGTGTTTGCCAAGGCAGCAATTGATGATGTTACCAACAGATTGTCAGATTTTAAGGGGAGAAGGGTTAAATAGAGAGCATTATTATTCATGTGTGGACTAATGATATTAAACAAACATGAACTGACCATTTGTTGGATAAATATAGGACCATACTGAAAAATTGCCGCAAAAAATTCGACAGTCAACTCTCCAGTTGACCATTGAATTTTTTCAAACTGTCAGCCTAAACTACTGATGAATGCAACCTGTTCCAGCAATCAACGACTTGTTGGCTGAAAGAAAACTTCCTACAGTCTAGACTTCTTCCCCTGTAATTTGAATTTATGCCCCTGAGTTCTGTAATTCTCTATAACAGTGAAAATTCTGTCTTTGTTCATTTTAATAATTGTTTTCAGAGCCTTATAAACCTCAATCAGGTCACCTCTGAGATGCCTAGTTGCCAAGCTCTGTAGCCCACATATTCAGTCTTTCCTCATAAGGTCGCCCATTTGCTGATCTCACTGTACATGTTCAATGTCTTTTTTCAGATGAGGTCTCTATACTTGAAAACAGTATTCCAAATGTGGAATACTGTTTTCAAGTATAGAGACCTCATCTGAAAAAAGTCTATACTCACCAGATGTGAGCCCCTGGGGTCTTTCGACCCCAGGGGCTCACATCTGGTGAGTATAGACTTGGCATACCCAGGGTTCTGAGCTGGATATCATCATTCTTCTCTTTCTTAGTGATTCCTTTCTACTCAGAAATTTAACTCAGATATTTTTTTTTTGGTTGTAATTTATTTTGGTGTTGCTATTCCCCAAGTGTAAGACCTAACATTTTTCTGCATTAAAACCTATTAAAACATTGCCACCACTCTTGCAGCCTGTTCAAGTCATAATGAAGGAGCACTGCTTGGTATTGATCACTAACTGCTCTACCATTCTTTATGTTGTCTGCAAATTTTGACATCAAGCCTTCTATCCCATCGTCGATGTCATTTATGAAAATAAGAAACAACAGTGGTCCAAGAACCGATCCCTAGGGAACTCCACTTCTGACTTTATATCAGTCTGAAGAATATCCATTAATCACAATCCTCTGCTTTCTACTCTGCAACCCCACCCAGCAATCCATCTTAGAATTTTTCCAGCAATCCTAACACGTTCCAGCTTAAGCTTATTCAGTAACCTCTCACGAAGGAGTGAGTCAAATGCCTTGCTAAAATCCAAATAAACTGTGTCAAAATTGTTCCCTACATCCAGCTAATGAGCCACTGAGTCAAAATATCTCACTAAGTTAGTTAAACATGGTTTCACTTAATAAAACCATGGTGTGTGCGTGTGTGTGTTATTCAGAATGCCATATTTACTTAAATGTCCCTGGATTGCACTCTTAATCACTGTTTCTAAGATTTTCCCTACCACTGAAGTCAGGCTAATCAGTCTGTAGTTGCCAACTTTGATCTTAGAACCACCTTTATGTATTGGTGATATGTTGGCACTTCTCCAATCCAAAGGAATCTCTCTCTCTCTCTCTCTCTCTCTCTCTCTCTCTCTCTCTCTCTCTCTCTCTCTCTCGTCCAAAGATGCCCTCATAATTAACTTCAATGGTGCAATACACTCCCTGGCAGTCTCCCTCAAAATTACTGGGTATATGCCATCAACTCCAGGTGCCTTACTTGCCTTTATGCTTGAAAGATTTTCTAATAAACAGTCATCTGTAATTTCAAAATCACTAATTTCATAACACAGCCTCACCTCAGCATGAAGGGTCTTTCTTCAGCAAAGACATGCAAAGTACCTGTTCAGTTCATCTGAAACATGAGCTGTGTTGTCTAAGACACTAACACACTCAGTGCATAAGGGTCCAATCTAATTTACTTTTTTCTTCCTGTATTCACATACATGAAATATTCCTTGTCCCCCATTCTTTGCTCTCTTTGCCAGTGCTTTTTCATATGCAGTCCTGGCCTCTAACTTTATCTGGGCACCTCAGTAGTCAGGTGGGCAGGAGTAGCAGTGCATAGCACATGCTTCTTGATTAGACCAGGGTTCGAGCCCTTGAGCCACCAAATATGGCTCAAGGTCAGGGCCATATGTGGTGGCTCGGAAAGGTCAGGGAATGACCACCGCTTATCACCAGAGCAATATGGCCTTAGTTGCTAATGCTCCTAAAAACCAAATAACAACAACAACAACAACTTTATCTGTGATGCTGTTACAAATCAACTTGTAACTGTTGTAGGCTTTGGTACTATTTTGTCACTCTATAACTGTCCCATGCTATCTTTTTCTGCTCTGTTTGACTGGCCAGCTCTGTATTTGCCCATTCCAGGATTATCCTTCTGCAGTATTTTCTTAATGCTACATGTGTATTCATGGCTTCTGTGATTTTTGCTTTAGAGGTATTCCATAATTCAAGTGTATTCACCCTCACTCTGCAATCTGCCCAATTAATAGATGCCATATAGTACCTTAAACTTTCAAATTACCCCCTCTTCAGAAATTAAAACCCATGCCTTTACCTTTAACTACATCTTTCTTCATCTTCCAACTGATGACTGCATGATCACTCCCTGCTATTAATAGTTCTTATATATTAAGCCCTGTGATGTCATTTAATTCATGAGTAATGTTGAGGTCAAGGATATTCTCACCCTTAGTGTTATTTCTGATATGCTAATACAAGTAATAATCATCTAGTTTATATATAAAAATTTTTCCCCAAGGTGAGTTACCCTCCCACTTATTCCAATCAGTCTGGAGCAGATTGAAGGAACCCGTAATAAGACATTCGCACTTGGTAATCCATTCCATGTCTATGTAAAGACTCTCATCATATTCTGGTCTGTAGATCACTCCCACTCTAATTATACCTTTTCTTCCAACAGATTCACAACACACAGATTCAATGCTGGCAGACGTAACTTCAGACTCAGCAAATTCTCTTTTCATGCTCATGCTGTTTTTGGTAAGAAGCATGACACCACCCCTCCTATCTTCCATGTCTTTCTTAAATACATTATACGTACCATAGTCGAACTCGTTATCCTGAATTTCCAGTGACACCACATTTCTGCTAGCCCTATTATATCAGCATTAGATATCCTAACCAGGAGTTAAAATTCAGCTGTTTTATTGACAACACACCTGACATTACTGTAGACACAGTTAAGAGTAAGTATTCTTCTATAGTTGACTACCCTGACACACCCGCTGAAGTTATTTAGGCTGGTTTCTCTATCTTTCACATCCCGCTCATTTGAAATGTTGCTACACTCAGTATATCTTGCCAATGTTGGCTGTTGTGGTAACAAACAAGAATTCTTGAGGTGAGTGCAAGGATTACTTTGACCCATATCATCAGATAAACACAGATCTATATTATCTTTCTCTCCCCTCCCCTAACTAGCAGTTTCCTTGCACTTTAAGGTCCTCAATGATACTGGCCAAAATCCTTGCACCACCTTTGTTCAAATGATTACCATCTCTACAAAATAGATTCCTTCAACCTACAAGTGCAAGCCATGCTGATAATTTGGTTGTAATACCTTTCATTTTTGGGGTTTTCAAAAGCATGATCTGGGTGTAATTTGACTATTCTTTATGCCCATTGATGAGCTCTGTACATTGAGAGTTTTACTCCTCTTTCTGTTGTTTACCAACCCATGCTTTGCCTTATAGTTTGGGTGAGCATTCATAGTGTTAATTAGGAGAGTTCTCACAGACAGTGATTTTAGATTATGATTATCCAGATTTGGAATTTTTTTTCAAAAACAGCTGTTTTCAAGAGTGCTGTATAAATGGTTTTATATTTATATGTGTTTGCATTGCTGTCATAATGTAAGTGATAGCACAACTGTACTAATATGGCTGTTCTACTGCTGCTCTGAAATTGCTGCATAGCTAAAATGCTCCTCTTATGTTTGTTGCTTGTAATTTTTTTATTTTTGTTATAATTTGCTATAATAATGATGATTCTAATGTCCAAGTGTGTAAACAAAAGCCTTGCACCATTGGCTGTTATTGCTCTTATGATAAAGGTTGAGAAGTATTCTTTTTCACTTTCTAACTATCTGCTCTATGAATAACAGAAAAGCTAAGGAGGCAAGGTAAACAAGGAATTGTGGCCATGTTGCACCATTGCTTTAATTGTGTTGCCCAAGGAAATGTCATTATCATCGACTTCTCCACTATTATAAAAATATAAATGTCATATTTCTGTGAGACCATTATTTGGTTATAACATTCATAGCCTTAGAAATAAGTGTAATGAACTGAACTCAAAATCTTACTTCTTTCATCTCAGTTTGACATTGTCTACCTAACTGAAACATGTTTCTCTGAAATCAGCGAGGAGTTAATTTTGCCTACCCTTTACCAGTTACTCAGCTGTTTTTAACTGTAGATCAGATAGGAGAGGTGATGGGACTTTCTCTCTCTCTCTCTCTCTCTCTCTCTCTCTCTCTCTCCTCACAACTTCATATAAAATTGTTAAAACTGTAAAATCTGACTCTGACTCTGACCCTGGGCCTAAGATAGGCCCTGGGTCAGAGTCAGATTTTTACAGATCTTAGGCCCAGACAAACTAGGCATGTGCCTAGCACCTGTAGTTTGAGGGGGCCCATAAATGGCAATAGACACAGTGAGCAAGCTTGTGTTCCTTATAAAATTTGTAAATAAAATATACTTTCAAATTGTAATGTAGTTTCTAGTCAAAATGCACGTGCCACCAATATATTCAGGTTTGTATATATTTCCTTAGAAATATATGCAGATTTATTTGCTTTACATTTTTATATTGATTGTGCAATCCTAATTTTAATAGGGCCCCCCCATACATTTTTTTTTTACTATTAAAGTAGGGACTAGGGTCCCCAGAAAATATTTTGCCTAGGTTCCAAATCTCCAAAGATAGGCCCTGTTGATAATAAACATTTTTAAAGGGCCCCCCCCAAAAAAACTTTTGCCTATGCCAAGCATACCTCAAGTTAGGTCCCAGAGCTATCTGATCTACTGTTGAAAACAGCTGAGTATCTTGTAAGAGCAGGCTCAATTAACTCTTTGCTGATTTCAGAGAACCTTGTTTCAATTAGATAGACAATGTCAAACTGAGATGAAATAAAGTGATATTTTTCCTATAATAAATTTTTTGTTTGTTAATGAAATCTATCACCAATGGCATATCTGAAAGTGGCTCTGTTTTCACTCCCCCTCATTTCTCCCTCCATTAGCTGTTTTTGGAATTTTTTTTATCTCCTTGAGTCACTTTGGTGTGACATAAGCACTGCGAAAGCAAAAATAAGAGTAGGAGCGTGTTATAGGCCTAATGACTTGAATGAGTACGAGTACAATGAACGATTGTACAGAGAAATAGAGTGGGCTAGTAAATTGGAATGTCTTATAATGGGGGATTTTAACATCCCAGATATTGACTGGAACTTGTGGGTTGGGCACTCACACATTAGTCAGACTTTTATGGATTTATTGGAGGATTGTTTTCTGCAGCAGCATGTTCAAGAGGCAACCAGAGAAAGTAATACTCTTGATCTGATTATCAGCAGTGATAATTCATGTATTAGGAATTTGCAGATAAAAGAACCACTAGGTGGCAGTGATCACAGTGTACTGACGTGGGATTTACTTAAAGATTTAATTACCATCAGGGGTAAAGGAAAGGGTTTTTGCTTCCGTAAAGGCGAGTACAGTGGTCTCCGACAGTTTTTAAATTCTGTACAGTGGGATCAACTGACGATGTTACCAACAGTAAATTCTAAGTGAGAAGCATTCAAGGAATTAATCGTAGAAGCTACTAAAAGTTTCATACCTATTAAGAAATATTGTTCAAGATTTAGGCCTAAATGGTTGTCAAATGAACTAATGAGACTCGTAACACAGAAGAAAAATGCATAGGATGCATATAAATTATCAAGCGACTCAGAATCATTAGTATTAGTATTAGTATTAGTATTAGTAGAGGCATTTGATGCAAGAAAGCAAGCTTATGCAGCATCAGCCAATAAAAAAAAAAAAAAAAAAAACCACTTCCACTTCACCCCTCTGTTCGTTCAAAATACCTGTCCAGCTGAGCCTTAAACTTATTTAGGCTATCAACCTCCACCACAAGGGATGGAAGTCTGTTCCACCAACCAACCACCCGCTGGCTAAAGGCAAATTTCCGCACGTCTATCCTACATCTGTCTTTCCTCAATTTGAATTTATGCCCTCTCAGGTGATTATTCTGAGCTAGAGGAAGAATCCCATCAGCATTGAGCATGCTCAAACCATTCAAGGCTTTATACACCTCTATCAGATCACCTCGCTGGTGCCTAGACTCCAGACACTGTAATTTGCAAAACTTAAGCCTTTCTTCGTAAGAGCACCCCTTTGTTCCATTCACTAATCTTGTTGCCCTTCTCTGTACTCGTTCCAGCAGCTCTACATCCTTCTTGAAATGAGGCCTCCAGACCTGTATACAGTACTCTAGGTGTGGCCTGATCATTGCCTTATACAAGGGAATAATCACCTCTTTATCCCTGCTAGAAAAATTCCTATATATCATTGACAATACACCATGAGCTACTCTTGCAGCCCGTCTGCACTGCTCAGAGAACTTCATATCTGCCTGCACAACCACCCCCAGGTCCCTTTCATTCTCTACTACTGTCAGTGTAGTACCACAGAGTTGATACGTTGCTCTGGGGTTGCTGTTTCCCATATGTAGTACTTTACATTTGTCAATGTTAAACTTCATTTGCCACCTCTCAGCCCATATGCTCAACCTTTCCAGATCCTGTTGCAGCATCATAGTGTCAGTAGTGTCCTTGACAACCCTGCCAACCTTTGTATCGTCTGCAAACTTGGACATTAAGCTTGATATACCATCATCAATATCATTTATAAATACAGAAAACAATAATGGACCCAACACTGAGCCCTGAGGGACTCCACTAATAACATCAGTCCACGATGAGCAGTGTCCATTGATTACCACTCTCTGTCTTCTCCCCCTCAACCACCCCTTTATCCATAGCAGCAATTTGCCTCCAATGTCACACTGCTCCAATTTGTGTAGCAGTCTTCCATGTGCAACAGTATCAAAAGCCTTTCTAAGATCCAAGTATATAATATCAAAGTTATTCCCTGCATCCAGTTCTTTTGTGACTGCATCATAGTATCCAATCAAGTTGGTCAGGCAAGACTTCCCCTTAACAAAACCATGCTGTGTCTGAGCTATAACTGAAGTCTTGTCTAAATGATCCTGCAGTGCGTCTTTAACCAGTGCCTCCATTAATTTTCCTGGAACAGAAGTCAAGCTCACAGGTCTATAATTACTTGTGTCAGCCTTTGATCCTCCTTTGTGAATTGGGATCACATTTGCACATTTCCAGTCTATGGGTACCTCCCCTGAGTCCAAGGAAGCTCTCATAATTATGGCTAAGGGTTTGCTTACTTCCTTTGCTGCCTCCTTTAATATAACTGGATAGATCCCATCCACCCCGGGTGCCTTTCTTGTGTTTATCTTCAACAGTTTCTCCTCCACTTTACTCCCAGTTATTTCAAGATTCTGTAACTTACTGCTAGAGTTGAATACACCTCTGGCATTCCCCTCGCTGAATAACTCCTCATGTGTGAATGTCGATGCAAAATATTCATTTAGTTTGTTAGCCACCTGAGCAGGATCATCAACACTTGACCCATCAATATCAAGTGGACCAATCTGATTCATCCCTTTCCTTCTAGAGTTTACATAAGTAAAGAACTCTTTGCTGTTTTTCTTTGCATCCCTTGCCAAGGATTTCTCGTAATCTGCCTTCGCCTGCCTAACCTCCTTTGTAACTTGGTTGCATATCAACTTGTATCTATCATAGGCTTCTGTGTCATGTGTTAATTTGTAAGTATCCCATGCATTTATCTTCTCTGCCATATGCCTCATTAGTTCATCTGACATCCATTTTGGCCTAAACCTTGAACAATATTTCTTAGTTGGTATGTAAAGCCTAGTAGCTTCCAAGATAAGTTCTTTGAATGCTTCCCATTTTGAATTTGCTGTTGGTAACATCATCAGTTGGTCCCACTGTATAGAATTTAAATACTGTCTCAGTCCATCGTAGTCGCCTTTACGGAAGCAATAACCCTTCCCTTTACCCCTAATGGTAGTTACCTCTTTGAGTAAATCCCACTTCAGCACACTGTGATCACTGCCACCTAGTGGTTCGTTTATCTGCAGATTCTTAATGCATGAAGAATCATTGCTGATAATCAAATCAAGAGTATTACTCCCTCTAGTTGCCTCCCGAACATGCTGATGTAGAAAACAATCATCCAATAAATCCACAAAAGCCCTGCTAGTGTGTGAGTGACCAGCCCCCAAATTCCAGTCAATATCTGGGAAATTAAAATCTCCCATTATAAGACACTCTGATTTACTGGCCCACTCTATTTCCCTGTACAGTTCCTTATTATACTCATCAGAGTCATTAGGCCTATAGCACACTCCTACTCTCAATTTTGATTTCCCAATGCTTATGTCACACCAAACTGACTCCACACTGCACTGTCCAGCGATGTTGACTGGCTTCACTTCCTTGGTTTTTATGTGTTTCTTAACTAATAGCATAACACCTCCCCCCTTCCTATCCTGTCTATCCTTTCTGTAGACGTTGTACTCCCCAAATTGCAGTTCCGCATCCCTTATATCTGTGTGACACCACGTCTCTGATATCCCAACATGGCAGATATCATATGGCAGATATAAGTTAATCTGTAATCAGGTGACAAAGTAGGTTCGGCAGGCGAAGGCAGATTACGAGAAATCCTTGGCAAAAGATGCTAAGAAAAGCAGCAAGGATTTCTTTACTTATATAAACTCTAAAAGGAAGGGGATGAATCTGATTGGTCCACTTGACATCGATGGTTCGACTGTTGATGATCCTGCTCAAATAGCAAACAAACTGAATGAGTATTTTGCATCTACATTCACACGTGAGGAATTATTAAGGTTTGAAAATGGCAGAAGGTTATCATATTGTAGCAAGATACTTAATGATTTTGTAATAACTGAGAGCAAAGTGGAAGAGAAATTGTTGAAGTTAAACGTAAGAAAAGCACCTGGGGTGGATGGGATCTATCCAGTTATATTAAAGGAGGCGGCAAAGCAACTAAGCAAACCCTTAGCCATAATTATGAGAGTGGGAACCTCCCCTGAGTCCCCTTGGACTCAGGGGAGGTTCCCATGGATTGGAGATGTGCAAATGTATCCCCAATTCACAAAGGGGGATCGAAGGGTGACACGAGTAATTACAGAGCAGTTAGTTTAACTTCTGTTCCGGGTAAAATAATGGAATCGCTGGTTAAAGATGCATTGCAGGATCATCTAGACAAGACTGCTGCAATAATTCAGACAGCATGGGTTTGTTAAGGGAAAGTCTTGTCTGACAAATTTGATAGGATATATGATGTGGTTACAAAGGAACTGGATGCAAAAAATAATTTTGATATCATATATTTGGATTTCAGGAAAGCTTTTGACACTGTTGCACATGGAAGACTATTGTACAAATTGGAGCAGAATGGTATTAAGGGTAAGTTGCTACAATGGATAAAAGAATGGTTGAGTGCGAGAAGACAGAGGGTGGTAATCAATGGGTGCTGCTCTTCTTGGACTAATTTTATTAGTGGAGTCCTACAGGGTTCGGTGTTAGGTCCACTGTTGTTTTGTATATTTATCAATGATATTGATGAAGGTATATCAGGCTTAATGTTGAAGTTTGCAGATGATACAAAGGTTGGCAGGGTTGTTAATGACAGTAATGGCAGTGTGCTACTGCAACAGGATCTAGATAATTTGGGCAGATGGGCTAAGAAGTGGTAACTGAAGTTTAACCTTGACAAATGCAAAGTACTGCATATGGGTAGAAGTAACCCCAGAGAAACGTACCAACTGTGTGGTACTACACTTAAGGTGGTAGAAAATGAAAAAGACCTGGGAGTAATTGTGCAAGCAGATATGAAGTTTTCTGAGCAATGCAGACAGGCCGCCAGGCCAGGTAATGGGGTTTTGTCAATGATATATAGGAATTTTGCTAGCAGGGAAAAGGAGGTGATTATCCTTCTGTATAAGGCAATGGTCAGGCCACGCTTTGAGTACTGCGTACAGGTCTGGAGGCCTCATTTTAGGAAGGATGTAGATTTACTTGAGCGTGTATAGAGAAGGGCAACAAGATTGGTGAGGGGAATGAAGGGATCCTCTTACCAAGAGAGGCTTAAGTTCTGCAAATTGCAGTGACTGGAGACTAGGCACCTGCGCAATGATCTGATTGAGGTATATAAGGCCTTGAATGGGTTGAGCACGCTGAATTCTGATGGGATCCTTCCACTTGTTTAAATTACGAACCTAAGGGGGCATAAATTCAAATTAAGAAAAGTCATGTAGAATAGATGTGCGGAAATTTGCCTTTAGCCAGCGGGTGGTTAATTGCTGGAACAAACTTCCATCTGTCGTTGTGGAAGTTGATAGGTTGAATAAATTTAAGGAGGGAATGGTGTGATTTTTTTTTGTTGGCTGATGTTGCATAAGCTCATACATTTACTTTCTTGCATCACATGCTACTACTACTACTAGATGATCTCAAAATATGGACACTCTCTCTGTCTCTCTCTCTCTCTCTCTCTCTGTCTGTCTCTCTCTCTCTCTCTCTCTCTGTCTGTCTGTCTGTCTCTCTCTCTCTCTCTCTCTCTCTCTCTCTCTCTCTCTCTCTCTCTGTCTGTCTGTCTGTCTCTCTCTCTCTCTCTCTCTCTCTCTCTCTCTCTCTCTCTCTCTCTCTCTCTCTGATAATTATCTGAGAGCAAGTCCATATTTTGGCTAACAATATGTTAATCAATAAAGATTAGAGATTGATATTAAAATGCTCTTCTGTACTTACTTAGTTCAACTCAGGATCTCTTTCACAAGAAGAATGTGGATGCTGAGACGAAATATGTTCCCTATCAGTAACCCTAAGATTTTTGTGTGATATGCCTCCAGCTTTCTGTTTTCTTCAGTGACTTATAGCTCTGAATTCTGGGCTGGTGCCGTGATATCTAATTAAAAAAAAAAAAAAAATGCTCAGATCTACCCTAACCTTGGCTGCGGGAATATTGAATTAAAATCTCTTCTCATCTTTAGAAAATTGTTCAATAGTTGGCTTTCATCCAGTTTGAACAAAGGTTCCACATCCTGCATAGAAATGCTAGAATGATACCATCCTTGATTCCTATTAAAAATCATCCAAAGAGTGCTGACAAGTTATTCCCTAAACCCCTCCCCCACCACCACCACCACCACCATCACTCCAGATAATCAAGCAGTTAAATATTGATATTAATCTGCTTCCTCCAGATAAAAAAATACATTGAAGATATTAGCAACAAAATCCATTATACTGACCTAAAAAAAGAGATTTTTATCTAATATTTTAATCTGTTATCCTAAAAATAATTTTAATTTACCGTTTGCTTTCCTTTAATTAAATTCAGATATCTTGTTGTATTTTCTGTAATGTAAGTCCCTCACCTGACCTGCATGCTGCCATTCAGACCATGTAATATGCATACCTTACAAATAAAGGGATATTTATTCATTATTATTATCACAGTCATTGTATGCTGATCCTATCAGGTAAAGTGCCTTTGTAAACTTAAAATATTTAACCCCGTACCAAGGCATGGGGGTCTCAAAAGTGACCTTGAAGATTGTTTTTCAGGAGGAAAAAAGTTATTATAAGGAATGTTCAAAACAGTGGGTAAAATTTATTTATTTTACCTTAAAGAACCATTCTTTTTCCATTCCTTATAATAACTAGCCTTTTTACTGGTTTTAATTTCATTACTGGTTAAAAATAAATGTGATAAATTCTGGACTATTTAGCAGCCCAGTAGAATTTCTATTGTGAATTTGCATAGTGTTTACTTATGTCAATGAAAATTCTACTGGCTGCCAAACATTTGTTCAGCCAAGCCAATAGCATTACTCTGAGAACAAATTTTTCACAAAATTTAAATGAAACAGTTTTAAAAAAAATCTCAAAAATGTATTTTAGACATTTCTGGCTTTTGGACATTTCTGGTTTTTTAATGTTGCTTTCAGCAAGGTCTTCGTTTTCATTCTATATCACTGCTTAATTTTAACTGGAGAAATGCAGCTGCAAATAGTTAATGTATAAAATATTTGACACAGTTGCTTGTATTATTTTTTATATTGAGTATTATTGTATATAGACCTTTTGAATTTTAAACTTTATTACTAATATGTCTGAAATATGAATTTGATGCTCACTGCTGATTCTTATTCTCTCATCAAATTTTAAATATTGATTGTATATTAAGCAGAGATTTATTTATATTTTTTTGTATAAGGGTAATCGCAAAAAATCTTTGCACAATCATTCATGCATACTACTTAATGTAAAGTTTCTGTAGTTGACTGTAAGCCAATTAGGTGTTGACTAAGGTCACTTAAGTTTTGTTTACTTACTATTCTTGTGCAAATTGTGTCTTCTCAGCACTTGAATCATTTTGTCTAAATTTTTCCATTTTAATGACAGCATCTGTTAAAAATTTGAATTCAATTTTCCTTGATATTTTGTGTTGGAGGAGATGAAATTTGAGGACGTGCTTTCATTTTATTCATTACTTTGACATTGCAAAACTCCTTATAAAAGTTACAATAATGTGGTGACATGAAATTGAAGAAGAAATTCGATTTTCCCAATCCAGATCCATATATGGAAAGTTTGCTAATTTATGAAGAAATTCAGTCTTGAAAAATTATAATTCTTTTAAAGTTTATAAATATAACAGTTTAGTATTAGCAAATGATACAAGAAAGCAAGCTTATACAGCAGCAGCAGCAGTTCCCAAACTGTGCTGCACAGCGCTCAGCAAACTCACATGGACCTCGGGGAATATATTTTAAGTTTTTCAGGCGAACACACCGATACTCGACATCTGTTGGACACTGCGCGACTTACTACTCGAGGTAGTTAACGGTTACAGCATTACTTATTAAATTGTTTGGACCTAAATACTTAATGAACGGACCTGTGAAAAAATTACTGAGACACTAAGAGCGCCGTGTACCAAGAAAGTTTGGGAACCTCTGTTATACAGGATCAGCCAAAAAAAAAGACACCTCTCATTTCACCTATTCATTCCCTCCAATAATAGGTCTTCTTCTTCCCTGAATTTATTTAAGCTATCAACTTCCACAACAACCGATGGAAATTTGTTCCAGCAGCAATCAACCACCATCTGGCTAAGGGAAAACTTCTGTATTGTGCACCTTTCTTCTTCAATTTTTTGAATTTGCACCCCCTCATGTGTGTAGACTGAGAAAGAGAAAGAATTACATTAGCATTCAGCTTTCTTAATTTATTCAAAGCCATAAATAACCTCAATCAGATCATCTCGCAAGTGCCAAGTCTCCAGATGATGCAATTTGCAAAACTGAAGCTTCCTTGGTAAGAGCACCCCTTTGTTCCTCACACCAACCTCGTTGCCTTCCTCTGTGCTCATTCCAGCACCATCACATCCATCCTAAATGAGGCCTCCAGACTGTATGCAGTACTCAAAATGTGGCTTCACCATTCTTATACAATGGGATAATTACCTCCATATCCCTGCTAATAGAATTCTGTATATCATTGACAAAACCGTATGAGCTGTCTTGGCAGCCTGTCTGCATGCTCAGAAAACTTCATATCTAACTGCACAATTACAACCAGGTCTTTTTCATTTTCCACTAACCTGAGTGTAGTACCACACAGTTGGTACATTACTCTGGGGTCACTGCTATCCATATGCAGTACTATGAACTATAAAATTTATCAATTTTAAACTGAAGTTTAAAATTGATAAATTTTATAGATTTTATTTCTCAGCCCATCTATCTAACTCTTTCTACATCCTGTTGCAATAGCATACTGTCATTAAACACCCTGGCAACTTTTGTATCATCTGCAAGCTTAGACATTAAGCCTGATATACCTTAATCAGTATCATTGATAAATGTAGAAAACAACAATGGGCCCAACATCAAACCCAGGGGGACTCCACTAATAACATTAGTCCATGAAGAGCAATATCCATTGATTACCACTCTGTCTTTTCCCTCTTAACCATCCATGTATCCAAAGAATCAACTTGCCCTTAATGCCACAATGCTCCAATTTGTACAGCAGTCATTTATGTGAAACAATATCAAAAGCTTTCCTGAAATCCAAATATATGGATAACAAAATTATTATTTGCATCCAGTTTCTTTGTGACCACATTGTAGTATCCAATCAAATTGGTCAAACGAGATTTTCCCTTAATAAAACCCATGCTGTGTCTGAAGCATAATCGTGGCCATGTGTAGACTGCATTACTTCTTTTACCAGTGATTCCGTTATTTTCCCTGGAACAGAAGTTTAACAGACAGGTCTGTAATTACTCGAGTCACCTATTAGCATTAGTAGAGGCATATGATACAAGAAAGCAATCTTATACAGCATCAGCCAAAAAAAACCTCATTTCACCCATCCACTTGCTTGCTCCAAATTTTTGTGTAGTTCTGCCTTGAATTTATTTAAGCTGTTAACTTCTACAACGAAAGATGGAAGTTTGTTCCAGCAATCAACCACCAGCTGGCTAAAGACAAATTTCTGCACATATATCCATCAGTTGTCTTTCTTCAATTTGAAGTTATGTCCCCTCAGGTGATTAATCTTGGCAAGAAGAAGAAGAAGAAGAATTTGTCAGCATTGAGCTTGTAATGTCTGGAGACTAGGCACCTCACAGGTGCCTAGTCTCCAGACACTGTAATTTGCAGAACATAAGCGTTTCCTCATAAGAGCAATCCTTTGTTCCATTCACTAATCTTGTTGCCCTTCTTTGCACTTGTCCTTCTTAAAATGAAGCCTTCAGACCAGTATACAGTACTCAAGATGTGGCCTGACCATTGCCTTATACAAGGGGATAATCACCTCTTTATTCCTGCTAGAAAAATTCCTGTATATCATTGACAAGGTCCCATGGCTCTTGCAGACTGTCTGCACTGCTCATAAAACTTCATATCTAACTGCACAACTACCCCCCCAGCTAACTTTCACTCTCCACCACCCTGAGTGTAATATCACATGGTTGATACGTTACTCTGGGGTTACTGCTACCCATATGCGGTACTTTACATTTGTCAATGTTAAACTTCAATTGCCGCCTCTCAGCCTATCTTCTCAAATTTTCTAGATCCTGTTGCAGTAGCATACTCTCATTAATACCCTTGCCAACCTTTGTATCATCTGCAAAGTTAGACATTAAGCCTGATATACCTTCATCAGTATCATTAATAAATACAGAAAACAACAATGGACCCAATACTGAACCCTGGGGACTCCACTAACATTAGTCCACGAAGAACAGTGTCCATTGATTACAACTCTCTGTCTTCTCCCACTCAACCACCCTTTATCAACAGCTGCAATTGCCCTTAATGCCATACTGCTCCAATTTGTACAGTAATCTTCCATATGCAACAGTATCAAAAGCTTTCGCAAGGCTTTGATCTCCCTTTGTGAAATGGGGATACATTCGCTCATCTCTGGGCTACGGGAACTTCTTCTGAATCCAAGGATGCTCTCATAATTATGGCCAGATTTGCTGCCTTCCTTATTTTTAATTGGATAGATCCCATCCTTCCCAGATGCCTTTCTTATATTTAACTTCAACAATTTCTCTTCCACTTTACTCTTAGTATTACAAAACCATTTAGCACTCTGTTAAGAGTTTGATAAACTTCTGGATCCCCTTCTCTAAAGAATTCCTCGCATGTGAATGTAGGTGCGAAATACTTGTTCAGTTTGTCAGCAACCTGAGTAGGATCATCAACAGTCAAAAAACCATCAATATCAAGTGGTTCAATTGATTCATTCCCTTCCTTCTAGTGTTTACATAAAGTAAGGAAGTTTTTGCTATTTTTCTTTGTATCCTTTGCCAGAGATTTCTCGTAATCTGTCTTTGCTTGCCTGACCTCCTTTGTGATTTGATTGTAGACTAGTTTGTATCTAATATGGGCTTCTGTGGTGCCAATAATTTATATGCATTCAATGCATTTTTCTTCTCTGCCATGAGGTTCATCAGTTCATCTGACATCCATTTAGGATGTCAGATGAACTGATAAAGACCTGCAGCCATACTGCCTGCAGGTCTTTCCACAATGTCAGAATAGAAGATGGTTGCGCGTCCATATACCTCACTTCTCATTCCAAAACATCCCACAAGTATTCAATTGGATTGAGATCAGGCAAATTTAGAGGCCGATCAAGATGGGTGATATCTTCGCAATGTTCCTCTAACCACTGTTGCAAAGTGTGGGCTTGATGAAACTACACATTATTGTCTTGGAAAATCCCTTTTATGCCCAGGAAAAAAAGCAACACGCCAGGGTGTTCATGATCTCCTAAGGGCTGCTGGTAGACCTCACCCATGAAACATTAGTCCATGTACACTAGGGTTCCTAGTTCTTGCCAGAAATATGTGCTCCATATTAAGCAACCACTGCCACCTGCCTGGATTATGGGCACTATGCATATTGGATACATGGACTCATTTTACTAGCACCACATACAAAGACATCTGTCAGCATGTTGCACCAGGTATTTGAACTCATCCAACCAGCACACTCATTTCCAGTCCTCCAGTGTTTGCCTTCAATCACAATCAGTGGTGAGAAGAGGGTGTCTCTAAGGTCATCTTCTGTGGAACTCCATATGTCTGAGTGCGATGCATCATCATTTGGGATATTGTTCTTTCAGTCTGACATTACAATACAGTATGGGGATACTGTATTGTGATGTCAGCTGTTGCACAGTGAACTGCTATTGAGTGTGTACAATGCACTGCACCCTTCACTCACCATGAACAGCCACCTTTCATAATCCTTTACAGTCCTCTCAGCAGGAGCTAGTTTGACCTATTGACACCATTCTTTGTATACCTTAATCACAGCGTGGCAGATTATGAGCCATTAGCAACTGACAAAATGTGATGTTTCTGATATGAAAGTACCCGATTCTTGAACTCCCACAATCATGCCCTTTTGAAACTCTGTGATATCTTTACCATGTCCCATAACTGGTACTTGATCATTTTGATTTCCACAACCAAATAAAAATTACTGCTGCCCTAGTGTACAAAGCTGTTCAGTTTTTTATACAGTGTGTGGCATAATGATTATGGATGGGGTATCATAATTCACTAACCACTAAATGTATATATACATTATAAAGTTTGCATAAAATAATGTGCCTGTTTTTGTATGAATTGTCTAGAAATATTCAAGTGCCATATCTTATGTGTTTATGTGTTTTGATAGTATGAATTAGTCCACACTGTGAACTAATTGTAGATGTACTTTATAAAGAGGCTTACTCCAGAAAGCCTGTCACTGTCAGAAACAGAACCCAGAATCCACATGCATTCCAGATATGAAAAGGTCAAGCAAGTTATTTTATTTTTTTTTGCCTAAAAATGCATTTCTTGTTTGCTTAATTTGAGCATTAGCCTAGTAGAGGCATATGATTCATAGCTGAGTTGTCAGAAGCAGGAGTGCTGCAGCATACACTCTCTGAGTAGCTGGTGTTCAAGCCCCTGACTGCTAAATGTGGTCAATATGCCAATTTGCGCTGGACCAGCAAGGCAGATTATGGTCCATTTCCCTCAACATGAATTGTTGGAGAGGCTTCCATCCTGCAGTGGATTGATAATGGTGCAGTTTACCTTTTTTATGATGCAAGAAAGTAAGCTTATATAGCATCAGCCAAAAAAAATAAATAAAATAAAATCCCTTCCCATTTCACCCATCATTCAATTCAAATGCTTGTCTAGTTCTGCCTTAAACTTATTTAAGTTGCTGACTTCCACTACAACAGATAGAAGTTTGTTTCAACTATCAACCACAAGCTGGCTAAAGGCGAATTTCTGCACATCTATTCTACCATTGTCTTTCCTCAATTTCAATTTATGCCCCATCAGGTGAGTAATCTGAGCAAGAGGAAGAATCCCATTAACATTGAGCTTGCTCAATCCACTCAATGCCTTATACACCTCAATTAAATCACCTCGCAGGTGCCTAGTCTCCAGAAGCTGCAATTTGCAGAACTTAAGCCTTTCTTGGTAACACCAACCCTTTGTTCCCCACACTAATCTTGTTCCCTTCTCTGTGCTTGTTCCAGCAGCTTGACTTCTTTCCTAAAATGATACCTCCAGGCCTGCATACCTGCAAAGTGTGGCTTAACCTTGCCTTATGCAAGGAGACAATCAACCCCTTATCCCTGCTAGCTAAATAGTATATCAGTCACAAGACGCCATAAGCTACTCTCACAGCCTTTTTTGCATTGCGTAGAAAACTTCATATCTGACTGCACAATTACCCACAGGTCCTTTTCATTCTCAACTACCCTGAGTGTAGTACCACCCAATTGATACACTACTCTGGGGTTATTACTACCCATATGCAGTATTTTATATTTTTCAGTTTTAAACTTCAGTTGAGAAGATGGGCTGATTAGGCAAGCGAAGGCAGAATCTGCCTTCACTTGCTTTCTTGCATCACATTCCTCTATTACTACCACTACTACTCCTGCAGTGCCAGGCTTTTAGCATTAGCATTAGTAGAGGCATACGATGCAAGAAAGCAACCTTATGCAGCATCAGCCAAAAAAAAAACGCTCCCATTTCACCCCTCTGTTCATTCCAGATACCTGTATTCTTCACATATATAAATGCCAAGGTCAGACCTTTACATAAGGGAAAGGGATAGTATTAAAAACACCAGCTGCCGTTGCAGATGAATTCAACAGTTATTTTGCATTGATATTTACAAATGAAAAACCTTTTGTGGCAATGGGAAATTGGGGGAGTGTAGTTAAAAAATTTGTAATTCATGATATTGAAATTTCGCAAGATTATTTAATGAAAAAAATTTCAAGCCTACAGACCAATAAGGCTCCTTGGAGTTGGAATATACTCTATAATCTTAAAGGAGGCAACAGGCAAGTGCATTGAACCATTCAAGCTAATTATGCGAGCATCACTAAACTCTGGGGAGATTCCCTTGGATTGGAAAAGTGCAAATGTATCTCCCATACATAAGGGTGGCTCTAAAAGTGAAGTTGGAAATTATCTACTTGTCAGTCTGACTTCAGTAGTAGGGAAAACCATGGACGCAATGATCAAGGGTGGAATTCAGGATCATTTGGATCGAATTGAAATTCTCAAGGATACTCAGCATGGTTTTGTTAAGGGGAAATCATGTTTAACAAATCTGGTTCGCTATTTCTAAAGGGTCACTCACGAGCTGGATTTAGGGAATAATTTCGACATTGTTTATTTAGATTTCGGCAAAGCTTTTGACTCAGTCCCACATGAGCGGTTGCTTTATAAGCTGGAACAAGTTGGAATCACTGGGAAAATCCTTGGATAGATAAAAGGATGGCTTCAGGGCAGGAGGCAGAGGGTTGTGATAAATGGCCATTCCTCAGATTGAGTTGATGTAAGAATTGGGTTCCCCAAGGATCACTATTAGGACCACTGTTGTTTTTAATTTTCATAAACGACATTGATGAAGGGATAGAGGGCGTGATGTCTAAATTTGCAGATGATGTTAAAATTGATAGAGTAGTTAATGATCACTGTCAAGCTGAGCTTCTTCGGAGAGACCTAGATAGACTTCAGGAATGGTCAGAAAAATGGCAGCTATGCTTTAATCCAACAAAGTGTAAGATATTACACCTGGGAAACAGTAATCCCAAAATAACTTATTCACTTGGTGGAGTTCAACTAAACCCAGTACTGGAGGAAAGGGACTTGGGTGTTACGATACGGTCAGACATGAAATTCTCTGAGCATTGTAAACAGGTTGCAAGGAAGGCCCATGGTGTCCTATCGATGATCTATCCAACTTTTGCAAGTAGAGATAGGGACGTGATAATCCCATTATATAAGGCTTATGTTAGACTACACTTGGAATACTGTGTTCAAGTATGGAGACCGCACCTAAAGTAAGATATCGAGCTTCTTGAAAGGGTGCAAAGACGGGTAACTCATCTGGTGAGATCGGCAAAGGGCATCCTTATGAAGAAAGACTTCGAATATGTGGGTTTCAGAGTTTGGAAACTAGACACCTTAGAGAAGATTTGATTGAGGTGTTTAAGGCTGTCAGAGACATCAGTAAAATGAATGAGGACGACATTTTCAAGATTAAAAATGATGCTAGAACTAGGGGACATAAATTCAAATTCAAATGGGGGAAATGTTTAGATTGGACTGCAGGAAATTTTATTTTAGCCAGCGAGTTATAAATTACTGGAATTAGTTGCCTTCATGGGTGGTAGAGGCCGACAGTTTGGGGAAATTCAAAGGTCATCTGGATAGTATTTTCGGGTAAGGGAAGCGCATAGGATGATAGGTTTAATTTCCTTTTTTTTTTTATTAATTATTATTATTATTTTTTTTTATCATTGTTTTGTACGGATTTTTTTTTTTTTTATTTGGCTGGTGCAGCATAAGCCATAGGCTTTCTTGCACCATGCGGCCAATACTAATACTAATGTATATGTGAAATACTCATTTAGTTTGTTAGCCACCTCAGCATGATCATCAACAGTTGAACCATCAATATCATGTGGACCAATCTGATACATCTCTTTCCTTCTAGAGTTCACATAGGCAAAAAACTCTTTGCTGTTTTTCTTTGCATCATTTGCCAGGGATTTCTCATAATCTTCCTTTGCCTGCCTAATCTCCTTTGTGACTTGGTTATGGACCAGCTTATATCTATTCAGGCCTAAATGGATGTCAGATGAACTAATGAGACATATGGCAAAGAAGAAAAATGCATGGGATACATATAAATTAATATGTGACACAGAAGCCTATGATAGATATAAGTTGATCTGTAACCAAGTTACAAAGGAGGTTAGGCAGGCAAAGGCAGATTACGAGAAATCTTTGGCAAGGGATGCAAAGAAAAACAGCAAGGAGTTCTTTACTTATGTAAACTCTAGAAGGAAGGGGATGAATCAGATTGGTCCACTTGATATCGATGGTTCAACTGTTCATGATCCTGCTCAGGTAGCTAACAAACTAAATCAATATTTTGTATCTATATTCACACATGAGGAGTTATTCAGGAAGGGGAATGCCATAGATGAGGTAAACACTGACAGTGAGCTAGATGAACTTGTAATAATTGAGAGTAAAGTGGAGGAGAAATTGTTGAACATAAATACAAGAAAGGCACCTGGGATGGATGGGATCTATCCAGTGATATTAAAGGAGGCAGCAAAGGAAGTAAGCAAACCCTTAGCCATAATTATGAGAGCTTCTTTGGACTAAGGGGAGGTACCCATAGACTGGAGATGTGCAAATGTGACCCAGATTCACAAAGGAGGAGGATCAAAGGCTGACACAAGTAATTATAGACCAGTGAGTTTAACTTCTGTTCCAGGAAAATTAATGGAGGCACTACTTAAGATATCGAGCTTCTTGAAAGGGTGCAAAGACGGGTAACTCATCTGGTGAGATCGGCAAAAGGGCATCCTTATGAAGAAAGACTTCGAATATGTGGGTTTCAGAGTTTGGAAACTAGACACCTTAGAGGAGATTTGATTGAGGTGTTTAAGGCTCTCAGAGGCATCAGTAAAATGAATGAGGACGACATTTTCAAGATTAAAAATGATGCTAGAACTAGGGGACATAAATTCAAATTCAAATGGGGGAAATGTTTAGGTTGGACTGCAGGAAATTTTATTTTAGCCAGCGAGTTATAAATTACTGGAATTAGTTGCCTTCATGGGTGGTAGAGGTACCCATAGACTGCAGGATCATCAAGACAAGACTTCGGTTATAGCTCGGACACAGCATGGTTTTGTTAAGGGGACGTTTTGCCTGACCAATTTGATTGGATACTATGATGCAGTCACAAAAGAACTGTATGCAGGGAATAACGTTGATATTATATACTTGGATCTTAGAAAGGCTTTTGATATTGTTGCACGTGGAAGACTGCTGCACAAATTGGAGCAATGTGGCATTGGAGGCCAATTGCTGCTATGGATAAAGGGGTGGTTGAGGGAGAGAAGACAGAGTGGTAATCAATGGACATTGCTCATCGTGGACTAATGTTATTAGTAGAGTCCCTCAGGGTTAATTTTTTGTCCATCATTGTTTTCTGTATTTATAAATGATATTGATGATGGTATATCATGCTTAATGTTCAAGTTTGCAGACGATACAAAGGTTGGCAGGGTTGTTAAGGACGCTACGCTGCTGCAACAGGATCTGGAAAGATTCAAGATGAGCAACGTATCAACTCTGTGGTACTACACTGACAGTGGTAGAGAATGAAAAAGACCTGGGGGTAAAGGACCTTCATATCTGTGCAGGCAGATGTGAAGTTCTCTGAGCAGTGCAGGTGGGCTGCAAGAGTAGCTCATGGTGTCTTGTCAATGATATACAAGAATTTTTCTAGCGGGGATAGGGAGATGATTATTCCCTTGTATAAGGCAATGGTCAGGACACATCTTGAGTACTGTATATAGGTCTGGAGGCCTCATTTCAAGAAGGATGTAGAGCTGCTGGAACGAGTACAGAGAAGGGCAACAAGATTAGTGAATGGAACAAAGGGGTACTCTTACGAATAAAAGCTTAAGTTTTCTAAATTACAGTGTCTGGGGACTCGACATGAGCGAGGTGATCTGATAGAGGTGTATAAATCCTTGAATGGTTTCAGCATGCTCAATGCTGATGGGATTCTTCCTCTTGCTCAGAATAATCACCTGAGAGGGCATAAATTCAAATTGAGGAAACACAGATGTAGGATAGACGTGCAGAAATTTGCCTTTAGCCAGTGGGTAGTTGGTTGGTGGAACAGACTTCCATCCCTTGTCGTGGAAATTGATAGCCTAAATAAATTTAAGTCTCAGCTGGACAGGTATTTCGAACAAATGGAGGGGTGAAGTGAAAGTGGGGTTTTTTTTTTTTTTTTTTTTATGGCTGATGCTGCTTTCTTGCATCATATGCCTCTACAAATGCTAATGCTAATCTTAGGCTTCATTGTTACTCATTAATCTATATGTATTCCGTGCATTTTGCTTCTCTGCCACAAGTCTCATTAGTTCATCTGACAACCATTTAGGCCTAAACGTTGAACAATATTTCTTAGTTGGTATGTGAATCCTAGTAGCTTCGAAGATTAATTCTTTGAATGCTTCCCATTTTGAATTTGCTGTTGGTAACATCATCAGTTGGTCTTATCGTATAGAATTTAAATACTGTCTCAGATCTCCGTAGTCGCCTTTATGAAAGCAAAATCCCTCACTTTTAACCCTGGTAATAGGTTATATATACTGTTTGAGTATATATATATCCCACTTCAGCACACTGTGATCAGTGCCACCTAGAGGTTCCTTTATCCGCAGATTCTTAATGCATGAAGAATCACTACTGATAATAAGATCAAGAGTATTACTCCCTTTAGTTTCCTCCCGAAAATGCTGATGTAGAAAACAATCATCCAATAAATCCACAAAAGCCTTTATAGTGTGAGTGACTAAACCATTCACAACCGCACCACAGTCAATACCCCCATTATAAGACTCTCTGATTTACTGGCCCCACTCTATTTCCCTATACAGTTTTTTATTATACTCATCAGAGTCATTAGGCCTGTAACACACTCCTACTCTCAATTTTGATCTCCCAGTGCTTATGTCACACCAAACTGACTCGACACTGCACTGTCCAGCGATGTCGATTGGCTGCACTTCCTTGGATTTGCTGTGTTTCTTAACTAATAGCATAACCCCTCCTCCCTTCCTATCCTGTCTATCCTTCCTGTACACATTGTACTCTCCAAATTCCAGTTTTGCAATTTTTATATCTGTGGGACACGATGTCTCTGATATCCCAACAATATCTGCCTTTGATGTTTTAACCAACATCTTAAATTCATCAAATTTATTTACCAAACTCCTAGCATTGGTGTACACGCAAGTATACATGCACCTGTTCCTATTCTTAGCTACCCTAACACAACCCATATGTTTACTTGTACTATGACTCCCAGCAGTCTCTGAAATACCCTGCATCTTGTTTTCCAGGCTCATTCCAATAGAAGCAGTGCAAGAATCACTTTCACCCCTGCCAGCAGCTATTGTTAATATATTAGTCTGTGTATTCCCCCCAAGCTAGCAGTTGTACAACCCAACTAGCACTGCCTCGACAGCATCTCGATTACTAATGATATTAAGAGTAGGAGACTGGCGGTTAACCTACTACTATTTCAAGAAGGATGTAGAGATGCTGGAACGAGTACAGAGAAGGGCAACAAGAGTAGTGAATGGAGCAAAGGGGTGCTCTTACGAAGAAAGGCTTACGTTTTGCAAATTACAGTGTCTGGAGACTAGGCACCGGCGAGGTGATCTGATAGAGGTGTATAAAACTTTGAATGGTTTGAGCATGCTCAATGCTGATGGGATTCTTCCTCTTGCTCAGAATAATCACCTGAGAGGGCATAAATTCAAATTGAGGAAAGACAGATGTAGGATAGACGTGAGGAAATTTTCCTTTAGCCAGCGGGTGGTTGGTTGCTGGAATAGACTTCCATCCCTTGTCGTGTTGTGGAAGTTGATAGCCTAAATAAGTTTAAGGTTCAGCTGGACAGGTATTTCGAACGAACAGAGGGGTGAAGTGGAAGTGGTTATTTTTTATTTATTTATTTATTTTATTTTATTTTTTTTTTGGCTGATGCTGCATAAGCTTGCTTTCTTGCATAAAATGTCTCTACTAATGCTAATGCATCAAAAACATTCTCGCACCCTTTCTATTTAAGTGTATCCCATCCCTGTAGAAGCAGTCTCTCCTGTTAACAAGCACAGACCAGGCTGAGAAAAATTTTACACCTTGAGACTTGCACAATCTGCCCACAGCCAAATTGATCGACAAGGCTCTCATCATATACTCCCTCCTATCTTGTCTGGGCAGAATTGCAGACACTTTCGAATTCAACCCTACTTCACGGCTTTTTTTCAACAGTGACCTGTTCTTTTTAAATAATTCCACTGGTCTCCTACCCTTAATGTCATTAGTGCCAACTGTACAACGATATCATGTTTTGTGCCCTTAAAAGATGATATCTGCTCTACAACGTCATCAACCTTTGCCTGTGGCAGACATACCCCGGTCCTGTTCCACCTATCCTTTTTACGCAATATGTTCCCTGTTTCCCTGACAATAGAGTCGCCAACAACTACTGGTTCCTATGGGACCAGTGCATTCTGCCTTCGTGGTTGCTGCTGTGTTGTGTGATGATTAAGCGCAAATGTGGGCAGCTGAGAGCTTGATGGGCCCTCAATTTAGATCCTTCGAGGGCATCCACCCTGTCCTTCAAGCTCTCATACAGGGCCATAACAACACCGAGTTTTCACCTAATTTCCTCACACCAGGTTACTTTTGCACACAGACAGACATTCCCCTTGGCAATATCATGTCCCATACCTGATTGCTCCACAAATTATCAAACAAGCAGTGCATTTTAAAAGGCTGTGATTCCGAGGGCAACTGCACTCCTCAGTTTTCTCCTGAGCCAAAGCACTCCTATTAGCTGGAGCCTTTTGCTTTTCTGCTCTGGTCTGAGTCATATTATTGATTTACTTTCAGTACAAAATTATATCCCTAAACTTATATCTGAATGCTGTTATAACATATAGATATATATATATATTTTTTTTTCAGTCTCGAGTATTATCTCTGAGTTTTGTTATATAACTTCCGTATCAAGTTACGTGTTAATTAATGTTATGTTTGGAAAATCTAGGTCGTTATATGTATTTAGTTAAAAAAATTCAATTTAATTGACAATGAAGTGTAACAAGATTAATCTCCTTTTTGTTTTTCATAAGATTCCATCACCGCTCCCCCACATACGGTAATGTGTATTTCAGTGTTTAGCATTTCGAGTGGTAGGAATAGAATGCAAGCTTTTATCAGTGATGAGATAGTTAGCATGTATTATTAATAACACATACAGACGAACGTGCAAGATAAAGTAGTCGTATTTTGTCCTTTAGCAAATATTGTTGAAATGAGATTTTATTTTTTCTGATTTAAAATTTTATTTTATTATTATTTTTTTCCAGGACTATTCTAAAGGCATTAGAAGAACATATAAAGGAATAACTTTGTATATAAATTAAAAATTATGCAATTTATTTGTACCATCAAATTCCCTTTGCGGTTTTATAAAGAAAGCAATAAAATAACTTCCTATTTTCCAGTTAACACTTCTGTCTATTGCTTTATTCTGTAATTCATTACAAATCATACCCAAACTGTCACATCGGAGTTATTGCTAGAAGAAGAGGTAATTTTACAGGAAAGCTAAAAATATTTAAATATAAACCATCCCAACACAAATACCAACAGGTTAAACCAAAGTTGATTATTATCAAAATATGATAATAGCAGGATATGTAGACATGTATGGTATCTTATGTAAGGTGGCTCCCAAATGTTAGTTCAAATCTGTCATGGTACACTGTGATGTTACGAAAACTCTGCAGAAAAGCCAGAAATGTGTGTAATGCTATTTTTCTACTGTGTATGTGTTAAGTTGTGTCTGGCCACTTAGCTATCAGGAAGCAACAAGCACCAGGGGATTGGGTGCATCCTGTTACCCGTCTGTGCCGGAAAGAGGTGGGCCAAAATAGTGCGAACTGCAGCAAACCTCAAGTGTCACGTACTGAATATCCAAATCCATTCAAAATATGAGCAAAAAAATAAAATAAAACAGTAAATTAACAAAAATTATAAAAATAAAAGGAATTAAAAGTTAAAGAAATAAAAAAAATTTGAAAAAAGAAAAAATCAGAAAAATTAAAGATAAAATAAGTAAATTAAATAAAATGAATAAAATCCTGCACCAGTGCAAAATCATCTTCTGGTGCTAGCAGATGATCCCGCCTTAGGACCAGCCTGAGGCCAACAGGAGATAGAAGTCAAGAAGACACGGTGATGTCATTCCGCATCGTACAAGTTTGATTACTAACTGACCAAGTCATAGGTAGTGGTGGTGAAGATGGTACTTGAGCTAAAAATGGTGGTAGTGATGATGGTAATGGAGCTGAAAAATGGTGGTAGTGACGATGGTACTTGAGCTAAAAAATTGTGGTAGTGACCAGAGGTGTATTGCTAAAAAAATAGTGTTGGAATGCTCATCGTTAAAAAATAATACCGGAACACTCGTTCTCCAGAAGACTATATGATAACATGACATCGACTGTACAGTAACTGAATCAGACTTCAGACTCACGGTTCATAGAACAACCAGTTCTGGAATTCAGCTCATGGCGAATCAAAATGTAGTGTTTGCAAGCATCACAGTATATCTCATTCATTGGATCTCTTTATCTAACACATACTTTAGTAAGAAAAGTTCAAGTGTCATTGTAAAATTCATATTTTTGTTTTTAAATAAATTTTTAAAGAAATCTATTAATTTTAAAGATTACTATTAATATATATTTTTAGTAGCAATGGGTAAAATTGATATTTCTCCCTCCCCTTTGATTATGCCATTGATTCATAATATTACGTGTATAAATTTAATGACTTTCTATTATGACATTTAGGAAAAAGTACTGGAACATTCCGGCCTGAATACACCACAGGTAGTGACGATGGTGGTGGTATTACAAGATGGTAACAATGAGATGCTGGTCTGGACAGGAGGTAGAGCTGGAATAGGAGTAGTTCCTGAAATTGGGGCACTACTGATGAGTTGTCCATGTCTGGCAAAGGCTTTATGTGCAAAATCTTGTAGATGAAATTTTTCTTTGGAGTCCTAGAGAGACAATTCATTGCCTGGAGAAAATGGTTGACACACAGCAGACAGAGGCTGACAAAGATCCAAGTAATATGGACAGGTGAAAAGAACACACACACACACATATATATATATACATACATACATATGTATGTTTCCGTCACAGGGTGGCACCCGGATCTGCATCCATCACCAATATAATTGTAGATATATTACTCATCTAAATATGGTGGCCTGTTAAAGTAAGTGTGTGTAAAAATGTGTATAGTATGTTATAGTGAACAGGCCACTCAGCCACCAGGTGACAGCCACAATTAGTAAACATCACCCGACGCCCGCCCCGGCACGAAAAGCCAGGCCAGGGTCTGCTATCACAGACAGTACGATATATACCTAACTTCCACACCCACTAGTGAAGTGCAAGACTAGTGGGTGCCAGAATCCTGCCCCTAGATGCCCACTCCTAGGAGCTCGCAAAAAAAAAAATAAATAAATAAATAAAGTTAAATAAATTAAAAAAAATAATAATAATAAATGAAATAAAAAAATAATATATATATATGTATATTTTTTGTATATATATATATATATATATATACACATACATACATACATATATACATACATACATACATATATACACACCCACCCCGGGAGATAACTCCCAAATACGGGGTATTATACCGCAACCTGAATCCACAGGAAGCCAGCGGGGAAAAAAATAAAAAAACGTACAGGCATAATTAATATAAACATATTAGTAACGTCATTAATGCAATATATTCAGTAATAGTACTAACTGACAACCTCCTCTTTCTAAAAACCATTCTACAAAAATGCTGTAATGCATCATAATTAACAGCTGAAGACAACAACAACACTGCCTCATTCCCCCTGCCAAAATTAGCCACCAAATGTATCAGCTCACATCTGAACTCATCATACAAATTACAATCATATAACACATGATCCAATGACTCTACCATGCCACAAACACAATAGGGCTCATCTTCCAATCCTGATGTAATTTTCACTTTCAGTGAACCATGTCCTGTAAGTATGTATGAACCCACCATACAAGGATAAAACCACTCGTTTAATTTATTCTTATAATTAAATTGTACACTAGAAATAAAAGAATATGTTGTCCTACCAGTTACACTTGAGTCTCAATGCTCCTGCCACAAATTAACTAACTGAGATAATATATCCAGCTTGTTTTCTGTAATCGTTAATGATGAATTTACAGTAATACCCAAAAAAGTTATTTGACCTCCCTTGCGTAAACAATAACAGAATGATCTATATACAAGAAATAAATCCAAAGGCATCATCCCAGCTAAAACTTGCAATGCATTGGTCGACACCATCTTACATGCCCGTAACATAGTTTCTGCTTAAATTTTACCCGAGCGGTTCTTGCATACCAAATAGAGGTGGCATAAGTACCTATTGTATAAAAGTAGTATTATAATATAAATGCATAACCTTCTTACCTAAAGCCCAATCATTTCTTGTTAACCTAATAATGGAAGCAGTATAATTTTTAACCTTAGAACTCAGGTAATCTAAATGGGTATAAATTGCAATTCATCATCAAGAATTACTCCTAGGTATTTAACTTGAGAAACTAAAGGAATCTGTTTACCATTTATTTTTAATCTGGGTGGTCTATTATAATCCAACTTTCCTTTTAATAACATCATAACTGTTTTATTGGAAGAGGTCTTTAATTTGTTTAATTCAGCCCACTTGATTAAATCCGGGATAATCATATCTAACCTACTTTCCAATCACGCATAAAGCCAAATCATCTGCATAAGCCACCTTATAACAGTGAGCTGTGGATCTACTCAACCAGTGGTTTAAAACAAGATTCCACAATATGGGACCTAAAACAGAACCCTGTGGGCAACCACGATTAATATTTCTTTCATACCTTAAATGTTGAGATTTAACTATTACTTTCCTCCCCATCAAATAATCCAAATGATCTGATACAATAGCTGGGAACAACTTAAATCTCTAAGGGAGGCAAGAACGCTTTGATACCAAACGGTATCAAATGCTCCCTCAAAATCAACAAACACAACAAGTGCATATTTGTTGTCTATAGTATTAACACTAACTAATTAAATCCTGTATGGTGTCCTCAGTTGAGCATTTTTTCTTAAAACCATACTGATGCTTAAATTCTAACTCCTTATCTCTAAAAAACTGTTCTAGTCTTAACAATATCAGTACTGCTAAATTATGTGTAACTGACAGCAGGGTTGCCATTGGTTGGCTGGGACCACTTTAAGTAATAAATATCAATATCAGTCTTTCAGGAGAACGGTCTTATTGTTCTGTGTGACAAGATTTAAATCTAAGGAAATTTTACATTTGGGGATTCTCACCAAAGGATGGCTAAGGGTTCAGAATACAATAGCAAAGGACAAAGGTAAGATTAGAAAAAGACATTTCGATGATAAGTTAGGGGACAGATGTATGGGCTTAGTTGAAAATATGGAAACACGGGAAAATACGGTAGTTATGGAAACAAAGGACAATAAAATATTGTTGGGTGGAAAAGAGTGTGATTTTTATGTCTGGGACATTGGTGAATGAGTTTTGCTCTCTCAGCAGTGAAGGACATAGTGAAGGGAAGTAACAATTGCTTAGGATCTTCAAATGACAAGGTTGTTCTAGATGCGATCTGTTCAGGAAAATTGAATAATCTTGGAGAAATTAGTGGAGTTATAAATAGCGAAAGAGATATGACTGGATTTGGGGAGGGGAAGGAAGAAAATAACATGCAATATCTGCTGGAACAATACAAAGAAGTTGTAAAATAGCTTTATTTTACCTCTTGGGCTTATCTTAATAAGTAATCTTCATAACGCTAATTCTCTGCCACGGCCTGTAGAAGTAAAAGCTTCCTCCCTCCCCAACGGAGAAGGCTGCGTCGCTGCCCCCTGTGGTGTGCAGGTGACGCCGCGCAAGTGAAACAGTATCGCCCCCGTCATGTGCCGCCAGCTAGTGGAGAGTGGTCATCTTCCCCCAGGCAGTGGGCTGACGCATGTTTTCAAAAGAGAGGATGTGAGATATGACACTCTGAAGTAAGAAAAGTCGCCCCTGTAAGAGTCATACTACTGAGGCCGACTGAATCATGTATCAGCGGAATGTTTGGTAGTGGGGAGACTAAAAGGGGGAGAGGTGAATGTCACATAAACTTCTCCAAAGCAGCCCTGCACGAATATGCAAGCCCCTTAATAAATATCGTCCCTGGGTGAGTCAGGTCCTAAAAGTGTCAAGCAAAAACCCTTTTTGCCTGACCGTCCAAATGAACACCTGCATCTCAGAGGGGAAGGCAGAAAGGGGACAAACTTATATATAGAGATTGAGAACAAAGGAGAAGTTGGTCTAGTCGTCGTCGAGGGAGTGGTCCAGTTCGTTGATCAGAAAGTTGTCCAGTTGCCGTGGTCCAGTGGTCGCAGTCGAGTTGATTCGAGAGCAGTAAGGAGAAAAGAGGCAGAGAGCAGTATTACCCCGAGTAGAAGCGAGATAAGATGATGCCAGAGGTAGTGAAGTCCTCACTCCGACGTGGCTCGGAACTTTGCGGTAAGATCACCCCATTTTAATCAATAGAATTGTATATGATAGTATGTCATATTATACCCACCTTTCTTCTCATTGAAGTAAGCTTCAAGATGTGTTTGATGTGATTGTAACAGTAAAGTAATATTATCCAATGATACCATATTGTGTTCTATTATTTACCCAGCAATTACCTTTGCTACTCATTTAACACTAAGATAGGAGAATATCTATGTTATCACCTAAAGGAAAGGAATCGTTGTTTGCCTAACTACATGAAGATACACAGATTTAATGTACCAACCAAATATTCCTTAAACTAACTTAACAATTATCTGGATACTAGATACGGTTATATTATGTTTAATGTATGTTTATATGTAATGTTGTTATGTAATGTTGCTGTTTAATAAACCATGTTTGTTTGCTAACTTTGCCTCATGACATTCTCTGGTTACACACGGACCACGGAATCCGAATTAAGTAAGAACCTTTATTTGCGGCCACTCTCGAGGCTCTATTAAGTCAATAGAGAATCGGGGTGGAGAACACAGCGCCCTCCGATGTTGCCAATTTTATTCCACGAATAAGATTGAAGAACACGTTGAGGTTTATGTCCTAATACAAACTGGTAGACGAGCACATTAAAACCCGACTCTCTGGACATTCATTTTAGTGTGGAGCATGCTTGAAAGTTGTATGGATATTGGTGAAAGTTACAGTAGCATGCCCGCGCTATAACGGAGAGAAAAGGCGGCGTTACACTGGTGCCGTGACCAGGATTGGATGTGTTATTTCGGGATGAAAAACTGTGTTATGAGTACTTATTGGTAACTAGGATTGCTGTAGACTGAAGAGTGAAACAGCAGTAGAACGAACGAAAATAGAGAAGAAGAAATAGAAGAAAATTACTACTGTAGAAGGGAAGACACTTGTACCGTGGATGTGTTTGCAGAGAATGGTAGAGGCAGTTTGTTTTTCAGCACATCAGCACAAGTAACACGGTCCTCTTCAGGAACACCCACATTGAACAACAGTTAGCAACTAGTAACTAGTACTATTTTTACACCTAAGAGAGAAGGGAAAACCAATAAAATAAATAGTTGCTATATGTTGTAACACTTTTGTTTAAGAGTATTGATTACTAACGTTATATAATTATGTTTTCAGCGACGTAAAGGTAGGTCACACTATTTTGGAAAACGGGATCCCACAGTACATAGATAGGCTTACCCCAACATTTTATCTGAAAACTAATAGGGTCATCTAATTTCACTTACACAGGAATAAGTTTAAAATGGAGGGACAGTTCCCACAAACCACACAGGTCGGAATAGATCCTTCAGCTCCATTATTCGTAACAGAACAGACTCAGTCTCCTCCCGATGCAGCTAGACCGCAGTTGGCTAATATTGCAGGTTACTTGGGTCTTGTTCCAGTTTTTTTAGGCAGCCCTGATGAAGGCCCATCTGTTCAATATTTTTTCGAAATGCTAGAAAGTGTAGGAGAATTAGCTCTTTGGGGAAATTCTGAACTTCTGGCAGTCTGTAAAGCTAAGTTTCGCTCTCTTGCAGCAGAATTCTTAGCACAGTCGTTAGAATTACGTAGAGAAAAAGACTATACCGTGTTCAAGAATGCTTTCTTAGCCCAGTTCGAAAAAACGGAACCAATAGTTACATGCTTGAGTCAATTCTCAAATGCTGTTCAGGGGCCCACCGAAAATGTGGCGAACTTTAGCGCCCGCGTTAGAAATTTGGGACGTCTAGCGTTTAAAACCCAGAGTGAGTCGCCTGAGGCATTATCAATTTTAGACCAGGCAATGTTGGCTCAATTTCTCAGGGGGGTATCAAATAAAATTAGAAGGATGGTGCTCTCCCAAAATCCGTTAACTTTCTCACAAGCGATAAACATAGCGAAGCGTGAGGAAACAAATGACCTCATATCGGATTCAAAACATAGATCCGTTAACACTCTTTGTGGGCAAACTAATAGTGATGGAGAAATGCTCAATCAACAAGTAAGCTATTTTAAAGAATTTTTAAAGCCGTTACAAGAACAGATACGAGACCTACAACAATCGTTATATACTCTATCAGTAAATAATGTTATGCAAAATAAATTAGAAACGCAAGATTCTACAAACAATGAAAATAATTCATGTCAAAAATGGAGCACCGGAGCTTATGCATCTTCCCCTTCGTGCGACCGCGAAGCGTTCCCGGTAAGGCACTTACAGTCGAACAGGGCGTTGCCAAGAGACGCTAGCGATACTCGTTATCACAGGCGCTACGGAGAACCGGGAAGCAAGCATACCGTAACCAAGCTAACACTACAGCAGGCAGGGGCCGCTGTTCTGATCGATGCGGCTGTCGGGGCAACTATTACCCGACGCCAGATTGTTCTCCTCCTCGGTGCGCGAGGTATACCGCGCGCGAGTACACTACCTTACCAAAAAATGGGACACCCCATGCTAACAGTCAGGGTTACAATTTTAACAGGAATAGAGACAAAATAGCAAATAGAACGTATTATAGTAATCGAAATAAGGGTAATATGAACTCGTATAATAGGGAAAGAAGAGAAATAAATAAAAGTGGGCGTATTTTTGAACAAACTCAACCTAAAGCTGTTTTGGGAAGGCAAATAAATCAAGATAATTACAAAACAGATAGGGAGAGATATATGTGACAAAGATCAGTTCCTGCACCAAATAGAAAGAGTTTTTCATGTTATAGAACCACCTCATTGAAAAAAAATGTAAACGGAGTCGCTAAATCGTATGCCCGTAGTAAAAACGTACAACAAGGGGTATATATATTAGATGATGATTCCAAATTGCCATTGATTAGTGGGTTTATTCAAGGTGTTCCGGCTAAATTTCTAGTGGACACAGGAGCTAGCATATCGCTTATGAATACAAATTTATATAATAAAATTAAGCATGATAAGTCATTAAATTCGAGAACACCAGACCTAACTATAACCGGAGTTTCTGGCTATATTGTTCCAATTTATACTGAGGTTACAGCGAATTTTAAGTTAGGTGATGCTACTTTCCAAGAAAGTGTTTTAGTAGCTTCAGGGAATTTTAAGGGTCGTTATGATTTAATATTAGGACTTAATGTCTTAAGACGTTTTTCATTTACCATAGATCTAGGTAACGGAATTATACACTCTGCCCCATTGAACATTTGCTTAAGGGAAGAGGGTAGCGAGGAGAAAGGCGTAAGAGACCAGTATTTGAATTTAAAACCGTCGGTAGCTAAATTAACAGGTAAACATTTGATCCCCGCCTCATCAGAAAAAGTAGTAACAGCTGTTTGTAACCAACTTGCTGTTTTTGCCGAACAGTTGGTTTTGACAGAACCTAACTCTAACTTAGGTCGTGACGACCTGGCAGTTAAATGCTCAATAGACAGAGTAGGTCCAGATGGCAAAGTGGCAGTTCTTGTTGCCAATCTGACAGACGAGCCGCTCCACCTTCCCAAAGGGATGAATATTGCTAGTCTTGAGGGTGTTAGGGATAATACAGTTGTTTTTACAGGTAAGAAAGCTAATGAGAAAGCTACATCTCCCGTGACTTTGCAAGACTTTGACCTCGATCACTTGACAGATGATCAAAGGCATAAACTGTCTGATTTGTTATACGAATATAGAGATATCTTCGCCAAGTCCCCAGCTCAGCTAGGAAATTCGAAGGTGCTAAAACATAGGATTAGATTGACTGATGATACACCGGTGAAGCAGACAGCCTATAGAGTTCCATATTTGCTAAAAAATGAAGTTCAAAGGCAGGTAAATGAACTATTGGAGTCCAACATCATACAACCAAGCCATTCCCCATACGCAGCGCCTATAGTTCTAGTCAAAAAGCCTGATTCGAGTTATAAAATGTGTGTGGACTTTCGAAAATTAAATTCAAAAATTCTTTCTGAAAATTATTCTCTCCCTAATGTTAACGAGGTACTCCAACATCTCAGGCAAGCGCGTTATTTTACTTCTCTCGATTTACGAAGTGCATTCCACCAAATCGAAGTGCACCAAGCTGATCGTCACAAAACCGCCTTCACTACTGGTGAATCCTTATATGAATTTTCTCGAATGCCGCATGGATTAAAGAATGGTTTTACGTCGCTTTTGAAAGCCTTATCATTAGTGCTTCATGGACTCGGAGAAGAATCGGTTTTCCCTTACCTTGAACATATAATTATTGCTTCGCCCAACCTTGATTTACATCTCTTGAGGTTGCGAAAGGTTTTCCAGCGTTTGAGAGAATACGACCTTAAGTTAAAACCTAAGAAATGTGAGTTCCTAAAAGAACATTTAAAATACCTTGGGCATCTAATCAATTCTGAAGGTATTCGTCCTGATGCAGACCAGGTGGCTGCTGTTCGAAATGCGCATCCTCCTCGGAATGCAAAACAAGTGCGATCTTTCCTAGGAATGGCAGGGTTTTACAGGAAGTTTATTCCTAATTTTTCGGAGATTGCGAGACCTTTAACAAATTTGACGAAGAAAGGAACACCATTTGTCTGGAACAGCTCAACGCAGCAGGCTTTCGATCAGTTAAAGGCTGTTTTGACTACACCACCTTTGCTGGTCTATCCTGACTTTTCCCGACCTTTCGTCGTATCTGCTGATGCGTCTTCATATTGTGTCTCAGCGTGCTTAGAAGTACAGATAGATGAGAATTCTAGACAGCCAGTAGCTTATGCGTCCAGATTGTTAAAAAAGTCAGAGTTGAACTATAGTACTACAGAGAAAGAAGCCTTGGCTATAATCTTTGCAGTCATGCAATTCAGGCCTTATTTAGTGTCAAATCATTTTACCTTAATAACGGATCATCAACCATTGAGCTTTTTGCTTAATCTAAAGAATCCATCGCCCCGCTTAGCTAGATGGAGTATGATGTTGCAAGAATACGATTTTCAAATTATCTACCGTCCTGGTAAAGTGCATTCAAATGCAGACTTTCTTTCTAGACCGGTTTTAGAGGAAGATGAGACACAAAAAAAGAATAGGAAACCAAGAAATACGAAGGTAGTCGCTCCATTATCAACAGAGGCAAATCAGGAATCAGTGATTTTTCCTCAAAATCAAACCAGAACTTTGATCAAAACTCTACAGAGAGAAGATCCGATTTTGCGGAAATTAATTGAAGCGCTAGAAGGAACACCCCAGGCATCAACAAGAGTGCCAGATTCCTTTTATATGAGTAATGATGGATTATTATACCACTATACTCTATCTGGCTCTGGAAACACCCGAGAAGACCCAAATGAACAGTTAGTTGTTCCAGAAGGTCTGAAGGGGGAAATTTTAAAATCATGCCACGACGATTTACTTTCTGAAGGCCATTTTGGGTTACAGAAGACACTGGAAAAAGTTAAGAGGGACTTTTTCTGGTCAGGCATGTACGCAGACATCCGTAATTATATTGAATCATGCCCATCTTGTTTAGAACGTAGAGGTTTTAACCCTAAAGCGAAAGCGGCTCTGATGAGAGTCCCAGTCGAAAACGCCCCTTGGGTGAGGGTGTCGTTAGATATTTTGGGACCTCTCCCAATGACGCTGAAAGGAAACAAGTATTTGCTGTTGGCAGTTGACAACTTTACACGTTATGCCGAAGTGGTCCCACTGCAGACTCAAAAAGCGGATGAAGTTGCAACAGCTTTTATTAATAATGTGATTGCTAGGCATGGAATTCCTAAGTACATTCTTACAGACCAAGGCACAAATTTCATGTCTTCTTTGTTACGACAAGTGTGTGAGAGGTTAAATATTCATCAAATTCATACGTCTCGATATCATCCGCAAACAAATGCCAAGGTAGAACGTCTAAATCGCACCTTAGCAAATATTTTATCGCATGTCACAAATGAGGCTCAATCAGACTGGGATGAAATGACGCCATTGGCGATAGCTGTGTACCATGCAGCAACCCATAGTGCTATTCAGGAATCGCCTAACTTTTTAATTTATGGTAGAGACTTACTGTTGCCTTCTGATTTATGGCATGTGAAAGAAAAACAGTCTTATGCATCCTTGGAAAATTACTCTGAAAAGTTGTGTGCGCGTCTTAGAAGAACCTATGAGATTGTGGCCCAACATCTGGAAGAGGCAGTGCAAAAACAAGAAGAACGAAGAGCTACCGTAGCTGTAGACAAGAATATTCGTGTGGGAAGTCTTGTCTATCTTTTTACTCCTAAAATAAAAGTAGGCACAACAAAGAAACTGGCTCGATTGAGTACAGGTCCTTACCGTGTAACCAACCAAACTTCGCCAGTAAATTTTGAGATTCAGAATCTGTTCAACCCAAGAGACAAGCAATTAGTGCATGTAGACCGATTGACAAAGGTAGTTGATCGAAAAGTTTTCCCTGAACTGAGAGTTGAAGAGACAGCAGAAGCTGAAGATAATGAACCGCTGGAAGAAACGTGTACAGAGACAGTGCCTAAGGAAACTTGGATATTTGACGAACCTGTTGTGGAAGCTTGTGATTTAATCCCACCAATAAATCCCAGGCCGGCCATAACAAGACCAGTTCGGCCTACAACTGTGCCAGTATCCATTCCCTTAAGGAATCTCCCAAGTAGGAATAAAAATATTCTGGCTGATAAATCAGTTGAAGCTACCCAAGTGCCAACACAGACACATGGATACAACTTGCGTAGCCGAAATCGAGTGACTCATACTCCGCATGTAGTGACTATCACTCCCCCACCACAAAACGAAGTGTTAGTTCCCGAATCAGTTCCCAGTGAAAGAGAGGAAACAGGACAGAGTAATCCCATTCTCGAAGTAGAGATGCCGAGTGATGAAGTTCAAGAGCAGAATCTTGTAGACCTTAGTAGTCCTGAACAAAATGAACCACCAGGTGGTGCCGAAAGGACATTACAGTGGATGCTTGGACCACTTGCATCAAGGGTTGATTCACAGGACAGTGAAAAGAGTTTTAATTGGTCAAGTCTCCTCAGAGATGCTTGGAGAGATTAAAAAAAAAAATAAATAAATAAAATAAATAAAATTTTTTCAGTTTTTGACTAATGAGAAGAGTATGCTAGAATGTATATTTTTGAGGCGTTGACTAAGGAATCCTTGAGTTGGCCAGGGATTACAAATTGCATTGCAGGAGATAGTGGTTCGAATTGTTTCATTATCGATAGCCAGCCCTGTTTACACTATCGAGTTTGGCTAGTTCCCGACTTCACACGTGTGTATGAAGTCCGAAAGATTGAAGGAGTTACTTGTAAATACATAGTGGAAGTTCAATCACACGCTAATGCAACTGTTGAGACGTTGTCATTAAAGAATTTCGCTATCACACGAAATAACATTGAAATTCAAGTTTTAGGAGCTTTTGATCAACCCACCGACATTCTCGAACACCATTTAATTCTGAGAGTTGGTGATAGTACTGAAGCCTACTTAGACCAAGCAGCTTTGATATCTCGACCAAAATACGGAGAGATTGGTGACGTACAAGCGAATTATAGTGTGTCAAAACATTTTATTTTTGATGACAGAATGATACAGTGTCAATACTATGAAGAGAAAGTTCGTTGTCAAAAAAGCGAGTCTTATTTAGAACAAATGGTAGCCAGCAAAATAAATAAGCTCCCCAAAACGCAAGTTTCTCATCAGCTAGAAGTTGAGCCTTCTGGTAGGCTCACATCAAAAATGCTGCAATCAGCTCCATTAACCTTAGACTTGTCGTTTCTTGGATTCGAATTTTACTTGGAAACACACACAGTATGTCCAAAGTTTGTTGACGAGGTTACCAAACCGATTGGATGTTTTACATGTGATACACTGGCTACACTTACTTTTCAAGCATTTTCGACATGTCTTTCTGGAACAGTTTCTGTAAACTTTCAAAACATATTAGTGGCCACAAGATCAGTTAAGTTAACTCAAGAAACAAGTACATACACTATTCAATTCAAGAGTGATGTTAAATGTCATAATGAGAACTTGTGCCTAGTCGCACGAACTATTACAGCTTGTAAGGACATAGAATTCTGTTTAGAAGACCCAGCATTACAAGTAAACCACCCAAACTTTTCACAAGTTTCACACATAGCAAGTTACGCATCGGGACTGTCGCCATGGACAATGTGGTTCCACCAATTATTGGATGGAGGCCTCATTTCTTGGATTAAAATACCTATTATACTCCTTTCTATGGCCTTATTAGGATCATTTATTGTCTCGACATGCTTAGCTTGTTTTCACAAATAATAATAAATAATAAGGATAATATTAGTTAAAAAAAAAAATTAAAATTCTATGTGTGAAGAGGAATGAAAGAAGATTAAAAATGTGAACAGTAAATGGATAGTATGAATGTGAAGAGTAAATGACAGCAAATGTCCTCCTGCTTGATTCCAACATAAGAGGTGAACAGAAGTACAAATGAAGCAAATTTTTGTCTAAAAGGAAGGAGTGAGGAGAATAAATAAAAAAAAAAACAGAGATTAATTTAGCATCTATTTCTCTTTGTTTCTTCCCACTCACAGTTTCAGCAATAACCAAATTATGGGGGTATGTGTTGAGTTGCCTGAGGATCTTCCTCGGCACTCATGTGAATTGGTTTTGGAGGGATGCAGCACCCTCTCCCCCCTCTCGGAGTACCTGCCAAGACCATACCAGGGCACAGCTGGTATTGACGCCGAAGAAACTTGCCAGGCACTGCCGAAGACATGAGGCAGCAAGAATGAGTGTGGTAAAAAGGAGACGTGAAGACGACAGCTCCTTTGAAGGTAGTCTTCCCCGTCACACCCCGGAGCAGCACGCTGAAGATGCCAGACCGACGTTTATCAAGCTTACCCCATCCCAGATTGCCACTACGAGTCGCCCTTACAAGACGCTCGAGGTGCCATTTAAAGATTGGGCATTTTTAGACGCTCGTTTTACGAGAGATATCCAGGAGTCAGGGCCAGTTGAAGAACTTGCCTTCATTACAGCAGATGGTCAGGATGGTGCTTTCCTTCTCCAACCAGGAACCCTCTTTTCCCCGGAGTTTGATTCTCAGTTAACCCAACTCCTAAGAAGCTATCCTGTGATTCTCACAGATGGTTCGGAAAAGGCACGGCTTCTCCGTGAGTCTCTTGTTTTCAAGACCGTCCTGAACATTAAAGACTTCTCCTGCCCTGCTCAAGACCGTCTCCCTGCAGTTCGAAACCACCAATTTAGATGTCCTTGGGGTCACCAAGAGAAGTTTTGCGCGGTCCACTCGGTCGGTGTCCTCACTCAATGGGCAGAATCCGAGGGCCTGATCCAGCTGCGTAGTGAGACCAGCTCGACTGAATGGTGGGAGTGATCCTCTTTAGACTAATGAAAAGAAGTATCCCAGGAGGATCTTTTATTGATTGAGAAAAAAATGGGGAGAAAACCTCTCTCCAAACAGAGTGTATTGATTATAACCATATCCTATTGTAACTAACATGTATTTTTGGCTATTTTATAACTAATAACTTACTGCTAATACTGCTTAAATTTAATTATTGACCAGCTATATATGAAATGGTCTTATATGTAAATCAAAAAAAAAAAAAAAAGAAAAAAAAATATATAAATATATATTATAAAAAAAAAAAAAATAAAAATAATCATATGTATGCAGAAATTACTTTTTTTTTTAGATAAATAAGTAGGTTTTAAGATAATTGTTTATGTTAATAATTGTATGGATAATTGGCAGCATTGTAGCACCTGTCATTATCAACTATGCACCTTCTAAAATCATTGCTTTATAAATGGGTCGAGTATGTTACCTATTTCCTTTATAATATTAACCTTCCTAAGCATTTATTGTGTGTTTTGCTATCAATCCTTGAGAATATATCTGAATGGATTTTTAATCACTATGATATTTAATCAATATGATAGTTAATCAATATATATAACTTTTCAAGTTATTAGATAGTAGTACGTATATAATGGATTGTTCTTAGATATTGATGGTAATGTGTTGTGTCTTTAATAACAAATATGTATGTGTTTGACAAATGAAATTAGAAATAAGGGCAGATACTAATGTTGTGTTCCTTTGTTTCATGTTGTATCACCACTTTGTATGACAACGAATGACAAGTGTCACAAACCAACTACGTCTCCAGCATACCAGGAGAAGAAACTTTCAAAGAACTTCCGTTCCAGTGTTAAACAGTTTCAACCAGACTATGCTTATCCTGAATCAACTGTCACAAACAGAAGAAGGTGATGCAGTGAACATGATAATGTATAAATAGTGAATTCAAGAGACATTCATGAGACATTCATACATACATCTAAGAACATTTGGACTCCCAAAAACATGTGAACATTTATTGTGTTAATTATTTATGTGAAAACAATATAACGGTATTGCTTTGATACTAATTATTCTTAGATAACCATCTTAATACATAACAAGTTATTATAAATTGAGTTTAGATATTACTTAGATTAGAATGAGTAACCCAATTATGTAAGAGAAGAAATGTGTGTTTTTTTTTTTACCCTAGTCCAAGAACTCCATGCTCGATTCGACGAGTACGTACACCCCTTTAAAATTTTGAGCACGAGAAAATTAACTTTTCACGTGCGCAAAATCTTCTGGTGGGGTAAAGGTGTGTAAAATAGCTTTATTTTACCTCTTGGGCTTATCTTAATAAGTAATCTTCATAACGCTAATTCTCTGCCACGGCCTGTAGAAGTAAAAGCTTCCTCCCTCCCCAACGGAGAAGGCTGCGTCGCTGCCCCCTGTGGTGTGCAGGTGACGCCGCGCAAGTGAAACAGTATCGCCCCCGTCATGTGCCGCCAGCTAGTGGAGAGTGGTCATCTTCCCCCAGGCAGTGGGCTGACGCATGTTTTCAAAAGAGAGGATGTGAGATATGACACTCTGAAGTAAGAAAAGTCGCCCCTGTAAGAGTCATACTACTGAGGCCGACTGAATCATGTATCAGCGGAATGTTTGGTAGTGGGGAGACTAAAAGGGGGAGAGGTGAATGTCACATAAACTTCTCCAAAGCAGCCCTGCACGAATATGCAAGCCCCTTAATAAATATCGTCCCTGGGTGAGTCAGGTCCTAAAAGTGTCAAGCAAAAACCCTTTTTGCCTGACCGTCCAAATGAACACCTGCATCTCAGAGGGGAAGGCAGAAAGGGGACAAACTTATATATAGAGATTGAGAACAAAGGAGAAGTTGGTCTAGTCGTCGTCGAGGGAGTGGTCCAGTTCGTTGATCAGAAAGTTGTCCAGTTGCCGTGGTCCAGTGGTCGCAGTCGAGTTGATTCGAGAGCAGTAAGGAGAAAAGAGGCAGAGAGCAGTATTACCCCGAGTAGAAGCGAGATAAGATGATGCCAGAGGTAGTGAAGTCCTCACTCCGACGTGGCTCGGAACTTTGCGGTAAGATCACCCCATTTTAATCAATAGAATTGTATATGATAGTATGTCATATTATACCCACCTTTCTTCTCATTGAAGTAAGCTTCAAGATGTGTTTGATGTGATTGTAACAGTAAAGTAATATTATCCAATGATACCATATTGTGTTCTATTATTTACCCAGCAATTACCTTTGCTACTCATTTAACACTAAGATAGGAGAATATCTATGTTATCACCTAAAGGAAAGGAATCGTTGTTTGCCTAACTACATGAAGATACACAGATTTAATGTACCAACCAAATATTCCTTAAACTAACTTAACAATTATCTGGATACTAGATACGGTTATATTATGTTTAATGTATGTTTATATGTAATGTTGTTATGTAATGTTGCTGTTTAATAAACCATGTTTGTTTGCTAACTTTGCCTCATGACATTCTCTGGTTACACACGGACCACGGAATCCGAATTAAGTAAGAACCTTTATTTGCGGCCACTCTCGAGGCTCTATTAAGTCAATAGAGAATCGGGGTGGAGAACACAGCGCCCTCCGATGTTGCCAATTTTATTCCACGAATAAGATTGAAGAACACGTTGAGGTTTATGTCCTAATACAAACTGGTAGACGAGCACATTAAAACCCGACTCTCTGGACATTCATTTTAGTGTGGAGCATGCTTGAAAGTTGTATGGATATTGGTGAAAGTTACAGTAGCATGCCCGCGCTATAACGGAGAGAAAAGGCGGCGTTACAAAGTTCTGGAAAGGATAGGCCAAAGAACGTTAAGAATAAAACCGATGGAACATTAACTAAACCAGATACTAAAGAGGAAAGGGGATGGTTACTCCATTATCTTCCAGAAGTCGGTCTCCCGGCTGTTTTAGAGCAGTTAGGCTTCGAAATAGATCTAATAGTATGGATGACAGTTCGAGGGGCACCCCTACCTCGCGGGGCACGGATACGTCGTTATGCAGTAGATCCCTCAGCCTAGGAAAAGTGCCGAAGGTAAACGTGTGCAATGTTCCAAAGTAAGTAACAGTTTGAAAAATACTATGCACAATGTTCAGAAGGATCTTGACTTAGCCAAGGCAAATAGGAACTTGTAGAAGTTGATGAAATCCACACCAACTGTTTCCCTTGGTTTGTCTCCATGCGATGGAACACAGAGTATGCTAGATCAAGGGGATTTTTACCTGGATCGTGTGAGGGAACCTGTAGATTTTGCTAAGAAAATATCTTTTAAAACATTTAGTGAGCTTTCTCTCTGCCTGCTCAAGGACCTGGAGGAATTTCTTTTCAGGAGAAAAAAGGTGTTGGTATGAAGATTGTAAATGGGGTACTTTCAAGATGGCGCACACTTGAAAGTGCTCTACATAATGTTGGCATTGAAAATGAACGTCTAAAGGCTTAGAGAGAGTACTAGATGTGAATGAAAAACAACTGAGAGAGAGAGATCCAGATAAAGGAAGACTGGCTTACTAAGGAACTTTAATTCTTCCTTGTTGGGAGCAGAAAATAAATGCTTAAAGGATAACATTACATTTGTTTGTATTCCTCCAATTTCACCCTTGAAGGTGAAATTGGAGGAATACAAACAAAAAATTAAAGGACTGAAATATAAAATAGTGATATGGTAAGAGAACAATATAGTAAGGTAATCCAGCATACAACACCTCAGAATCAGGTGCACATCGAGGGATGAGGGCAAACTAAAGGCAGAATGAAAGTCAGGTGTGTTTGTGATCCTCGTCATTGAATGGGACAGGAGGACATGTTCTGCTAGTGAAAGCAGCTGAGGGATCAAGATTTAAAAATAGTGATGAGGTGCGTTTAGCAGTAAATAAAGAGCTTAAAAGCAGCTTAAAGAAAATTAGGATAAGGAGGATTTGGAAGATTAGGGATACTGGTGTGGTATTGGAGATTCAAACAGAAAAGGAGCTATAAGAGGTAAAGGAATGCGAGAGCATTAAACGATTGGCCGTGATTCTCTCGGCTCCAAAAATAGCCAGGGTGAAAAATAATATTGTATAATGTGGAAAAAATGATCAACAAGGAAGACCTGTTAGAAGACATACAACAAAAATTTACTAAATATGAACATCCCTAGGGAAGAAGTGAAGATGGAGATATTTGTCCGTTTTTGTAATATTAATAAAACAAAAACAGGAAATAATTGTGTCCTCCAATGTCAAGGCATATTAGAAGTCATTTGTTACTGCATGGTAGGATTTTCATTGGCTTCATGTCGTATAAGTTCAATGATTTTCATTTAGTTACTTTGTGCTAAAATTGTCAGGGATTTGGTCATACAGCCAGAACATGTTATCGCACAGGCCCTATCTGCAGTCACTGTACAGGTATAGGACACTCGTACACATTCTGTACTCATCAGCGAGAACAACCGATCTATTCCGATTGTAAGGCAAAAAATCGAGCTGAAAATCATTCTGTAAGGAGTAAACAGTGTCCAGAATACTTGAATGCACTTAAGTTGGTCAAAGAAATAGCACGGCAATTTGATAACTTTAATGGCAGATATTGATAATCACTTAATTCTTAATCAGTGCAATGCAAAATTGAATGGCAACCTACGTATACTACAAATTAATGCTCAGAGATCAAAATCGGTGGCTGATGAAGTTAGACTAGTGTGCAGCAGAAAGAATATTGATATAGCCTGCATACAGGAACCATACCTAGTGAAAGGTCGGCCTACAGGATATCCACTTTCAGCACGTGTACTCTGTGCAGATGAACCAGACTTAAGAGCTGCAATTGCAGTGTTTAATAAGGACATAGTTATTACTGTAAAAAATTCGTTGTGCTCTTCACAGATGGTGTGCATAGCGGTAGAGTCAGATCTTGCATCATTCTATCTATGTTTTATGTTGTCATCACTCAACAGATATTAATTTCTACACCAAGTACATGGAACTGGTTCAAAATCGCTTGGGTAGTAATTCAGTAATATTTGCGATGAATTCTAACGTAAGATCAACATCGTGGTTTGATAAAATTACAAATCATCGTGGTCGTCAACTAGATGAATTCTTGACTTGGCTTGTTATGGATTGTTTATACAAAATCTACCAAGTTCAGATAGTACTTTCTTCACTGTTAATGGAGAACCAAATATTGACTTGACAATCTGTAACATTAGGGCAGCTGATATCGTGGATGATTGGCGATTAAGAGCAGACTGGCTCTGCTCTGATCATCGGGCCATTGTATTTTCTGTCAGGGACATAACAAAACTAGCTCCATCTCAGGAACAGTTACGACGATTTGCTATCGAAAATGCAAAGTGGAATAGGTTTGACGAATATATTCATGTCCGACTTGGGAATCTGGGTATTTGGGCATTCAGTCAGATGTCTGAAGAGAATGCAGTGGGGTTACTTCAGCACTCTCTCTTTGAGGCTTCCAGCACATCTATGAAGGCAAAAGAACTGTAATAAGATTCCAGTTAAATGGTGGTCTGGTTAGTTAAGCCAACTTCGGAAGCAGGTTCATAAAGGGCGGAAAAGGTACCAAAGAAGTAAACATAACAATGTGTAGGAGGAAGTTAATGTACTTAAAGTAGAGTATCAAAGAATACGGAGTGGATACGTGCGTATGATATCTAAATCAAAATTAACTGCCAGGGAACGTTGTTAGACCAGCGGGCAATGAGAACCCATGGGAATTGTATTTAAGCTATGTATTGGCAAGACTAAAATATATAACGGAGATACAGCATACTCTATTGTAGGTTTTGACCAGGAAAGTACGAGTTGGAGAGAAAGTATGTCTGCGATTTTTGATCATCTGATTGGAGATACTATCTCTGAGCAAGACGATGAGAAACAGATGTTGATGAAAAAAGGCTTAATCATGCTTACTCTGGGGTACAGGACGAGGATCCCTTTAGCCTGATTAAACTCTGTGATGCAGTACAACGCATAAGGAACAATAAATGGCAAGGAATGGACCTCATTGAAGGAGAGGTCATTAAATGGGCTCATCGACTTATACCAGGGATCCTTCTCGAAGCTTTTTATAGCTGCCTGTGTGACGGGGGCCTTTCCATCACCATGGAAGGATGCCCTATTAAAGCTGATACTGAAGGGACCATCTAGGCCAAAGAATGATCCACGATCTTATCGACCTACTGCCCTCCTCCCTGGATCAGGAAAGATGGTTGAAAGGATGCTGGCGAGACGGATTACTGATTATACTGAAAAAAACTTAGGCTGGTCTGGTTTTACTCCAGGTCGAGGAACAGACAATATGGTTTTACTCCAGGTCGAGGAACAGAGATGCGCTTCGGGCAATGCGAAACTATATATTAGGCTCAAATATTAAGTATGACCTTGGAATCTTTATTGACTTTGAGGGAGCTTTTGACTCCATTCACTGAAGCAGAGTTCTTATGATGTTGAGACTTGCAGGCTGTTCAACTAAGATTTTTAGGGCGGTAAAGGACTACTTCACGCACCGTACAGTGACTTTTAAGTCGTCGGTTGATTAGCATTAGCATTAGCATTAGCATTAGTGGAGGCATTTGATGCAAGAAAGCAAGCTTATGCAGCATCAGCCAAAAAAAAAAAAAAAAAACCAATTCCACTTCACCCCTCTGTTCGTTCAAAATACCTGTCCAGCTGAGACTTAAACTTATTTAGACTCACAACCTCCACCACAAGGGATGGAAGTCTGTTCCACCAACCAACCACCCGCTGGCTAAAGGCAAATTTCCGCACGTCTATCCTACATCTGTCTTTCCTCAATTTGAATTTATGCCCTCTCAGGTGATTATTCTGAGTGAGGGGAAGAATCCCATCAGTATTGAGCATGCCCAAACCATTCAAGGCTTTATACACCTCTATCAGATCACCTCGCTGGTGCCTAGTCGCCAGACACTGTAATTTGCAAAACTAAAGCCTTTTTTCGTAAGAGCACCCCTTTGTTCCATTCACTAATCTTGTTGCCCTTCTCTGTACTCGTTCCAGCAGCTCTACATCCTTCTTGAAATGAGGCCTCCAGACCCGTATACAGTACTCTAGGTGTAGCCTGACCATTGCCTTTACAAGGGAATAATCACCTCCTTATCCCTGCTAGAAAAATTCCTATATGTCATTGACAATACACCATGAGCTACTCTTGCAGCCCGTCTGCACTGTCAGAGAACTTCATATTTGCTTGCACAACCACCCCCAGGTCCCTTTCATTCTCTACCACTGTCAGTGTAGTACCACAGAGTTGATACATTGCTCTGGGATTGCTGTTTCCCATGTGTAGTACTTTACATTTGCCAATGTTAAACTTCATTTGCCACCTCTCAGCCCATCTGCTCAACCTTTCCAGATCCTGTTGCAGCAGCATAGTGTCAGTAGTGTCCTTGACAACCCTGCCTACCTTTATATCGCCTGCAAACTTGGACAGCTTGATATACCATCATCAATATCATTTATGAATACAGAAAACAATAATGGACCCAACACTGAGCCCTGAGGGGCTCCACTAATAACATTAGTCCACGACGAGCAGTGTCTATTGATTACTACTCTCTGTCTTCTCCCCCTCAGTCACCCCTTTATCCACAGCAGCAATTTGCCTCCAATGTCACACTGCTCCAATTTGTGCAGCAGTCTTCCATGTGCAACAGTATCAAAAGCCTTTCTAAGATCCAAGTATGTAATATCAAAGTTATTCCCTGCATCCAGTTCCTTTGTGACTGCATCATAGTATCCAATCAATTTGGTCGGGCAAGACTTCCCCTTAACAAAACCATGCTGTGTCCGAGCTATAACTGAAGTCTTGTCTAAATGATCCTGCAATGCTTCTTTAACTAGCGCCTCCATTAATTTTCCTGGAACAGAAGTTAAACTCACAGGTCTATAATTACTTGTGTCAGCCTTTGATCCTCCTTTGTGAATTGGGGTCACATTTGCACATCTCCAGTCCGTGGGTACCTCCCTTGAGTCCAAAGAAGCTCTCATAATTATGGCCAAGGGTTTGCTTACTTCCTCAGCTGCCTCCTTTAATATAACTGGATAGATCCCATCCACCCCGGGTGCCTTTCTTGTGTTTATCTTCAACAATTTCTCCTCCACTTTACTCTCAGTTATTACAAGATTCTCTAGCTTACTGCTAGAGTTGAATACACCTCTGGCTTTCCCCTCGCTGAATAACTCCTCATGAGTGAATGTCGATGCAAAATATTGATTTAGTTTGTTAGCTACCTGAGCAGGATCATCAACAGTTGACCCATCGATATCAAGTGGACTAATCTGATTCATCCCCTTCCTTCTAGAATTTACATAATTAAAGAACTCTTTGCTGTTTTTCTTTGCATCCCTTGCCAAAGATTTCTCGTAATCTGCCTTCGCCTGCCTAACCTCCTTTGTACCTTGGTTACAGATCAACTTGTATCTATCATAGGCTTCTGTGTCATGTGTTAATTTGTATGTATCCCATGCATGTTTCTTCTCTGCCATATGCCTCATCAGTTCATCTGACATCCATATTGATTCTATTGTATGAGAGGTGACCAGGGGATGACCACAAGGATCGGTTTTTGCGCCACTAATGTAGAACCTAGTTTTGGAGGACTGGTTGCGTAGGGACTTCGAGCATAGAGAGGTGGTGGCATATGCCGATGATCTTGTGTTGCTAATTGGAGGAAATAGACGGATGCAACTAGGAACCAGGTGACAGCAGGTTTTGTTTGAACTTAATAACTGGTGTAGGTTAAATAAACTGACTTTATCAGGAACCAAAACAAGGACAATGGTTTTTAAGGATCAATTTTCGAGTAGAAGACCCCCGGTTGTTAAAATGAATGGGTCGAGCCTAAAATCGGCAAGGCAATTAAAATATCTAGGCATTATGTTTTACGGATCTTTGACTTTCAACTCACATGTTAATTATCTATCAGAAAAGGTGAGGAAATTTATTGGGATGATTACTCGAATCACTAGAGTTGGCTGGGGAATAAAAGGTAAGGTGCTGAACTTGCTATTTGAATGTGTATTTATCCCCATGGTAACGTACGGTGCACCAATTTGGTTTGAACGTGTAAGTGGAAAAGTATCTACTAGAAAGCTCAGTTCCATTCAAAGAGTAATGCTCCTTAGGATGTGCATGGCATGCAGACCTTTTTTTTTTATTTATTAACACACAACTGTATATACATTCTCAAGATATATTAATCAATTTATATACAATATTTATATACAGATTTTATATACATACTCTTATATATACTGTAGTCTTTCTGTACATTTGATTGTGTGTGTCCTGATATGAAGGGTGGCTCCTAGACATAAGTGTAAAGTGTAAAGTGTGTTTGGGGTCAAACGGCACCAGGGGTTTCCCCCATCTCCGCGTAGTTTACATTGTCTGTGATACAGTACGCTGTAAAGGCCAGAGATTTAAAAGTGTATGGATATTGTACATGAGTAATGTTGTGTACCGTTGCTCTTCTGGCCATTTAGCCGCCAGGCCTCTGCTGAGGCCAGACGTTGCCCACACTTCGCCCCGTGGAGGCAGACCAGGTACACCAATATTTTAAATAAGTACTCTGGCAGGTCCTGCCACCTAGTTTCCTGAGATTTCAGTGGCTAGGACCTAAATAAATAAATAAAATAAAAATAATAATAATAAATAAATAAATAAAATAAAAATTAAAAATAGAAATAACTAAGGGAAAAAAAAATTTGAGAGGTTATCGTGTGGTAGTTGTGCTAGAATTGTGAGGCCGAAAATTGTGGGCGAATCTAATTTGGCTGTAATTAAGTTTGGATGTGTGGGGCATTCGCTTGCGTGCAGGTAGAGTGAGAGGGAGACTGAAGGCTGGGGGGCGACAGACAGAAGAATGGAGTCGATAGAGAAGGTGACTCCAAGATTTGGTGGGCAAGCCCATGCCCCACCAAAAGGGAAAGTGTGGGTGGCAAGGAGGGAAGGAGGCTCCTAGACATAAGCCAATCTCCACCTTTTACTCCTGTGAAAGCTCAGAACGTCTGCAAAACAGGCCTGAAAAAAAAAAAAGAGTGTTATGTCAGGCCATTTCGCCACCAGGGACTAACCAACACCTGGATCAACCATTCTCTGTGTGTGCTGTAATGCACAAATCCCGCACCTACCGGAAGTAGTGCTATACTGGTAGGTGCCAGCAATCCCGCCCCCAAGGCTGCCCAAACTTGGAGGCCAGAGGAAAAAAATAAATAAATAAATAAAAAATAAATAATAATAATAATAAAAAAATTCCAACTAAGAACAATGTATACTTGTTGAAACAAAAGCAACATTATACAATTATTTACATGTAAATAGCAAATACATAATAACTTAACAATAACACTTAGAAACATTAACATTAACACACACTTAGATTAACATTATCTCCATTTGGAGTACCCTGTGTGTGTGTGTGTGTGTGTGTGTGTGTGTGTGTGTGTGTGTGTGTGTGTGTGTGTGTGTGTGTGTGTGTGTGTGTGTGTGTGTGTGTGTGTGTGTGTGTGTGTGTGTGTGTGTGTGTCGGAGTGGTTCCTAGGCATATGCCCATCTCCACCTAGTACATTTAAAGAATTAAGAAAACTGTAAAGTGGGCCTGATAGATAAGATAGCTAAGAAATAGAGTATCCAAAACAAGAAAAATTTTGAGATGTTTACAAATTTCAACGCTAGTATCTACAATTAATACATCATTTTGTATAGGAAAAATTAAAACGTATTAAAGAAGTGATTGTGTGTTTGTGTGTTTAGTGTGTTGTTAATATCAGGCCACTTTGCCATCAGGAGGCAGCTGACATCAACAGCTGCCAACCAATGCCCGTCCTCGGCATGTGGAGCCGGACCGGTTTCTACTATTGTTAGCTGTAGTGCCAAAGCACAATTCTACACCCAAAAGAGAAAGTGCAATACTATTGGGTGCCAGCTTTCCAGTCTTGGGCCACCCAAACCCAAGGACCGAAAAAAAAGCTACCGTAATGGTACATACTCAGGAGCCCAAGACTTGACATAAAGCTTCCAGATCTGAGGCTCCCAAGCCCAGATGCAATCAAGCAAAACTCTCAACGTACACTGCCAGTTCATTTTCTGATAGGTTCCTTATAATTGATCTCTTAGAGAACACTGCAGCAGCAAAAACCTGCAATGCCTGGAAATTAGACACTCCGTTCACAAACTCCTGCACGTTGTTTTCAGCTAGATCGGGAATCAGTTCGCAAAGACGACGCCTCTCAACATTATAAAATGGGCAATGAAACAGTGTATGCAGCCAAGTTTCCGCCTCACCACAAGAACACCACGGATCTGGCTCCAGAACCCGTGAACATAATTTGTCTCGAAAGGACCCATGTGCTGTCAGCACATAGTTGGTGAACATTGAAGGACAAAACCATGTTTTAGAAGTAGCAAAGTCCGCAGCAGGAATAATGTTCCTAGTTATTTCTCCCACTCCGACGAAATCCACCGATTCCTCCAAATCTCTATTAGTTCATTCCAGATTCCAAGTTTCTCCTCCTTAACACTGGCATCCAGGTTGATGGAAATGTCCAAATAATTAGCAGGGATTTCTTTTCTCATAGCATATAACATTCCACGATATGCAATGTAGAGATCAAGAGGAATAGATCCAGCAATTACCTGTAGCGCAGCCGTAGATACCGTCCTCGGGGCATGCAATAGGGCCAACAACATAGATCTTTGTAATGACATGAGTTTGTTTTTTATTTTTACTTTAATCACTGATCCCGACTACACACCAGCCGCATAAGCAACAATTGGCAGGAAGATAATTTTGTAATACAGTGAAATCGTTCGTTTGTTAAGTCCCCATTCTTTTTTGGAGATTCTAATCACCGAAGATATGAATTTCTTGATTTTGTAATTGAGGTGTGATACGTGCAAATGGAATTCCAACCTATCATCCAGAATAATTACTAGGTATTTGGTGCTAGACACAAAAGGAATTTGTCTTCCATTTAACAATACTCTGGGCGGACGGTTATAATCAAAATGTTTTTTAAACACCATGAAGTTAGTTTTCTTAGATGAAAATTTTAATTTGTTTAAGGAGGCCCACTCAGAAAGGTCCTCCAGAACATCTCGTATCCTCTGCTCCAGCATCAATCTATACCCACCAGGAACTCCAACAACCAGGTCATCCGCGTACGCCACCTGCAGGCATCTTGAGGCACTAGGCCTATTCAGCCACTGATCCAAATCTGTGTTCCAAAATATAGGACCCAAAACAGGTCCCTGCGGGCACCCTCGACTGATATATTTTCCAAACGTCAGATGTTTTGCACAGACCCTCACCAGCCTATCACAGAAGTAAGAACGAATTACTCCCTATATGTATCTGTCACATCGAGACATTCTTAAGGATGTTAACACACTCTCCCACCACACAGAATCAAAAGCACCCTCAAAGTCCACAAACACAACCAAGACATACTTCTCAGAAGAGGATTTTATGTAATTGATTAATGTCAAAATAGCTTCCTCAGTTGAGTGACCCCGTTTAAAACCAAATTGACAATCCGAGGTAACATGATCTTCATTCAGCATATCAACAATTTGAGGAGCCAGCAACCTTTCAAACAACTTGCCAAGATTAGCCAAAAGAGAAATAGTTCTGTATGATCGAGGATTCCTCTTAGGTTTACCAGGCTTATGCAGGATCTTGAGCAGAGCAATCTTCCAAGATCTCGGAAACTTTCTCTCGATCAAACATTTGTTATACATTTTTAACAATATATGCGGACAAAGGTCAAAAAATTTTATCAAAACTTTGTTTTCTATCAAGTCAAGACCTGGGCATTTCTTAACATTCAATTTAGCAATGGCTACTCCAAGTTCCGGGAGGGAAAAAAGACATATTTCCGACGAACCGACATACTCAGCATTATCCAGCCGGATTGTAGATTGATCTTCTGTGTCCAAATCTGACGTGTCCGCGGGAAAAAGTTCCCCGACGATGTGCTCAACGGTATCATACCAGTTGTCAGTTTCCTCCCCATTGGCCACAACAGGGTTATAAATTTCTCCATGTAGAAGTTTATCAGGAGATATTCTATAAATCAGTCCCCAAGGATCTGAATTATCCACCTCTTTGACCAGACTCTGCCAACACTCAATCTTAGCACGGACGATTTCCGTATGGTACTCTCTACGCAATGATTTATAATTCTCACTGAGCAATTGTACATCCTGCACTGACGAATGTCTACTTCGCTGCAGCACTCTCCTGGCTCTGTTTACCTGAGATCTTCGCTCAGTCAAAACCGGAGACCACCAAGGAACCGGAGCCACTCTAAATTGTTTTCAAATTGTAGTCTGTAGCGTTGCCTGATAAAGATGATATTCAACATGAGCTACCAATTCCTCAGCGTTAAAATCGTTCAAAGATATTGCAATGTCATCATTGTAAATAGATTTCAAGTAATTTCCGAATTTTTCCCAGTTTACCTTGTCCATAGAGAATCTTTTTAAATTTCCAATACTAATATTCCTTCGTACCTGCTCAGGGGCAACATAAAACGAAATAGCGTTATGATCGCTGTTTACCATGTCCGGATTTACATCCCAACTGAGAATCCTCCCATCATACCCTGAGGAAACAAGAGTTACATCAATGTTTGACTCTCCATTGCAAGTAGAAAATGTATAAGGTTTACCAGGTAGATTCTGAACACTGAGATTATGTAGCAAAATCGTATCCTCCAAGAGAGCACCCCAAGAATCCACCACCCCCGCTGTGCCAAAAACCAGATTTAGCATTCAAATCAGCCGCCAGAATCAATCCACGCTCCGCAAACCACGAGCAAATTTTATCTATATGATGTAATGAAACTTGAAAATCGTCCGCAGGAGAGCAGTATGCAGAAACCAGGCAAAAGGAAAATTCCATCAATGACACTGAAACACAAACAACGTTCGCGGAATACTCCCGAGTAACGGCGGTCAACACAATGTCCTGATTGAATACCACTATCGCAGACTTGGGAGGGGCATCCGAAGCAGCAAGAATCGTGGAAGTTTTCTTTAAACAAAACATACATTATGGATATAGAATCTAGTAGGGAGATAGCTGGGGATTTAGATATAGAGGGGGTGTTCTCTGGCGAGTCTGGGGATAAACCAGAACCCCGTAAGAAACAAAAGGGTAAAAATGTTGTTACATCAATCAAGGGAAGTTCTAAGGGTGATAAAAGTAAAACTAAACGGAAAAAATCTGTTTTTATTGACGTGGAAAAAGGTAAACGCGATTCTCAGGGAGGTACCTCTACTGACTCGGAGTCATCAGCGTTAAGATCTCCCGAGGTTTTTAAAACATTAAAAGGTCGTAAGGTTCCTTTGACCCCTAGGGTGGTGCCTCATGGAGACAGGGACATAATCAGTAATATAGATAAAGATAATGTAGTTTGCCCCCCTAAGCTAATTGTGGACTCATCCACGTTAACGGAGCTAGAGGAAGTAGACGTGTCTGATCCTTCCAGTTCATTTGTATCAGATAAGAATCGGAGAGAAGTGACACAGAGATGGGAATCGATATTGAGCTCTCCACTTGATGATGATCCCGTTTCTGGACAGGTCCAGGAGGTCTCCGGAATATGTTCTGCGGTTTCAAGGACTAAAAAAGCCCTCACAGATTTTTTGTTTTCAGAATCAAGCGGGGTTACTGCTGTTGCTGCTAGTCGCATCTTGGGCTTTTGGGCAGATGTGGAAGCAGTGAATACGACTCCACTAGTGGACAATGAGCGCTTAAAGGTACGCTCAGCCGAGCATGAGACTCATGCGGAACTTTTTAGTAATTTGTTGACGATGCAGACTGAGTCAGGAAGTTTGAATCCTAGATATAAAACACTTGCAAAGGTTGTTGGAAGTGGTTTGATTGGAGAGGATGAACCAGTTTTATCGAAGTCAGTTGGAAATCGTGAGAGTGCTCGCGGTTCTGTTCGCGGGGCTCCTGAATTCCAGTCTGACACTAATAACATAGTTATTTTTCGTCCATCAGAACGATCTGAGATTGACTCTAGTCTGAGTGGGGGAACATGTTCCCAAACTGTAGCAAGGGACCAACCAGAGAGTATGCCATCTACAAAGGACACTGGAGAAGAGAAGTCAACAGAAGTTCCCTTGGATCCTACATTGCCTGAAGGCACAGTGTATGAAAAATCTCTAGCCTTGAAGACGGCATTAGAGAATGTTTTCAAAGAACCATCAAACAGAATTACAACAGGTATTAGATCGCAGATTGTAAACATTTTCAGTAAGATGGAAGCCATGCTGATAGAGACTTTCCTAGAAAATGAAAAGGCAAACGTGAAGATACAAATCTACGAACAATGTGGGGCAAATCAAATGCAACAGCGTGCCCCCACATATGTCCAGGCGCTGAGGAATGGCTCAAATCAGTTACAACCAAACGAAGAAGGGCAACAAGAAAAAAGGCAACCACTCTTGAAAACACCAAACTTGGTGGTTCTCAGACCGACAACCCTGGAAAACACTGAAAATGTCCAATCCAGCGAAGAACTGAAGGTTAAATTTATGAAAGAGATGAAAGATGACTTGAGGACTACTAGAATTAAAACAATAAGAAAAACAAGAAGCACAGGAATAATAATAGAAACAGAAAATAAGGAAGATATACAGGCAATAATGGAAAACCCAAAACTTGTCAAGTTAGGGCTAACAGCGGAGCCGCCAAAAAAGCGTGGGCCTTCAATTATAATATTTAATGTAGACCAAGACGTAACGCCTGAACAACTAGCAACTGAAATAGTCACCAGAAATCTAAGGAATTTAGCCCAGGACGCACAAAAAAAATGCATGGTAACACCAAGGTACTCAACCGGTACCAGATCGGGAACCAATAGGATAGGAACTGGGTAGTTGAACTAGACCCATCTGCATGGCAACAGCTGAAAAAATGCAACAGAATATATATAGAATGGGGATCCCACCGGTTCCGGGAGCATGCAGCGGTGCCGAAATGCTTTCGGTGCTGCAAGTTCGGACACACAACCCACACCTGTACTCAGACAACGCCTACTTGCGGCCATTGCTCTGGCAAGGGCCATGAATACAAAACTTGCCCCAACAGGGAACAGGATCCAACCTGTGCCAATTGTAAAGCAGCCAAAATGGAATACACACATTCGATCAGAGATCCAAACTGCCCGGTCTATATCAAAGCAAAGGGTCAATACCAAAAGAGAATCGACTATGGAGACAAACAATAAGAAATATAATACATCCAAAATAGAGATCATCCAACAAAATGCGCAAAGAGCCAGAGCAGTGGCAGAACAGCTAAGGATAAAAGCTGACGAAATCAATGCAGACATTCTCATACTCCAGGAGCCGTACACCCATTCTAAACGGGTGTGTGGATACCCAATCACATATAAGATAGTACACGGAGGAAGATACCCCTTGGGCGGCGGTAGTGGTACACAACCCAGACTACACAGTCACGAAAGTTAAACAACTATGCTCGTCATGGGCAGCTTGTGCCCACGTATTGACGCCGCTAGGCCAGTTCTACATAGTGGCACTGTACTGTAGACCGGGAGAGGACATTACCCCAGCTACACAATACCTTCAAGTTTTGGTAGACTTGCTCCCAGACGAGAAAATAATCATAGGGGGAGATGTCAATTGCCGATCCCCCACCTGGCACAGCCTGACTCCGGACAGAAGCGGAACTCGGAACGGGCAAATACTAGACGAATATCTTTCTAACTCCCCGATCATGGTACTAAATCGGCCGCACCAACTGCCCACGTTCTGTAACACACTGTGGGAGGCCACGATCGACGTCACGCTGTCCACTAGGAACGTCGCAGGCTATATAAAGGATTGGCTTGTTCGGGATTCGTGGACAACGTCCGATCACAGAGTGATTACCTATCAGATAGCAAGGTCACTTGACAGAGCCCCAATATCCAAGCAAATACAATGCAGCTATGCCATTCGCAAAGCAAATTGGGAACGTTTTAAGGAAATCCTAATACCAGCAACGGCCCAACATCTAACTGAGACAAATCAGCTCGAGGAACCCAATAAAACCCAAACTAAAGTAACCAAGATAATAACAGAAGCCAGCAATGCAGCAATAAAAAGAAGAAGCCTGATCCGGGGGGCTGTCCCGTGGTGGACCCTGGAAATTCAACAGCTCAGACGAGAAACAATTAAAAGAAGAAAACAATTCCAACGGGCAAGGCGCACATGGCCGGCCCATGAGGTTGAAGCTTTAAGGGAAAGATATAGAGAAGCCAGAAACAGCTACACAAATGCGATCGTCAAGAGCAAACGCAAGGCCTGGGAGACCTTTGTTAGCACAACAGGGAACACTGAACCCTGGGGTGTGGTATACAAGATAGTGACGAATAAACTTCCCAGGGGGGAAGTCATTTCAACCACCCAGACACCACAAGGTGATTATACCACCACGTGGCAACAATCTATAAGCAATATATTGGATGCCATCTTCCCGAAACCAATAGAGCCAACACTGCCAGAGCAACTTATCATCTGTCAAGATAATGAAGTTTATTCAACAGACACTCAGGAGCCACCCTTCACACGGGATGAACTACAACAAATGGCAACCCTGATAAGAAATAATAAATGTCCAGGCCTGGACTACTTAGAACCCGAAATTATTAAGAAGACCGTGGAGATCGTTCCAGACCTCCTCTTACACCTATATAACAGCTGCTTGGCTAAGGGCATCTTCCCCAAAAATTGGAAGACAGCAAAGGTAAAATTAATCGCCAAAAATTCGAACAAACCACCCCACCTGCCAAACTCTTATCGGCCAATAGCCCTACTGCCGGTTGCAAGCAAACTGCTTGAAAGACTACTCTGCACAAGGATACATCAGCATTACCAGGCAGCGAAACTCACAGAGACATCGCAATACGGATTCAAGAAGGGTTCGTCTACTGTGGAAGCCTTGCGTAGCCTATCGGAATTAGCAGCAAACTGCAATAATAAATATCTTCTAGCCATCTCCGTTGACTTCGCTGGGGCGTTCGACACCATTTGGTGGCCGAGCGTACTGGCAAGACTAAGGCTGGCACAAGTTCCGATCAACTTATACTCCATAATTAGGTCATATCTCTCCGAGAGACGCATCATCGTGTAAGCACCTTATGGTAGAGTGAATCGTGATGTCCACAGGGGCTGTCCCCAGGGTTCTGTTCTGGGACCGCTCCTGTGGAATATGGTTTTGGATGGGTTCTTGGCTTTGCACCTCGGTGATGTGCGCTCCCAGGCCTTTGCTGATGATTTGGTCCTCATCATTGCTGCAGATAGCCGGGCCCAGCTAGAGGAAAAGGCCAATCAGGCAATGCTGATATTGCAAAACTGGACCAGAACCCACTGCCTGACGATATCAACAACAAAGACGTCCTCCGTCCTGCTAAAAGGCAAGCTTGATATACGTAGACCGCCACAAATAAAGGTGGGACCTACCACAATAAAATTAGTGACCCAGTTAAAATATTTAGGAGTTATACTGGATGGTAATCTTACCTTTAAACACCATCTAACTTATATCAGAGCCAAAATCAAAAGATACTCTGGATTGGTGGCTAGGATCGTCAGGCGGGACTGGGGGTTAAACCAACGCACCCTGTCATTGTTTTATAAAACAACCTTCCTACCGATCATCACTTACGCCTCAGCAATATGGTTTTCCAAAACAGGAACTGTAGTAAACCGACGCATCCTTGATGCAACGCAAAGAACAATCCTACTGACAGTTACACGTGCTTGTAGGACAACCAGTACCCACGCGCTGCAGGTCTTGGCCGGAGCTCTTCCCCTTGACTTAGAGATCATGCGTAGGGGAATGAACTACCACATAGAGAAAGGAATACCTTGTACATACCATGGCTATACTGTGGACGTTAATGCACCACAAAAAAATGAAAAGACAAGGCTGCAAAAACACCTGATGCAAGTTTGGCAGGAGCGTTGGGCCAACTCAAATAAGGGAAATATCACCAGGAAATTCATTCCGAACATCGACAGGATGTACCCCAGTCCCCCAACTTGGTTTCAACCTGGCTTATATACCACCTATTTATTGACTGGTCACGGGGCCTTTAAAGCCAAGCTGGCAGCGCTGGGGATTGAGGTGGATCCGAGATGTGCCTGTGGGGAGCTTGAGTGCTGGGAGCACATTATGTATGATTGCACCCATTATGAGGACCTCAGGTGCAGACTGATCACTGCAATACACTACCTCCCCAAGAACTTGGAATCACATCTATTGGACTCACTTGAGGAATACAGGGAGCTAAAGGAATATGCCCAAAAACTATTTGGTAGGCGTAAAACACTGATAGCCATCTACAGAAGAAGATAAAAAAAAAAAAAAAAAAAGGAGACACAGAACACGCGTGGAGATGACTCAAGGAGAACCTCGCCCAGGAACCTGCTTACTACTAATCATCTAAAACCAGCGATCGCAAGAATAACCCCATGGAGCTGCGGATCTTTCCATGATGAAGAGAACCACAGCCATAGCTAACAGACCAACAATGGACCTGACCAGTGTTCCTAGCTGAGGAAAAATATGGCTATCAATGACAGAGAAGACCAACGAAGATAGAGAAACTCCAAGTTGCTGCCTCAACGGAGCCATATTGGCTCTATGCTCTGCACTCTCTTGTGCAGTGCAATTCTTTTACTCCCACTCCCGGCAGGGGAGGGAGGTGCCAGCTTGCTGTCGCCTCTCTTCCCTGCCACACCATTTCTTCCCTCTGGTGGGGCATGGGCATGCCTCACTGAAAAATTGGGGGTCACCTACCCTATCGACCCTCTTCTTCCTATTTTACCCCCCGGCCTTCACTCTCCCCTCCCAGCACTTTTTCTTGCACAGCGTATAGCCCTACACGTCCAAATTTAAAATACACCAAAAATTTTCGCCCAACCTTTTAGGCACTTTAGAAACAGGCTTTCAGCGTCAAACCCCATATTAGTGCTTTAATGTAAGTGATTTAAAATCAACCGCGGTCGTTCCAATTTTATTTTAGGTCCTAGCCACTAAAATCCCAGGAAAGTAAGTGGCAGGACCTGCCAGAGTACAATTGACTCAATGGTAACACCCGGCTAGCCTCCACGTGGCGAGGTATGGGCAACGTCTGGTCCCATTAGGGGCCTGGCGGCCAATAAGCCGGAGAAACAATGGGCACAACATATAACACTACTCATGACCCACACACTTCTAAATCTCTGGCTTTGACAGGGTACTGTCACCGATACATAGAACATTCGCGGAGATGGGAGAAATCCCAGGAGCCGCTAGACCCTCAATACCTCATACCTCATACCTCATATCCAATGACTTTATAGACAAGTCCTCACTTGAACAGAATAATATGGCTCCTGAATGCACACCAAATCAAAGCAGTTTTCAATAGCAGCCACTCGGATTTCGTCAGCTACAGCTCTAGACCTTTGTGCGTTAATCTGTAAAATTTTTAGACACTTTGCAAAATTATCTGTGGTAAATTCCAGATTATTTTTCCTATTCATTGTAAGTTCTCCTGTCCGTCATTTCCACAGCTCTAATGTATTCCGGACATTTGCTGTCTCGTATCGAGTGATCACAACCTCGACCTCTCCTCTTGCAGTTAATACATTGAGGGGGACTATCCTTATTAGGACATTCAGCATAAACATGACCACTGTTAGCACAATGACCACAGGACACCGAATTGTGAGAACATGTCTGAGAAGAGTGACCATACCCAAGACAGCGAAAGCACTTATTAACTACTGTAAATTTTCGGAAGCGATGTGATCCAAAACCCAGAAAAATCCTGTCATTATTAAATAAACATTTGTATAGACGTGAACTAAATCCGATAATCCAATTTGTTACCTTAGAGCCTGAACCCGAATTAAACCTAAAGGAAACTCCCTGGTTTACATTTTCTTGAGTAATGTTATAATCCTGGAAGTTTTTATAAAATAAATCCTTCAAGATGTCTTCTTTAGTAAGCTCTTTGGGGGCTCCATAAATCAGAATGGTTGGGTTCGAAAATTTAGGCTTCTCAACAGACAATCCTGCCTGCTTTAAAGATAGAGTGTCAGATATTTTACTGGCATCATCCTGGCAAGTTGTCTCAAGTAAAACTGCTTTGTTTCTTAAAAGTCGAATGTTTTTGATCTTCATATTTTTATGTTCCTTGTTGATCGCCTCCGTCACAGTAGATTTCACGTCCTGGCTCGAGGCAATCTCAGAGCCCTCAGAAGGACGAAAGATGACAATATTATTTGGATCGGATTGACTTCCAGGGACCCTCCGAACAGGCCTGCCAGAACTCTCCCGACCCTCCGAGGATTCCAATACATCTGGTTCATTGACTTTATAAGAGCCTCCCTTGACAATGTCTGCAAACGATTTAGAACTAGGAGCCAAACTCGTAGACCATGACTGTTTTTTCATCAACCTGTCGAAATGTCCAGCACGAATCTCAAGCTCCGTTGAACGAACTTTCAGGCGTTCATTATCTATGAGTAGTGCTGTGGTTACAGCCTCCAAGTCCGCCCACAGCCCGTAGATGTCATTTGAAGCTGTTTTTGTAATTTTACTGGAATCAGATGACATAAACTCTGTAAGGGCCTTTATCTTCCTAGGTACAGCCGAGTATACCACGGGTGCCTCCAACGATCCTCCAAGACTTAATCCTTCTGTAAATGAGGAACCCAAAACTGAGTCGCCCCCCCCTGGTTTACACTTGCATTCTGATTATTATCTCTGCTTACCCCCTTTGAAGGAGCCTCAACTGCAACAACTGCAGCTTCCGGAGAAGTGGAAGGCTCTACAGGAAGAACTGGGGGGCTAGCTACTCTGTTCTTAGTTGAACCGAGCTCAGGTGTTACTGTTTTTTTGCTTTTATCCTTGTCTCCCCATAAGACCCAAGCTTAGGGGTCAAAGGAATCTTACGACTTTTCAATGTTTTGAACACTTCTGGAGATTTAACCACAGGAGACTCAGAGTCAGAAGATGTACCCCCTTCAGAAGCTTCTCTTACTTCTGTTACCTTATCAGCTGTTTTATTTGAGTTGTCCTCATCATTTTTATCTGTTACAACAGGTTTTTTATTTTTATGCTTGCGACCCTTAGTACTGCCCTTAAGTGTTTTTATAGTACTTTTTCCCTTGTGTTTTTTGAGGAGTTCCGGCTTATCCCCAGACTCGCCAGAAGACACTCCCTCCACTTCAGAATCCTGTGTTAGTTCCTTGTTAGGTTCTGTATCCATTTTGGTGTGTATGTGTTTAAATGAGACAAAGACCAAGCTACTCAAAATCTAAGTGTCCTCTTCCTCCTGAAATAAAATATCTTATTTTATATGATCCTTTTCTTCTTGACCGTCCTGTTAACAAATTCACTTACCTCTCTCCTAAAATAAAAACTAATCCAATTTAAATATATATTTACTCTATTATTTGCTGGATGAAAATCAGCATGGAAGTTTTGGATTATACAAAATTCAGGTTTTATAACTCAGCTCCTAATCACTAGATGGAGCTGAACAATATCTAAAAAACATAAGTAATTGGCCAAAGATTTGACCCTCCAAAGATGAGTTCCTCAGTCCCAATGGATAAGGAGATATTCAATTTTAAAGTTTTGCCAATTTCAGCCGAACTGTGTCAACCCCAGCTTTGCAGATTAGGACTGGAAAATTGCCTATTGAACTGCATTTATTGTTTGTGCATTGGCTTACTTCATCCGCCGTGGCATTGCCTGTTCTTTTCTGAATATACAGGTGGACATTTTGGCAGATCCCAGGAAGGAAAGGACAAGAACCTGGGATGCTTTGATAAAAGTCTGGCAAGAGCGTTGGAGTGTTTGTGATAACGGGCAGAGTACACAAAAATTTTTCCCAGATTTAACCTCGATAAAATTCAAATGGTTTGCCCCAAACTTATAAGCTATGTTCTTATTAACTGGTCATCGTTCGATTAATCCAATTTGCATGATTTAGGAATTAATGAAAGATCTAGTTGCCATTGTGGCGAAAGAGAATCATGGGAACATATTATGTACAACTGTGAGGAGTACTGCGATCTACGAATTGAATTGGTATCTCGGATTAGTAATCTCAATCTTATGACAGAAGGCTGCGAGACAATTCTAGTTGATAAACAGGAGAACTTTTTGGTTTTCCAAGCCTTTGAAACTGCAATATTTCTTAGGCGGAAGACTCTTCTGCATCTGGAAGCCTTGGATTTATAATGTGGTATGGTGTATGCCGAATTACCTAGAATTCTGTGAAATCGTGGAGGCTTGGGCCTCCGTAGCCGAGTGGTCAGGAGCGGGAGTGCAGTAGCACATTGACCGGAATTCAAGCCCCTGACTGCTGAATACGGTCGATCTGCCAACCCGCACTGGACCAGCGTGGCAGATTATGGTCCATTTTCCTCAGAATGAATTGTTGAGGAGGCTTCCATCCTGCAGTGGGTTGATAATGGCTGCACTTTACTCCTTTTTTTTTTGAGTCTGCTATATCCACTGGAACTCCAGCTCCTTGTGCTGGCATTTCTGTTCTTGGCAGCTCCTGACGCTGGTATTTCTCTTCTCGGCAGCTCCTAGCGCTGCTGGCTTTCCAACAGACTGTGAACAGATGCAGATCTTTCCAATGAAGTTTGGACTTTGTCTGAAATTTAATTATATGTATATTTTATTTTTTATCTAATTTGATTATTTTTCAATTTGTTCATATCAATCTTTTTTGGTATTGGCAGGTTTTTTCCCTCCCTGTACTTGGGCAAACAGGAGAGGGAGCATATAAGAGTACTGATAAATTATGTGTAACTGACAGCGGGGTTGCCATTGGTTGGCTGGGAGCGCTTTAAGTAATAAATATCAATATCAGTCTTTCAAATATTTTCCCCAAATATTTTTCCTCTGCATATTTGCCAATAATGAAATGGATCTATATTCACATGGATCTGTAATGAGTTTAGCAGTTTTCTTCAACAATTTTAACAAAGAAATCTTCCAAAAACCAGGGAAATCTCCCTGGAGAAAATGGTTGACACACAGCAGACAGAGGCTGACGAAGATCCAAGTATTATGGACAGGTGAAAAGAACATATACAGGGTGATTCACTACCAGTGCGACAAACTTGCAGGAGGTGTAGGGGGCACAAAGACGAATCGGAATCACATAGCATTGCAGGGTCCGAAATGCCTTCATCATGCGGTAGAGGACGTTGAACGGGAGGTCGCGTGAACAGCGATCCCGCTGGAAGTCAGCATTTGCGAACCGGTTCCCGAGGCAGTAGGATGGACGAGTATTCAAACGTTGAACTGGCTGACCTCGCATATGGAGCTGCGGTCTGTAACGGGCGCGCGGCTCTGCGCTTGTACCAGGAACGTTTCCCGCACAGGCGTGCTCCTCATCATACGATTTTCGCACGTGTGCACAGAAGGTTACGTGAGACTGGTTGTTTCACGAGAGGTACCATGAATCGAGAGCGAACGACGAGGACGCCAGACAATGAGGAGAATATCCTACGTCTTGCAGAAGGCAATCCGAGTACGAGTACTCGAGCGATAGGCCAACGATTGGGTATTTCCCAATCCACTGTATGGAGGATACTGTCAACAAACCAAATGAGTTCATACCATCTGCAACGCGTCCAATCATTGGAGCCTGCGGATTATTCACTCCGGAGGACTTTTGCTACTTGGTTTCTTCAACAGAAACGGTTCGCAAATGCTGACTTCCAGCGGGATCGCTGTTCACGAGACGAGACCTCACGTTCAACGTCCTCTACTGCATGACGAAGGCATTTCGGACCCTGCAAGGCTATGTGATTCCGATTAGTCTTTGTGTCCCTTACACCTCCTGAAAGTTTGTCGCACTGGTAGTGAATCACCTTGTATATAAACCTTTAGAAAACCAGGTCAGCTGTTGCTTACTGAATTCTGTTACTCACAAACCTGTGAATATTTCTTCCAAGTTAAGATAGAGACCAATCATTCTGCCAGTCCCTAACAAGCTGCAGTCTAAGCCTAGAAAAATCTTCTTTTTCAGAAAGATTCAAATCGACTGAATAGGCTCCTGCCTGCACAGGAATATTTTTGCATCGATTATACAAGAGATATTGTAACACAACGTCATATTGTATGGGGATCCTGCCGCACAAAACCTGTAAGGCCACAGTTGAGACTGTCCTACAGTCACGAGAGACAGCCAGCAGAAAGAATCTTTGGGTCTGCAGTAGATGTTTTTTAATTAGACAATTATTAAACCTGAAACCCCAAGCACCACCTGCATAACATATAATAGGAATAAATATACTAGTATAATAAAACTTAAGGGTTGAGTATTTGAACCCCCAATCATTTTTTGTATTTCTAATAATCTTTCCAATAACAGCCTTAATTTTTTGTAAGATACAAACTTTTGTATACTTTATATGAGTAACAAAATAAATCTATCGTCTATCATAATGCCTAAATATTTATATGATCTAGAAATTTTGATTGCCTGATCATTCAATCTGACATTTGGAGTCCTATTTAAGTTTATCTTAACTATTTAAGTTAAGATAAACCTTCAATAAAATCTGTTTGCTTTTTGGAATGGAAAATTGAAGTTTTTGAATTATGTACCAATCGTTCAAATCCTCCAAAATGAAGTTTGCCCTATTTTCCAATTCAAGGCAGGACCGGCCGAAAACAAGAACAACTAGATCATCCGAGTATGAAATTTTCATAATATTCTCTTGTTAGCATTAGCATTAGCATTAGTAGAGGCATTTGATGCAAGAAAGCAAGCTTATGCAGCATCAGCCAAAAAAAAAAAAAAACCCACCTCCACTTCACCCCTCTGTTCATTCCAAATACCTGTCCAGCTGAGCCTTAAACTTATTTAGGCTATCAACCTCCACCACAAGGGATGGAGGTCTGTTCCACCAACCAACCACCCGCTGGCTAAAGGCAAATTTCCGCACGTCTATCCTACATCTGTCTTTCCTCAATTTGAATTTATGCCCTCTCAGGTGATTATTCTGAGCTAGAGGAAGAATTCCATCAGCATTGAGCATACTCAAACCATTCAAGGCTTTATACACCTCTATCAGATCACCTCGCTGGTGCCTAGTCTCCAGACACTGTAATTTGCAAAACTTAAGCCTTTCTTCGTAAGAGCACCCCTTTGTTCCATTCACTAATCTTGTTGCCCTTCTCTGTACTCGTTCCAGCAGCTCTACATCCTTCTTGAAATGAGGCCTCCAGACCTGTATACAGTACTCTAGGTGTGGCCTGACCATTGCCTTATACAATGGAATAATCACCTCCTTATCCCTGCTGGAAAAATTCCTGTATATCATTGACAATACTCCATGAGCTACTCTTGCAGCCCGTCTGCACTGCTCAGAGAACTTCATATCTCCCTGCACAATCACCCCCAAGTCCCTTTCATTCTCTACTACTGTCAGTGTAGTACCACAGAGTTGATACGTTGCTCTGGGGTTGCTGTTTCCCATGTGTAGTATTTTCCTTTGTCAATGTTAAACTTCATTTGCCACCTCTCAGCCCATCTGCTCAACCTTTCCAGATCCTGTTGCAGCAGCATAGTGTCAGTAGTGTCCTTGACAACCCTGCCAACCTTTGTATCATCTGCAAACTTGGACATTAAGCTTGATATACCATCATCAATATCATTTATAAATACAGAAAACAACAATGGACCCAACACTGAGCCCTGAGGGACTCCACTAATAACATCTGTCCACGATGAGCAGTGTCCATTGATTACCACTCTCTGTCTTCTTCCCCTCAACCACCCCTTTATCCATAGCAGCAATTTGCCTCCAATGTCACACTGCTCCAATTTGTGTAGCAGTCTTCCATGTGCAACAGTCTCAAAAGCCTTTCTAAGATCCAAGTATATAATATCAAAGTTATTCCCAGCATCCAGCTCTTTTGTGACTGCATCATAGTATCCAATCAAGTTGGTCAGGCAAGACTTCCCCTTAACAAAACCATGCTGTGTCTGAGCTATAACTGAAGTCTTGTCTAAATTATCCTGCAGTGCTTCTTTAACCAGTGCCTCCATTAATTTTCCTGGAATAGAAGTTAAGCTCACAGGTCTATAATTACTTGTTTCAGCCTTTGATCCTCCTTTGTGAATTGGGGTCACATTTGCACATTTCCAGTCCATGGGTACCTCCCCTGAGTCCAAGGAAGCTCTCATAACTATGGCTAAGGGTTTGCTTACTTCCTTTGCTGCCTCCTTTAATATAACTGGATAGATCCCATCCACCCCGGGTGCCTTTCTTGTGTTTATCTTCAACAGTTTCTCCTCCACTTTACTCCCAGTTATTTCAAGATTCTGTAGCTTACTGCTAGAGTTGAATACACCTCTGGCATTCCCCTTGCTGAATAACTCCTCATGTGTGAATGTCGATGCAAAATATTCATTTAGTTTGTTAGCTACCTGAGCAGGATCATCAACAGTTGACCCATCAATATCAAGTGGACCAATCTGATTCATCCCCTTCCTTCTAGAGTTTACATAAGTAAAGAACTCTTTGCTGTTTTTCTTTGCATCCCTTGCCAAGGATTTCTCGTAATCTGCCTTCGCCTGCCTAACCTCCTTTGTAACTTGGTTGCATATCAACTTGTATCTATCATAGGCTTCTGTGTCATGTGTTAATTTGTAAGTATCCCATGCATTTTTCTTCTCTGCCATATGCCTCATTAGTTCATCTGACATCCATTTTGGCCTAAACCTTGAACAATATTTCTTAGGTGGTATGTAAAGCCTAGTAGCTTCCAAGATTAATTCTTTGAATGCTTCCCATTTTGAATTTGCTGTTGGTAACATCATCAGTTGGTCCCACTGTATAGAATTTGAATACTGTCTCAGTCCATCGTAGTCGCCTTTACGGAAGCAATAACCCTTCCCTTTACCCCTAATGGTAGTTACCTCTTTCAGTAAATCCCACTTCAGCACACTGTGATCACTGCCACCTAGTGGTTCATTTATCTGCAGATTCTTAATGCATGAAGAATCACTGCTGATAATCAAATCAAGAGTATTACTCCCGCTAGTTGCCTCCCGAAAATGCTGATGTAGAAAACAATTATCCAATAAATCCACAAAAGCCCTGCTAGTGTGTGAGTAACCAGCCCCCAAATTCCAGTCAATATCTGGGAAATTAAAATCCCCCATTATAAGACTCTCTGATTTACTGGCCCACTCTATTTCCCTGTACAGTTCCTTATTATACTCATCAGAGTCATTAGGCCTATAGCACTCTCCTACTCTCAATTTTGATCTCCCAATGCTTATATCACACCAAACTGACTCAACACTGCACTGTCCAGCGATGTCGACTGGCTTCACTTCCTTGGTTTTTATGTGTTTCTTAACTAATAGCATAACCCCTCCCCCCTTCCTATCCTGTCTATCCTTTCTGTAGACGTTGTACTCCCCAAATTGCAGTTCTGCATCCCTTATATCTGTGTGACACCACGTCTCTGATATCCCAACAATATCTGCCTTTGATGTTTTGAACAATACCTCAAATTCATCAAATTTATTTACTAAACTCCTAGCATTGGTGTACACGCAAGTATACCTGCACCTGTTTCTATTCTTAGCTACCCTAACACAACCCATGTGTTTACTTGTACCGCAATGGCTCCCAGCAGTCTCTGAAATACCATGCATCTTGTTTTTCAGGCTTCTGCTCATTCTAATAGAAGCAGTGCAAGAATCTCTTTCACCTCTGCCAGTGGCTACTGTCAATCTATTGGTCTTTGTCTCCCCCCAAGCTAGCAGTTTTCCGACCCACCTAACACTGCCTCGATAGCATCAGCAAATATTCTTGCACCCTTTCTATTTAAGTGTATCCCATCCCTGTAGAAGCAATCTCTCCTGTTAACAAGTACAGTCCAGGCTGAAAAAAATTCTACCCCTTGAGCCTTGCACAATCTTTCCAGGGCCGAATTGATGGACAAGGCTCTCATCATATATTCTCCCTCCTATCGTGTCTGGGCAGAATTGCAGACACTTTCAAATTCAACCCTAATTCTCGGCTTTTGTTCAACAGTGACCTGTACTTGTTAAGTAATTCTGCCGGTCTCCTACTCTTAATATTATTAGTGCCAACGTGTACAACTATTTCACCTTTTGTGCCCTTAAAAGATGATATTCGCTCTACAACGTCATCAACCTTTGCCCCTGGCAGACATTCCCTGGTCCTGTTCCACCTATCTTTTTTACAAAGCATATTCCCCGTTGACAATAGAGTCACCAACAACTACTAGTTCCTTCGGGACCAGCGCATTCTGCCTTGGGAGTTGTCTCTGTGTCACGCGATGCACAAGTGCAAGCTCTGGCGTTGATGTGGGCAGCTGAGAGCTTGATGGGCCCCTCAATTTAGTTTCTTCGAGGGCATCCACCCTGTCCTTCAAGCTCTCATATAGGCCCACAAGAACGCCGAGTTGTTGTCTGATATCGATACAGTCCTTGCATCGCGCACACACAAAGACATCCCCCTTGGCAGTATCATGTCCCGTACCCGATTGCTCTGCAAACATCAAGCAAACAGTGCATTTTATAAGGCTGTGAGTCAGAGGACAACTGCCCCCCTCAGTTCTGCTCTGAGCCACAGCGCTTCCATTAGCTTGAGCCTTTTGCTTTGCTGCTCTGGTCTGAGTCATGATTCTATTAATTTATTAATTAATTATGTTATGTTATTAATTATGTTATATATAATTAATTATATTACGTTTGTAATCTAAGTCGTTATATGTATTTATTTAAACGTGCAATTTAACTGCTAACGAAGTTCAACTAACGCTATCTAGTGCGGCATACAACTATCGTATCACCATGGCGGGAAAATTTACGAACGGTAGCGGAGTTGAAACACGTGGAAACCTTTACCGATACTTTTATGCAATTACAAGGCCGAGTAAAGAATAAATACACCAAGTTAATCAAAAAATCACAAAATAATGTTATACTACTAAATTTAAATCAAAAGTTTTAGAAAAACAATAATTTCAAATCAATAAATAAGAAAAATCCACTTAGTGGCTTGGAACACGACCGTCTCTACTAGCCTCGTCAGCAGGACTGTTAAATGTTGAACTGAAAGCCACCCGTCAAGGACCATGTTCTAGCAAACAGGGCCAAGAACAGTTCCCTGAGGGCAGCCTCTGGTCACAGGATGGGGAACCCTGCAAAAAACCCGAAGAGAGGGTAATACTCTTATCAAAAAATAGTCGGAAACTGCACGATAAAGTGGAAGAGAGATCCCGGCCTCCCTGAACCTCGCCAGGACGCTTTGCCACCAAATGGTATCAAAGGCCCCTTTGAAGTCAACAAAGAGGCCGAGGACATACTTGGACTCGGAGGAAGACACAGAATCAATGGTCAACTTTATAGCATCGACAGTCGACTTGCCTTTAGTGAAGCCAAACTGCGTATGGCCATTCAGCCGTTTAGCAGAGTAATGTTTGAAATCTAGAGACAACAAGTGTTTCAAGAGCTTTGCCGAAAGAACCAGGAACTGGCCTGTAAGAACCAGGAACGCTAGACTGTTTTCCATGGTTTTTTTAACCATAGCTTCAGATTTGCAATCTTCCACGCAGATTTGCAAACTCTCCCTTTGGGTCCGAGATAGGACTATTCCAAAAGGTGGAGGATGCATTAGTATCCATCCTGAAACTAAACTTTCTACCTGCTAGCCTGTGTAAAACGTTTTCAATATAATTTACAAAAGGATTAATACCCTAATTAGGCTTACTGCACAGGAAATAAATGGAAATTGAAAACATTTGGCCGAAACTACCTTCCAAGAAAGCACAGGCAGCGTGAGAAGAACAAAGACCAGCTATCTTGGTCACTGTGATTTCAGGAGCAGCAACAACTAGAGCTGCCCAGACTAGTAACAGCGTTGTTGCCTTGACCAAAAATATCCGTATTAGACTGAATGACCCTACACCTGGAAGGAAGACCTTTGACTGCGCATTTATAAGAATAGATTTCTTGAAGTCCAAGAATATGCATGTTATGTTCAGTTATTATTTTGGACAGATCATCCATAACAGAGATGCTACACTTGCAGTTCACTTGCAGCACATTAAAGTTTCCTCTAAAATCCATATTTGTATTTGATGTACTAGGCATAATCTGTTCTTATTTTAGTAGTCTCTTGGGCCCTTATATATTCGGGACACTTACTATTTCTGTACAAATGATCCACCTTACGCTTTTGAGCCTTACAGTTGGGGCAAACAATGGGAGCCTTCTTATTCGGACGTTCAGTTATATGGTGACCAATGTAACCACAAGTACTCTCAACCAATCCCTGGCCGAATGGCCATAATTTAAACAACGGAAACATCTAGACGCTTTTAAAATGTCCTTCACACCCTGGACAGACCAAGTCAGTGGTGTAGCTACCATGTAGGCAAGCAAGGCAATTTTCGGCACTGCAAGGCAACGCGAGATGCCAGGCCCTTCAGGGGCCCGGCGTCTTGCCTTGTCTTGCCCCTAAAGGGCCCGGCGTCTTTGGCTGTCTCCTGTTTTTGCAATTTTCATTAATTAAGTAAGGGCCTGAACACGTTCTTTGCCTCCGGGCCCTAAAAAGGGTAGCTACGCTACTGGACCAAGTAATATAGATCCTACAACCAGAACCCATAATTGCTCTTCTAAACCCACCCGAAGTTTTAATGATCCAATGACTGTAATTTCTAATCCTAGATTTAATTTTGAATCTAATTTTAGTATTTTGTTTAAATTCCTCCTCAGAGAAGCCCAATTCAAGAAGGTTTTTACCAAAGAAGTCCTCATCAGTTACATTAGAAACAATCAAAGTCGGAGACAGCTTTAGCATTAGTAGAGGCAGATGATGCAAGAAAGCAAGCTTATTAGGAAGATCAACCGAGAGCTTCAGCTCTTTAAATTTCTCACAATTTTTAAGTTTTCCTTAATCTGAGTTCGTAGCTGTCTCTATCAAAATTCCTTTTTCTCTTACCTTTCTTACAGATTTAATTTTTACCTCTTTAATTTCATCTTTAAGCCTCTTACACACCTCAGACTTCACTTCTTCACTAATTTTGTACACATTATCTTTGTCTGCCCGAACAGTAATAATGTGTTTGGGCTGAGGCCCTTTCACATCCAAATTCTGAACATTTTCTGTGCCCACATTTAAGGCAGCCACTCCCGCATAGCTTGGCGCCGTAGAAACAGCAGGCAAATTCTTTCCTGAATCCTATTTTTTTAATTTCTCGTTTTCCATAGACAGGTCAAGCAAAAACCTCTCCATGGAGTTCCAGATTTTATGGACTTCTATAACCATTTTGGAAGTCACTCTATCTCTGTCTTTTAAAACTTCTAATAAATTATTCTTTAATGAGAAAATAAAGTCCAATGCAGATGTGTCGCCAAACCCAACCAGAACCCCTTGATTATTTACAATATTGGAAGAGTCATTCAGCTCAATTCGAGTTGAATGCAAAGGCGGAAACTGCTGTTCTAAAGTTTCTGACATCTTTTGCAAAGGTTCTTGAAAGTCTGTCAAACATTCTAACCCCACGTCTGCGGCTAAGGTCAAATCATCTGACATAGATGATGGAGAAGAATACACACTAGACGTATTTACCAATGTCTAAACAAACAAAATATATTTTGAACCAGTATACTTAATTACAATTTAAAACAAAGCAAATCAAACTGAGCAACAATAGAATAAAACATCAACCGTGGAAAGAAATCCAGGTCTAAAAAGATTTACTATTTCAATTGTGTTCCAATTTAACAGTTCCAATTTAATAGTTCACCCAGAAACTGGATGAAAAATCTTAAGATAACTAAGTGCCGAAAGTCCTTGGCAGACAAACAGTTCCTTCCTAATAAATCAGTTCTAATAAGGGCAGTGACAGCTTTCCAAAACAGTTCTGTAGTGTTTAATTAAGTATATATTGCCAATAGCCAAGATACCAACTGAAAACAAGTCAATTTTCAAAATTCCATAACATTATTCTTTATCACCAGGGGCCCTCAAAAATTCTCAAAATGAAGTAAATCCGTGATGTTCCTGCACACCAAATATAGTTTCACTCTGTCTAATAGGAACAGAGATATGGCCTTTAAGATGATGACTAAACGACAGCCCAAACAAACCCAATTGACACTTGAATATGACAACCAAAAGTTTCATTTTTACGTGAATACGTCTTTAAATTCAGAACAATACTAGGGGGTATGGGACGAAAAGTTGATTGTAACGAAATCATTCGATAAGGTTTGGCTTAATAATTTCTAAAGTATTAAAGGTAGCCAAACCAAACTGATATCATTCGATTGTTGAGGGAATAAAGATTCGTCAGTGACCTTCAGATAGCTCCCCACACCACACGGGTGGCAGTAGGGGGTTCGCCATTTTCTGTACGATCCGCCGCGCTTCAGAAACTTTCACCCACAGTATGACTTCGCACTCGATGGTACGACGTTCGTTTTAGTGTCGATCAAAAGTTCTCGTCGATATCTATCGGTTTAATGCGAAATAATTAAATTTCAATACAGTGTTGGTGAAGACAATGTGGATTGAAGTTGAAAAATGTCACAATGTCTGCCTATTCTCGCCAGAAATATGTCGAATGCATATGACTGGAAAGAGTAGCCCATCAGCTTTCCAACAATACCACAATGTCTGGGTCGGAACGAATAAGGAAGTATCGGGAGCGAAAAAAAACGGCGCTAGCACTTCGCCGGCGGTGCACGAACCCATGGATGTAAATGACGTAAGTGACTATGCCACTGATTCCGTTGTCCCCGATCTTCCGAAATGGATGTGGATTTCGGAAGATCGGGGACAATGGAAGACCATTGGAGGTCGGCGAGTGAGCGTTTCGAGAGCACGTTTGTGAACAATCCATTCAGTCATAAATGTGATGTGTGTGACAGTTTCTGCGAGACCTGAAGCCAATGAAGTCAAAACACATGCTATTGCTCCATAACACGTTCCCAGGGAAAGCGGTTGCAGATTTAAAGTTGTGCAGTGCTTGCAAAAAATCAATGGACAGCAATAAGATTCAAAACTTGTCGTGATCGAACGGTTTCAAGTATCCACCAAAACCCAGCAGACTGGCACCATTGAACCCAATCAGTGCATAGCTGATTTCACCACGTTTGACATTCACGCAGATGCTGATTGAGCAGATCAGAGCTCACTTTTTTCAAGTTTAGAGGATGGTTTCCAATTCCTTTTTATGGGAATCTTGTTAATCTGTCATGAGTGACTTGTGTGTTTCTGTTTCGCAAATAAAAAGAGAGAACCAAATTTTGAAAAGAAATGAAAGGAAATAAGAAAGTGACAGTTTTGTAATGTGAACAAGTACAGGAAGAGTGAGTGGAAAGTATGTAGGTGAAATGTAAATGACATGAGACCTCACTCCCTCTCCTTTAAGTCGAAACAAAAAGCGAAAAGATGAATAAAGGTTGTGAACCTGTCATTTGAATGTATTGAACAGAAAGAAGACTGAAAGAGAGAGTAAATGAGATCCACTTAACATTTTACCCTCTTCTTGCTCAGTTGCTTCGATGAGATTTTTCATGATGTCTTATTTTTTTTTTTTTGTGCACGACGGTTGATTTTCTTCAGAACGCAAGAAGTTCTCCCATTCAGAACAGTAGTGAATATTTAATCTTTCTCATGCTCTGACATGGTGTTCCAGCCAATAGTGAAGGACTATCTCCATGAAATCACTCAAGGAACATTATGTTGTCTTCACAGCTGACAAGTTTACTCAGTGGCCTTAAACTTTAAGGATTTGTGAAGCCAAGAACTCTCTCTGTCTGGAGAGTTAGTGAGATGTCCACCATCAGAAGGTGAACAGTTAAACTATGCAATTGGTCAGTTGATATAACTGTCTAAATTTTTACGGTCCAATTTGTAGTCTTATAACATTGCAAGTATAAGTTGGAACTTGCAGCCATATTTATTCAATGTATTCTTTGATTTTTTGTTCTTCTTGCAAATAATATATAGAATTGCAATTATATTTGAGGATTTATATTATATAATCACTTAGTGTTTGATGTTTGCTATATTTTCCTTTAAAAAAATTAAATAAGATAGAATGAGTGAGAAATGTTCACGTGTCAGAAAATTATTATTTTTTTGCTGTTTGCTGGATATATTTACAAATGCATTCATTATAAAAGAATGTCTAGTGTATTGTATACTTGTATTGTCTCAATTATTAAATGTCACAATGAATAGTATGTCTAGTTTTATATTATACTAAGTATGTTAAAACAAGGATAGATATTGATTCTTTGATTTTTCTGTTGCATGTAATGCTATTGTGTCGAGTCAATAGTAATATAAAGGAAATGTGTCCAAAGAATTATTTGAGAAGTTCCAGTATTTTTCCCTGACCAACAATGAACAATCCTATCAGTATTCCAGTGCTTCAATTGTCCAGTTCGTAGAGAACATTCAGTGCATATCAAAACAATATGTTAAAAAAAAAAACGGAAATAAATGATTAAAATAAACATTGTTACAATATAGACATTGCATATATGATAAACATCTCTTAACTCTTGTGAAAATAGACTTTCTAGTATGTGATGTTTGTTTAAGGTCTGTGGAGACCAGTTTGTCGGTTCAACCAACGTAGGATTATTGGATGTTAAAATTTACATAAAATTATTGTTGTTTGTTATTAGAGGACTCAGAGGATTTTAAAAAAAAATTGTTGTTAGACACATTATTTTTTTTGGGGTACCATTTATTATAGTTAAGAGCAAATCAATTTCGTAAGAGGAGAGATGTCTGCAACTACATTTTTTTAATACTGGAAGATTTTATGTTTTGAACTTACATCATAGAAACTCATAAATTTTGAGCATGTAAAATTATTTTTTTTCTTATGCACAAAATTTATCGCGGTAGGATAAAGGAGTGTAAAAAGGCAAATATTTTCATTTTTTAGCCCTTTTACTTGCTTTCAAGAAGTAATTCGCCTCATAGTGCCGAATACTTTTTCCAGTGACCAGTACAACTAAATTATATAGCGATAGCGTCACTTGACGGAGCTTAAACTTTTACTTTCGTTTTCAATCACCCCAGGGGTGCGGTCGCCGTAATACTACACTCAGTGACGTCACTTGTTCTCCTGTGTAACGGGAGCGTCGATCGCACAAGGTCCCAACAACAGAGTAGATTGTTATACGAGTGAAAATTAGAAAACAAGACACAACACGTCTTGAGTAATCAGAACTCTATAAACACATTAATATAACATATCATTTATAGGTGTTAAATCCCACTTGGCAGTCACAAGTGTAGTGTTTTTCCCCACATTGTTGACGCGTGAGATCAGTAAAAGGTCATGAGAAATTTCAGTTGAGGGGATGCGGGGGGTATATATATATATATATATATATATATATTGGATAGGGGAAAGAACGGGAGGAAGTTCATGAGTGAAAGGAACATGACAGAAAGAGAAGAGCAGTGAGAGTTTTGGCCGATTTTTGTCATTGTGTGAAGAAGAAGTAAAATAATAATTACTAGGAAAAGATGAGAAAAGAACCATATTGATGTCTGATACAGATTTCCCCCACCACCGAGGCGGTGCAGAATATTTTCGGGTAAGTCAACCCTTATTGTTTAATAACAAACTGTATTAAATCGCCCAAAGGCCGAACCTACCATCTGCATACGTTTTAATGCATTTATAAGACATCTTTCCTCACATGTATATATATACATATATATATATATATATATATATATATATATATACCCAGACATTTGTTGTATCATTTTCTTAGTACTTAGTTTTAATAGATAATGCAACTTATTAATTTAGTTGTCCAAATACTAATTACACTATTATGTTAATATAATTCCCTGTTCTAGTATTTGAACAGTGTTACGTATGATGAACACAAATTATTTTGTTCTTGCTAGAGAGTTAATGAAAAAGCCACATGAAGAACATAAAAAAATGATAATATTGCTAAAGCAAGATACTGCTTGTATCCAGTTAGTTTATCTAAGAATTACTTACCAATTAATCTAACTTATGTACCAATTATATTGTACTCATTTGTATACATATATGTTAAATAAACCTTGTTTGTTTGTTAATATTTTACTTCATGACCATTCTTTCTAATTACATGCAATTCACTGAACAAACTTGTAGGAGAACCATTAAATGTAGGGCTCAAAGGCCAATACACAAAAAACCTTTGAGTTGAACACAACGCAATTCTGTTGGTGCGAGTTCGCTCACTGTGACATGAGTGAGACAAGGGCGCAGGATTTTGTCCTAATTTAAACCGCTAGATAGATCATTTAAAACCCAGGGTTTCTGGATTCACATGATATTGTGCGGTCTTGCTGAAGCGAGTCATTCACGAGTACATTGATAGGCAAGCGCATAATATAACGGAAAACTCTGTGGAACAACATGAATATAGAGAAGAACTTGATACACAAATCTACATATTTGAGTGGTTTCGTAAAGAAATCTGTCGTAAAGGCTTGGCTTCGTTACTTGGTAAATCAACCGTTGTACAAACATTATAACATTACAATAAACTGGGAAGCATTCGACGATAGTGAGATGATGGAAAACGACTGCCCCATCGATTCATTCAGCAATAGAATGTTGTATCTATCGATCCCTGCTGCAATACTCGAAAAGCACGAAAAGCATAAAGAAAATAATCCCCAGTATCGAGCCAGCCCTGCATACGCCGATCATCATCACCGGTGACTTCAATGTCGATGTGTCACGAAACCGATCATTCCAGGACTTTATGCAGTTTAATCTCACTTATGTTCAGACCACGCTCGATAATACTTGATTTGATCTGACTTTCGCCAGAAACTTGGATGTATATTGTCATCCCTTTGTATCTTATTTCTCTTATCATAGACCTATGAAAAATAAAATGGTAATCGATTATTAAACTTGTTTTCATTTATTTACACTTCCCAACACATATAACTCGCTATCATAATGTATTCACGTAAAACCCCTCCAGCTGTTCTCCGACACAGCCACAATCGATTTTTTCACTTAAAAATCAATAATTATTATTTATAAAAGGGTTCGGAGGGCCCTTTCTAAGGCCTTAATAACAATATATAAACACATATAATACATTTTATTTCCAATTTCACAATTTGAAAAAGGCAGTGTGCAAACCGCACTTCCACTCCAATATATCCTGCAACATCGCCATTTTGGAAGGACACACTAGAGCAGTGTTTCCCAACCTTTTTTTTACCATGCCCCACCTAAGTCTTTCTAAAATTCTGATGCCCCCTATGTAACGTTGGGAAACACCGATATACATATTTTTTATATTCAAAAATTGAATTATTTCCTAAATGAAGCCTAATTACAACTTGTTCAGGACACAAAACTTAGGTTTTAGGAAGAAATCATTAGGAAATTATTAAGAAAAAAACAGTAAGTAAATTTTCAAAACATATAATGGACAACTAAAATTCAAGTACAAAATAATTTATATGAAAGATTTTTTTATAATATTTTAATTTTTAGTAATTATTATTTAATTGTTTAATAATTTCAACATTCCATGTGAAGTCACTTCTAGATGAGTGCACTAAATTTAGTGAGACCCTTGTGCTTGATGCTTGCCGCAGAGAGATTTTATATTGGGCTCCAATTTAGTCAGCTTCAGTCTCAAGTCTCCCCGTTTTGTGATATCCAGTCGATTTCTTTTCTTTAGGAACAAATCATTTATGGCACTAAATCCACATTCAGCTAAATATGAAGATGGAAACGGTAACAATAGCTCTCTTGCAAAGTTGGTTGAATTTGGGTATTTAATTTCTGTTTCATCACAAAGCCATGCCATCGCTCCTTTTATATTGAATAAAGTTTTAACTGACTCATCATTTTGCATTTCTGAGAGTTCTTCTTGGTACTGCATTGATACATCAGACAAATCCACTAACATTGGTTGCATCATCCAGGTTGGAAAATCAATTTGTTTTAAATCAGAAAACCTTTCTTTTAAATCAGCGGACAGAATTTTCAGATGATCGACAATAACAAGTACAGCGGTATCAGTCACTTCACATTTTTGCAGCCAACGAAACTGTTCAAAATTTTTGTTACAAATATATTTTTGACATAATTCAATAAATGTAATGAAACCAAATATCTTCGCTTTTGCATCGACGAGAGTTTTATTTGTTCCTTGAAGTTGTTTATTTAATATATTTAGTTTTTCAAAGATATCGGCTAAATAACTCACAAATGCTTTACCATCGACCGTTAACAGATGCTTCATTTCAGGTTTGTCACTTAAAAAGTCACTAATAGTATCAAATAGTTCCATGAATCTTTTCAAGCAGTTCCCTTTCGAGAGCCACCTTACTTCAGTGTGAAGTAAAAGTCTCACATGGTTTCCATTTTGTTCTTCACAAAAAAGCTTGAAGAGACGCTCACATTTGGCATTAGCTTTAATAGCATTGACACATTTTATAACTGATTTTAGTACTTCATGAAGAACAGGCGAAATATTTTTAGCTACCAAGTTTTCCCTATGAATAACACAATGCACAAGAAGCATTTCTGGATTCTCATCTTTCATCAATTTTAAGCAGCCATTTTTCTTGCCCATCATATTAGGAGCACCATCTGAAGCGCAAGATGTTATATTTTTCATTGGTATATTATTGTCATCTAAGTAATTTTTTAGCTTATTATATATATCTTTGGAGGTAGTGGTGCTCTCTAATGATTTACAGAATAACATTTCTTCAGCAAAATTACCTTTATCAATATATCTCACATAAGTTATCAGTACGGCTTCACTGTCTCTCAAAGTTGATTCATCCATTTGCACTGAGAATTTTCTTGTTTTCAGCTTTCCAACAAGTTGTATTTCAATATCTTCACTCATTTCATCTATTCTTCTGCTAACAGTATTGTTATTGAGTGGCATAGCTTTCACGTCTTTGTCATCTTTTTCCAGAACTGTTTTAAGAAATGCTGATATTGATGGTTTGATTAAATTCTCTCCTATAGTATGATTTTTCCCAGATTTAGCAATGAGTAAAGAAATTTCATAACTAGCCTCAAGAGTACGATTGACAGTTGCAGTATGAGCAATAAACAGAGACTTTAATGTTGCTCTTTTTTCAAAATTCTTCTTTAAAGTTTGAAAGTAATCTAAATCTGAATTTACATGAGCATTATGTTTCGCCTTCAAATGCGCCTCAAGACGACCTCGCTTCATTGATTCGTTGGTCAAGCATTGTTGGCATAAAAGACAAAAAGGTGACCTTTGATCGTGGATAGCGGGTATGAAACCAAATTTTAAGTATTCCTCTGAATACTGACGAACTTTTTTTTTACTTGCACTACTCATTTTACTGCGCAACTGAAAGAAATAAATATAAGATAAATCAAAAACTAAAAATAAACTATGCATTAAAGTTAATTTAATTTTATTTTAATATATCAAAATTAATTATTAGTACGCTTTTTGAATGAATAAATCACACGAATTACTGAATTCGGGCTATTAAATCTGTGGTCTCTGTGAACAAGCAGATAAGTCTAATTTGTCAAAAATGAGATAAGTGCACTATAATAAAGTATTTATTATTTACTATTATGTGACACGCAGCTATCTTCGTTATTGTAGTTTTAGCGTGAGTAATAAATATTTGTATATTCGAATATATGCGTGTTTATATGAGAGTGTGAAGTTTATTTTTCCTCTCCTGCAAATTCGAGTTTTTGGACTTATTTGCTTATTTACTGAGACCACAGAAATACATATATGACAAATACATACCATTGTATATCACGGTTCTTCATTAATAATAATTCTGTGCGTGGACAAAGTAATTTTTATTTTAATCTGAGATCGTCAAACCTATCCAAATGTACAGTCACGATGCCCAAACGAGCGTTTGTATGAAAGGAATTACCTATTTCATATAACATGCTGAGTTTGCGGTAGGCTACAGTAGACAACCACTTTGCTTGCACATTGCATATGCCATAAGCAATCGTCCAATACAGTATGTACTATTCCTTCACTAGGCATAGTAAGCAATACTCTCCGAGCAAACTGTAGTTGATATTACTCCAAACTTTCAAGTGCAGCTCTATAGAAAGTACAACATCTAACGAATGCTTATTTAAAATTGAGATACCAACAATTCTTCTTTTGTACAAGTTAAATCATAGTAGGCGGTTGTTTTAAACTCTAGACGAGCAATTTTTGAATTGCCCCCCTGAACAATCAAATTGCCCCCATGTGGGGCGTGGGACCCACGTTGGGAAACACTGCACTAGAGGAAGGCAAGATGACAGACAATGTCAATTACCTGTATGCAAGAGCTGTTTCTTATAGTAAAAGCCAGGGTAGTAAGGTGGTAAAGCCAAAAATGTCCCCCAACCACCAACAGCTTCCCTGTAGTCCAAAAAATATTTGGATCTAATTGTTTTTCCCAAAATTTGGAAAGAACAGGGTGGGGAAAGAGATGAAGCTGACATTTAGAATCTAAGACTTTCAGCAGCCATATTGAGTAAGTACTGATAAACAGCTGAAAAGAACAGTTTTTGAAAAAAGACTCAGAATGGGCCACAACCACAAATGTTAGTCATGAAAACTATGCCATTTGACTTACCAAACATTCATAGTCTTCAGGGTATAGTTTACTAAAAGGGGGTTGCTAAAAACCATAATATTGAAATAATAATCCAAGAGCTACCTAAATAAGCAAGTTCATATCACTAAGGCTTCGTTCACTATTAATTAGTGGACCATGTATATGTATATACTGGGCTTTACATACCAACTAAGAAATATTGTTCAAGGTTTAGGCCTAAATGCATGTCAGATTAACTATTGACACATACGGCAGAGAAGAAAAATGCATGGGATACATATAAATTAATGGGTGAAATGGAAGCTTATGATAGATAAAAGTTCGTCTTCAACTAAGTCACAAAGGAGATAAGGCAGGCCAAGGCAGATTATGAGAAATCCTTGGCAAAGGAAACAAAAAAAAAACAAAACAAAACTCTTTTCTAGAGTTTACCTATGTAAACTCTAGAAAAGGGATGAATCAAATTAGTCCACTGGATATTGATGGTTCAACTGTTAATGATCCTGCTCAGGTGGCTAACAAACTATATGAGTATTTTGTATCCAAATTCACCCATGAGGAATTATTCAGGAATGCCAGAGGTGAGTGAAACTCTGGCGGTGAGCTAGATGCTTTTGTAATAACTGAGAGGAAAGTGGAGGAGAAATTGTTGAAGAAAGACATAAAAAAGGCACCCGGTTGGACGGGATCTATCCAGTCATGGCCGACCGGGCTAGCCGGGTGAGTAAAGTGCCTGCCTGCCTGGCAACCCAAAGGTCACGGGTTCGATTCCTGTTTCGGACTTGGATATCACGATGGTGACGTACTATCCGGTTGGATCTCATGGCCACCATACACGAAGGAAGCAGGAAAAAACTGGTTCCCTCGTGTATTGATCACATCATACGATAAAAAAAATCCAGTTATATTAAAGGAGGCAGCAAAGGAAGTAAGCAAACCCTTAGCCATAATTATGAGAGCTTCTTTGGAGTTAGGAGAAATACCCATGGACTGGAGATGTGCAAATGTGACCCCAATTCACAAAGGAGGATCAAAGGGCAACACAAGTAATTATAGACCTCTGAGTTTAACTTCTGTTCCAGGAAAATTAATGGCAGCACTGGTTAAAGAAGCACTGCAGGATCGTCTAGACAAGACTTCAGTTATAGCTCGGACAAAGCATGGTTTTGTTAAAGTGAAGTCTTGGCTGACCAATTTGATTGGATACTATGATGTGGTCACAAAGGAACTGGATGCAGGGAATAACTTTGATATCATATATTTGGATCTTAGAAAGGCTTTTGATACTGTTGCACATGGAAGACTGCTGAACAAATTGGAGCAGTATGGCATTCGAGGCAAATTGCTGCTATGGATAAAGGCAGAAGACAGAGAGTGGTAATTAATGGACACTGCTCATCGTGGACTAATATTAGTGGAGTGCCTCAGGAATCAGTGTTGGGTCCATTGTCGTTTTCTGTATTTATAAATGATACTGATGATGGTATATAAAGCTTCATGTACAAGTTTGCAGATCATGCGAAGGTTGGCAGGATTGTTAAGGACACTAATGACAGTACGCTGCTGGAGCAGGATCTAGAAAAGTTGAGCAGATGGGCTGAGAGGTGGCAAATGAAGTATAACATGGACAAATGTAAAATACTACATATGGAAAGCAGTAACCCCAGAATGACGTATCAACTCTGTGGTACTACGCTGACAGTGGTAGAGAACGAAAAGGACCTGGGGGTAATTGTGCAGGTAGATATGAAGTTTTCTGAACAGTGCAGACGGTCTGCAAGAGTAGCTCATAGTGTCTTGTCAATAATATACAGGAATTTTTCTAGCAGGGATAAGGAGGTGATTATCCCCTTGTAGAATGCAATGGTCAGGCCACACCTTGTATACAGTACTGTATACAGGTTTGGAGGCCTCATTTTTAAGGATGTAGGAACGAATACTGTGAAGGGTAACAAGATTAGTGATTGGAACAAAGTGTTGCTCTTATGAAGAAAGTCCTAAATTTTGCAAATTAGTGTCTGGAGACTAGGCACCTGCGAGGTGATCTGATTGATGTGTATAAAGCGTTGAATGGGTTGAGCAAGCTGAATGCTGATGGGATTCTTCATCTTGCTCAGACTAAGAACCTGAGGATGCACAGTTTCAAACTGAGGAAAGATAGTTGTAGAATAGATGTGTGGAAATTTGCCTTTAGCCAGTGGGTAGTTGCTTGGTGGAACAGGCTTCCATCTTTTGTTGTGGAAGCTAATAGCCTAATAAATTTAAGACTGAGGGACAGTCATTTGGTACAATTGGAGGGATGAAATGGGAGGGGTTTTTTTTGAATGATGCTGCATAAGCTTGCTTTCTTGCATCATATGCCTCTACTAATGCTAATGCTAATATGTATGTATATGTCTCAGTGACACCAGAACTATTCTTCCATCTCTACCAATTGTCATGTAGAGAAAAAAAATCCTCTTAATCACACTAGTCTGAAGTGTAATTGTGTATTTACCAGGCCTCTCTGCCATAAGGTGACAGCCACCAAGAGAGGTAAAATACCACTCGATGCTCGCCCTAGCACAATGAGCCGAACCTGGGTCTATTCCTCTGTTAGTGCTAACATAGCACCAGAAAATCCCGCACCCACATGCGGCCGTTCAAAACTGGCAGGTGCCCGCAAAATCCTGCTCCAAAGGCGCCCATACCCGAGAGCCAGCAAAAATATCCTACACGAGGAAAAAAAAGTCATAGTGACATAGTGTTTTTTGACAGGCGGCACTGGTGCTTTCGCACAACTCCGCATTTGAATCGTTTGTGAAGTAAGACAGTACTGTGAAGGCCAGATAGCATATGTTAGTGTATGTTCATGTTTGCTTAGTTCGGGTTATGTTGTTCATCTGGCCGCTTAGCCCAGGATCTGTGGAACACCACAGACTGCTAGTTACCGTCACTGGCACTGGGAGCCGGACCAGGTAAGTGGGAAGAGAACTCTGGCTGGCCGACCCTGGGATAAGCCTGAGCTTCCCAGGGAGAGCAAAAATAAATAAATAAATAAAATAAAAAAAAATAATAATAATAAATAAAATAAAAAATAAATAAAAAATAAAAAAATAAATAATAATAAATAAAATAAGATAAAAAGATAAAAAAAAAGTCAGCGGGATAGGCCCATGCTCCGCCAGGATTGGAAAGGGGGGATCGACCAGGAGGAGAGGAGACGAAAAAGTCTCCCCCTCACCCTGCCGGGCAGAGGGAATGAAAGTGGCCACTTTCATTCCCTCTATTCCTTTCATTCTCAATATGGGTCGGAGCCATAAACTAAACTATTATATTTAGGCCACCCCGAATAATTAAATTCATCTGCCATGCTGTGTCTTGTCTGTCATTGCATGTTCTATGGCCGATTTGTCTTTTTGCTGGACGAAAAACCCGTTTCTTGGGATAAAACCTTGCTATCTATCCCCGAGATCGACTAACTCAGCCACGGAGTGAAAAAAGGCCATTAAAGTTCCTTGAGTCATCGATTGGATTCGAACCCGAGCCTTTTCCACCTGGTGTGGGGAAGATGGCGACGATACCAGTGTTACACGCGCAGATGGTCACAGTCATATTGAGCAGACATTATCGCTGGTGTTGAATAATTAATGCGTTTACACACATGAATGTATCCATATCAAGAAACAAACCTCGCCATGTTCTTTCTCCTTAAGAACCTTGTTATGCCGAAAATCCAAGCTCTAGCACAAGTTAAAATCACTAGTTTATACTGAAATTAACGGAGCATTAATTAGCATGTGTCCGCTGAACGGCAGCCATATTGGCGATCCCACTAATGTTTAGGTGTTTGTGGGTTAGATTGCCTGAGTTTCCCCCCATTAGCCACTTCATTTCTTCTTGTAATATGGCATCTCTCTTCCGGCCATTGTTCTGCCGTGTGTAGTGGCCGGATCGGCAACCTAGCAAGTGGGGGGGGCAGAGACACTGGGTCATCGCCTGCACCCCTGCCACGAGAAGGCGTGCTGGGTTCTGTTATATTCATGCTGAGCACTCCTAAAGAACTTCAGGAGAGCTCTAGGTAGAGGAAGGAGGGGGGATAGATAGGGGGCAGGTCTAAGTGAAGATCAGTCCTAGTTAGAAGGAATAAGTGTTAAGCAAGTAGAAAGATTCCCCCACTCAGGGTGATGGGGGAGTAGAGGAAAACGTGAGATTTGTTGTCATTTAATTATTGTCCATAGGCATGCCACATTTAATTGTCATCATTCTGAGCACTCCTAGAGAACGTTTGGAGGGCTCAAGGTAGAGGAAGGAGGAGTGGGACAGAAAGGGGGATGGTCTAAGGGAAATCTGCCCTAGATAGAAGAAATAAGTGTTCAGCAAATAGAAATATTCGCCCACTCAGGATGGTGGTGGAGTAGGGGAAAGGTGGGTTTTGACCTTGTCCTCGCTTAATTATTGTGCACAAGTTGGCGATTGTCAGGTCCAGTTTGGGCGTTCTCTCTTCTAATAGCCTCTCTTCTTTTGAAGGCCTTGGTGGCAAATGTGTTAAAGGCCTTGAAGTTACTTTCTGTTGCAATCAGGTTTTCTTTATTCATTGGCAGTATGGTAACCACCTAGGAGGAGAGCTCCTGTCTGAGGTCTTGATAGTAATAACATTCACTGAGGATGTGGTCAGCTGTTTCTATTTCACTGCAATGGCAGTGCGGTGCTTGAGCCAGTCCTAGTTGGTGCAATTTGGCATTTATGCTACCATGTCCCATCATAAGGAATGTTGCGTGTAGGCCCCCACTTCAGCTGTGGACCAGATTTCCTGCCCTTCCTCCTTCAGTTTATTTCTTATCCTTGTTAGTTCCTCTTTCTTTTCTGCTTGTAGGTTTGATGGTGATGTCATCCAAGGTGGTGGGTATATTCTTTCTTAGCCTGTATTTAAGATACCGATATTGTATTTCCAAATGGGCTGGCATCTTCCCAAGTAGTGCCTGTAGGGCCATGGTAGAAATTGTCCAGCAGGCTCTGGACATGGTTAGTAGAGCTAGCCGTTGTGCTTGATTCAGCTGCTTAATCAGAGCTACCTTGTTCGCTCTATAACCCCCAAACCCTGGCATCGTAGGAGAGTTGTGAGAAAAATGCAGTTGTAATAGAGCCTTAGTTTGTGAGCTCTATTTTATACTAAACAAGAAAGTTTTGTTTATTGGCAGAACACACGATAACATCGGAGTAGTATCATTTAAGTAGCACTCAGAAGCACTAATGGTAATTTGCCCTAATGAACACTTTCCATAATGGTGAAAAAAGGTCAGGTTACCTCCACTTGAACCCCTCCCGAAGTGGAGGGAGTAACGTAACCTTTTTTCTTTAGAATCATGGGTGGACTAGCACATAAATTGTTTATTAACAAAATACAGTATTAATTTTTTATTATTGTACTTTTATTTTTAAAGACACTCGTGAGGATACACACATGAATACTATATATATATATATATATATATATATAAGAGGAGTTTACCTCAGTATATTACGTCACTCCCGTATGATACCCTCCAGAAATTAAAACGGAAAAAACGAAAAAATCGACAACTTACCGGTACATTAGAGTAAAATATAAATAATCAATTTAACACAAATTAAAACAATTAAAAATCAAATTAACGCAATTAAAAGAATCTAACGAAAATATTCAAAACGATTTTTATTCTTGAAGCTGACACTTTTCGACCGTATGTCGTGACACAGGAATGAAAATTCAGCTGAGTATTACAGCTCTGATTCATACTATCTAGTGTGTGTGTGTGTATAGATTCATACTATCTAGTGTGTGTGTGTGTATACAAAGGGTACTAGGAAAGTTTTGCAATATGACGCAACAATGAATCACAGGAAGCTGCTTGTTGCTGCATGTTGACATGTTCATGCGTGCATAGTAGCCGCCGCGCCAAGTCGATGGGCTCAGTTATTCATTAGTAGTGAGAGTGTAAAGTGCTTGCGATGGCATCGTGGTCACGAAATGAGATAAGGACAGTTTTGCGGTATAATTTCGTGCGTGGTTTAACCATAGACCAGTGCTTAGAAGAAATGACTCTTGCACTAGATGATGATTGTCCACATCGTACAACGATATTCAGGTGGTATAGAGAATTCCAAAGGGGAAATTTCACTCTGGAGGATTCTGAGAGGCCGGGAAGGCCACGAACGTCAGTTACGGAGGAAAACGTTACTGCTGTGAGGAAAATGCTTGACGAAAACAGGCGAGTGACCTACCAACAGATAGAGGATACTTTGGGCCTAAATGCACCAGCAATTCGTTCGATTCTGCAAGATCATTTGCACGTGAAGAAACTTTGTTCTCTCTGGGTGCCGCATCAACTGACTGAAGAGCAGATGACATGACGTGTGACTTGGTGCCGGGAGATGTTAAAAAAGTTTGATAAGGGACAATCTCGGTATGTGAACAACATCGTGACAGGTGACGAGACTTGGCTGTACTATTACGATCTGCCGACCAAGGCTCAAAACAAAGTTTGGGTCTTTGATGATGACGACACACCCGTAATTGTCAGAAAATCCCGATCTGTAAAGAAGAAAATGATAGCTGTATTTTTCAAATCGAGTGGAATTGTGGAACGTGTCGTTTTGGACACGCAGAAGACAGTCACAGCTAAGTGGTATACTGAACAATGCCTGCCTAAAGTCATTGGATCTATGAAGAACCTGCGGCCAAAGTCAAGAATGGACACCTGGTACCTGGCCGCTGCCGCAGATAAGCCTGACTCTTATACGGCAGTGAGTAGGAGGGTCGCAGCGGCGTGCGTGGAAGGTGCCGGGCGTGCGTGGAAGGTGCCACGACAGGACTGAAACTTCTCGAGTACCCTCCCTACAGTCCAGACCTTGCTCCCTGCGACTTTGACTGTTCCCGCATGTGAAAATGAAGCTAAAAGGGAGGCGGTTTTCCAGTGATGAGGCCCTTCTACGGGCTTGGGACGAGTGTGCTTTACTCCCTAGTGAAACTTGGCAGAACTGGTTTAAAGATTGGTTTCGGAGGATGGAGAGGTGTATTGAATGTAGAGGAAATTACTTTGAAAAAATTAAATAAACAAAGCTGTATTGCAAAACTTTCCTAGTACCCTTTGTATATATATATATATATATATATACACACACACACACACACACACAAGTAACGCAAGTTCGATTAACGCGTGTTTCAGTTACCACTATATGAATAAATTATACCTTTCACTTTACACGATGCAAACTTCCAGTTAACGCGATCTTTTTTTTTATGCGATAGTTGAAAAAGATTTCAATTGCGCGTTGGACGGGCAATAAACAAACGTTCGCCTGCTGCCCACCCCGGTGTGTTCAATCCGCTAATAAAGTAAATGCAGACTTGCATTTAAAAATTCTAATTTTCAAATGAAAATGTTACTGCAAAGGAGATAACGGTAAAAGAACTAGATGAAATATTTTGTATCGCAGAGAACCTCAAACAAAAGATGTGAGGATCTCTGCGATATTTATTTCGCCAGAAACCAGAGATTGCCAGCTATCCGAAATTGATTGATGAAAAGAGAAAGTCAACACCGTTCAAATATTTCTGCAACAGTCATTTCTTGTGTATTTTATGTCAGAGGTTCCCAAACTTTCTCGGTTCACGGCACACCCTTAGTGTCTCAGTAATTTTTTCACGGCGCATCTAGACCAAAATAAATACCTAACAGTTCCATTTAGTAGTTAGGTCCAAACAACTTAATAAGAGATGTTGAAACTGTGAACTACCTCAAGCTAGTAGTTCACGCGGTGTCCAACAAATGTTGAGTATCACTGTGCTTCCATCGAAAATTTAAAATATTCTGGGGACGCAGTTTGGGAACCGGTTTTATGCAATAAATATTTAATTCCATAATTACTTTCATTATATTTTACATTGTATACAGTTAAAAAATTATTTAAAAGGTATTTTTAAAATTCTTTATAGACATTCCAGTTCAAGGACCAATTATTTTTCCTATTGATTATAATATTTGGTTAACGGGTTTCCGTTTTGCGTGATGCACTCGTGGAACGAATTAATCGAGGCCAGCCTGTGTATATATATATATATATAAAGAATCTTTCTTTTTCTATTATTTCCCAACCTAATGTTTAAGTTTAGGTCGCAAAATACAAGGAAACCTTTTCTTTTATTTCCCTACCATTTAAGCCCAGGTTACGAAATACAACGAAAAAGACAAAGAACCCTTTTCCTTTTTTCGTAACAAATCCTAAATCAATAATACAGTAAAAACACTCAACTCCAAAAATCTGCTTTTAATAATGAGAAAAAAAAAAAAAAAAAAAAACAATGCGGAACATAAAAATGAACGAAACGAAACGAAACTTTCTCAGAAAAAAACATTCATGAGTACAAATCATACAGTTGGACCTGAATAGCTATTCGTAATTTGAGTAACAATATTGGAAAAGTATCTTCATTTTTCCCATAAATTTGACGCCCATTGATGTGACCCATCATGTTTACAGCTACCATTTACTCTAGTTTCACTTTTTAGTTTCTTCCATCAGGCTTCGATATTATTCGTATAAGTGGAAGAAACCAAAAAGTGTAACTAAAAGAGTAAATGGCAGCTGCAAACATATGTTGATGGGTCACATCAATGAATATAAGTGGTGTCACTTATATTTGGTTGGGAAAAAATAGAAAGATTCTGTAAAAATGTCTTCATTTTTACTTATTATTCGGCTTTGAATAATTTTGAGAGCTGTTACCTCACCAAGTCACCCTATACTTTTGCCACTACTATCCTTGTAGGGTGATATTCACTTCATGTAAAAGGCTGTTTCCTTTTTTTTTTAGCGTACGCTCAATGACGCTGTGCTAGGGAAAACAGCAGTTGAAACACTAAGCCATCTTTATGAGTCCGGCTGATTCACAGCAAGAGATCGTTACTCGATCAGATCGAACATCGTGGAGGTAGTGTTTATAAAACGGTGAGAAAGTATGACTTTTGTCAGAAAGAACTGAGTAATGTCAATTAAGGAACATACTTTTGGATGAAATCTGAACCTGATAACTACGGGGTGATTGCTGTCTGGAAATTCCTTGTGTAGGAACGAACAGACTTTAGACCTAGTAGTCTGGAAATGCCACACCACGGAGATGTGAGGTTCCTCTTCTCCTCATAAATTCCATTTTTTACCGAGTCAGGGCTCCGAAATAACAGTTCCTAGGATTTTCTTTTCCACACGAAACTAGCCTTTTGACCAATAGAAACATTGGAAACTCAAAAAGGGGGAGACAAAGAAAGGGGAAAAAAAGAGCACGGACACAGAGAGAGAGAGAGAGAGAGAACAGAGATGGACAGAAGAAAAATCTAGAGAGAGAGAGAGAGACGAATGCTGAGGAAGTTTTTTTCCCCCGAGGCTATCTGACCATAAGAGACGTCTCGTGTTTTGTGCTGCTGGCTCCTGCTCTTAACTGCCACCCCTGAACATACCAAGGAGTATTCTGGTAAGTTTCACCCTATGTTTGTAATACGTTGGCTAGCAGAATGAAAGTGCCGAACATTAAGACCTAACCCCTTATTAACTATAGAGTCCAGTGACAAACAACCCTTCTCCTAGGTACACACTATGGTAGCATCTGTTTTATCACACTTCGAACCTAGAATTTAAGGCTAACAAGATCCACTTGTATAAATGTAATACTATCAGTTGTGACTGTCAAACCTATATGGCATCCTTTGTACTCAGTTATTCAGATGGCGAGATGACTGTCGGCTCCAGAGTACGAGCAGCAGTGCTAACTAAAGGTTATGTGAAAGACACAGACAAAATTTATATATATTTATTTATTATCACATTAATCTATTGTTATTCATTAATAAGAGATAAAGAGTTATTTAACTGCTCGAAAGACACAATAACTTGACTTGATTTTTATATCTATTTGTATGCTACAATTAATAAATCATGTTTTGTTTAATCATCCTTGCCTCCTTGATTTCTTGCTACACGTTATCCACAGCACGAGTTTTATATTAAAAGAACCATGTTATGCGCCATTTTGAGGTCTAATAGAAAGATTTCAGAATGAAAAAACACAATGCTAATTTTGACGTTGCGAGTCTATTCTCCACGATTCAGAATAGATTTGGAGAACACGAGATTGTTGTCCCAAAGTATAAACCACTAGTCGATTATATAAAGCACAGGTGTTTTCTGGAACATCCGTATTAGTGATTAGATTTGCCCATAACCTTATTGTACACATTGAATGGTGAATAATAGTAAGAGCTGATGGCCTTATTCTCCATTGGCATGATGTCCAGCAAGCAAGCACACAATAACAGAAAGCCCTATGGCACAATTCTTTATATATATATATATATATATACTGAATAGCTATTAAGGTGCTGATTGGCGTTATGATACGTGTGTATCTGCATGAGTGTCTTTAAAAATAAAAGTACAATAATAAAAAATTAATACTGTATTTTGTTAATAAACAATTTATGTGCTAGTCCATCCATGATTCTAAAGAAAAAAGGTTATGTTACCCCCTCCACTACGGGAGGGTTTCAAGTCGAGGTAACCTGACCATTTTTTCAAGAGTACAGTATTTCGTAATGGTGAAAAAATGTTAGGGAATGTGCGATTAGGACAAGTTACCATTAGTGCTGCTAAAGTGATACTAAACAGATGTTACCGTGTTGTGTTCGCGCACCAATCAGCACATCATTTGCCACTTCTACTTGTCAATCAATATATCCTTCTTGATTTCTGCTCCAGACTGATAACACCTACCGTCTGTTTACCGAGCAAGCAGCGCTAGAGTTGGGCGTCTGGAAACTAATTTTCCGCGTAAGTTATCCGACATTTCTTGTCGTTCTCATGTAGGCTTTCTTTACCTTCGCCCTTTTGTCTTCTCAACCTCCAACCCATGCACGGTACTAAGTGCTATAGGTTCTAACGCCTCTCGTGTTTGGTGTTTTCATAAAAAAAAAAAAAAAAAATCCTGTCTTGTGAATTTCTCTCACAAACTTTATAAAAGGTTGTGAGAAAAATTCTGAAAGTTCTTCTCACCCAAATTCTTTTAATAGAATATGTTAACTTATGTATGAGAATTACTGATAATAACTGTAAATTTGACAAAATCCAGCATCATAATTTTTCTTTATTAAAAAAAAATACACATTATTCTATCATTGATAATATTTAATCAATTGCAGGTATATATCTCTAATTTTAGACAATTTCTGTTAACATGATAACAAAATTTAACAACTGGCATTCTTGAAAGCAAATAAACTAAATAATATATTGATACAAAAATATATACATTGTTTTCACAATCCTAAATCTTTGGCACTTTGTACTGGTAAGAATTCAACACTCCAGTTGGCACTATAGTACATGAACATTAAATCTTTCATTGCATTGTCAGAATTATTAAAACCTTGTTTTGTAAGGATGAGAGCTTCTAGTGCTACAGATGAATAATAATAATTCAAAATCAGAACTTTTTTGCTTTTTAAGCTATTCATTCATTTATATACACTCATTCCAAGCATTTTCATTTGTTTACTTAACAGTCTCTTACACAAATTAGTTTTTTATGGCTTTTTTTCATTTTCTAATTTATTTTATTATTCCCACCTGAATTAATTTTGGTGGGAATTTTCACTGTTAAATGATTCTAGAACTAGGGGCTATAAATTTAAATTATGGGAGACGAGGTTAAGATTGGATTGTTCTCTTAGACTGAAAGTTGTTAATTACTGCAATAAGTTACCTTGATGGGTAGTTGAAGCTGACAGATTTGGAAAAACCAAAGGTCAGCCTGAATTGGAACAAGTCAAATAGGGTGTTTATTTTGACCTATTATTTTTAATTAATTATTATTTAGCCACTTCAGGAAAAGCCCAGGGGCTTCTTGCACCATATGGCTAATACTAAAATGAAGCACTACGGTTTTAGTTGCTTATTTTGGGGGGGGGGGCAAAAATATTGTTCAGGCTTTCTTAAAAATACGAAACTCTTTTATTTATGAAAGATCCCCTTTGCTCAAAGTTTTATGTAAATATAAGAACCTGGAAATCTTACACCAGTCACTGAGGAGATGATGGTGAGAGCATACTTAAAGAGGGCTGTAGCATGATGGATGGGGAGTTAACTATTGGGGAGAAGGCTGGATATTATGGTAACAAAAATTTTTTTATATCTGTAATATAAATAACAGACATAGCTTCCTTTACTCTAGAGTCTATGGTTCCTTTTTTTTTGTGATAAAAATTTTTAAAGATTATTCACTAAAGAAAACCTCAAAACTTTGCTCTTAAAAAGAACAACTAAGAAATTACGAGTGAAAATCAAAATTTATAACAAGAGCTGCATAATAGGCATAAATGGCTAGATAATTTTAGTATACAAATTTATGAAAAAAATATGATTCAGATAGAATTACAAAAAACATTCCTTATTTAACTCGTCTCTGCATTTGAAATTGTAGTAAGCATTTTTTTTTTTTTTTGCGTAACTTTCATAGAAATTCTCTGAGACAAATTATACAATGTACTTTTCTTTTCTGCAACCTACTGACCAATTATTCACTCATAGTACAAATTAATGCATAAAGATAAAATTTCAAATTTGTCATTGTCATGTTCAGCATTAAATGTTTTTTTGCTTTTTTAATTTTGAGAATCAGGCAAAAATTCCATCAAGCAAAGAGGTCAACCCTGTTCGTATTTGTATATTACATGCTAGCTGTGATAAAGAAGTGATGCTTCATCAATTCTGAATTAAAGAAATTTGTCAGCAGTGATGATGGGGCAACCTGTCTGATTTTAATAGTGTTAGATTTGAGATTCATACTTGGAACTGAGTCTGAAAGAGAAACGGAAGTTCATTTGGGGAAGGGGCCACAGCTAAATTAGAGAAGGGTTGGCTTACTTAGAATCTTACAGGGTAACTAGGACCAAGAGGCAGTCGGCACATGTGCCTGCAAGTTGTGTGTATTAAATTATTGGTTTTTGGGATGAAAAACCAGAGAGTGATTGACTTGACTGTGATGTGAGAATAAAAAAAAAAGAGCCCATAAGTCTCTCCTTTTCAGATAGGAAATGAACCCAGTCCTTTTATACAATGTGGATAAAGCAGCTATAGCTATTATGGCTATGGCTGCTATTTATCCATTTTTCATGTGTTTGGCTTATGGACAAAAGTAATTTATCAAATGAAATATTTTACAGCTGTTCAAATGGGGATTTCTGCAAAACAATTTTTAGAAACTCAGTAAACTGTAGAAGGCAAAATTGCAAAGATGTGATAAGTTGCATAACAAGAAGCAATGTTGTTTTTATTTTTGCAATAATATGTTTGATATAGGCCACTGATTGATAACAGATAAACACTGAACAGAATCCCAGAAGGTATAAATGTACATTGCAAAGGATACACTTACGCTATGTTAAAAATGTGGATATCATTAAGTATGCATCACCTCAACATATTAATATATTTTCAGAAATTAAAGCCTATGAATCTAATATTTTCCCCCTGAGTTCATGACATTTTTTTTTTTGCACTGAAGGGACAGTAACAGGCATTTTTATATCTCTAGTTTAATCAAAACATTGAAGGGCATATCCTGTCTTCAACATGTTTATTAAAGGAAGGTGAGCTCTAAATAATGAGGCTAATACTTTTCCATTATTAAATTTTTGTCATTCACTTTCTATTACTTGTCCTTGATTAAAAAAAGACATGAGCATCTTTGTCAAATTGAGCGATGGAAAGTTAATGAGAAAAACAGAAGGCATGAGTGACAGAATGAGAGATCCTTTTTGTTTCAATAACTTTTAGCATTTTTTTCTACTGAATTGATCTATTTAATTATGATTTTCTAAATTCAAAAATAACAAACAAAAACCAATAATAATAATAATAAATGTTTTTCATATTTCTAGAGTTTTCAAGGTCACCCATACCCCCCCATATGTTCGCATGGCATCCACAGACAGAATGTGGATGCTAAAGCTCTACAACAAGATTAGACGGCTGTTGCTCTCGGAGATATCACGTAGGAATGGAAATTGCTTAGAACAAAAACAGATGCTTTTGCTGGCATATATTAATGTCTTGTTATTCATAGTATAACAAAATGAAAACAGAAAATAATATATAACCAGTTAGAGAATATCAGGTATGGGAAAATTAATTTCGGTTAGAAATAAAAAAAAAAAAAAAAAAAATTAAAAAGTGGTATCTGTCATACTAGCAAATGAAAAGTTAAAGAACCAAGCAAAATTTGTTTATGTTGTGGTATAATATTCAAAATAGCAGTATATATAAAAGAAAATGACTATATGGACTAATATGCTGAATACATTCTTTAAGTATCTATGTAATATCGGTTTAATATATATAGCTCTTAAATGAAAATACATAGATAGCTCTTAAATGAAAAAACTATGATAGTAGTGTAAAAAGGGCATTGTCTTATCTGTATCTCATATTTTGCACCTCCTTCACAATGAGTTGCTATGCATTGCACTACCTCGAATAAGTAATGCTTCATTAAAAGAGAAGGCTATTGTTACTTATTCTCAGTGGGCACCACCATATAAATTATCTTCACAACTGGATTGTCATGTCTGCAATACCAGTGTACCTGTCCACCCACATCAGTGGGTGGACAAGTACACCAACTAGCCTTGAAACGGTGCAATCTGGGTGGTGGTGCCCACTGAGAATAAGTAATAATAACCTTCTCTTTTAGTGAAGCATTACTTATTCGAGGTAGTGCAATACATGGCAACTTGTTGCCATGTATTGCACTACCTCGAATAAGTAAGGTGGCGCACAATATGAGATACAGATAAAGCGATGCTCTTTTAACACTACTATCTTAGTTTTTTGGTTTAAGAGCTATCTATGGTGTATTTACACCGATATTATATAGATAATTTATACTCTTGAACATATGATGCCTTGCAGCATTTAGTTTAATTTAAACATTCTTTGTAAGTACCAGGTTTTTCCGTTAAAAGGCCCACCCAAATATAGGCCCATCTGGGCCTATATTAGGATTTTGTTTTCCAAATAGAAGCCTATGGGCTTTTATTGGGGACAAATAATAACACACTTTCTCGTAACGTACCGTATATCGGAGCTCTGCGCATGCCCGAGATGTCATTGCAATAGATGTGAACTGCACGTCTTTACTTGTTGTCAGAATATTTAACCCTAAAAATGGAAAATAAAGTCTAGTAAACGAAAATCGTATACTATCCAGGAAAAATTAGTTTGTGACACGTTTAAAAGCGGGGGGAAAGTCAAAATTCGATATCGCAACAAACAGGCATTGACAGGAAAAATCTTCGCCGTTGGTTGCAAAAAGAAGCAGAATTATTGAAGCTGGTTAAAAAATGTAAACACAAACGTCTTGAAGGTGCAAGAAGGAAAGCGTTTTATCCCAAAATTGAGAAAAAACTATTTGAATATTTCAAAAAGGAACGAAATAACCACCGATCAGTTACCTATAACACATTGCAAAACTATATTTTCTCACCAGAATTTGGCCTTAAAATACCACCTGCTTTTAAAGTAAGCAACAAGTTCTTATTTGGATGAACCAGGAGACATCGGATTAGATCATGTAAAATAACTCATCATGGACAACTGGATAATCGCGATCCAAAGGAAACGCTGGAACAAGTAAAGCAATACTTAATTCAAGTAAATAATGCTACAGCAGGAATGACAAGTGATCGTGTTTTTAATATGGATGAAACTCCATGTTACTTTGACATGGCAAGAGATTGCACTCTTCCTTCACTTTGTTGGGAGCAAAAATGATGATGGTGCGGATACAGGGTTCAGAAAAAATCAATAAAATGTCTGTTTGACAATATGATTGGATGGACGCATACTCTCACCTATGATTATTTTTCGTGGCTTAAAGAAAATTCCCAAAGTAACAATCCTCAGTGGTAAAGCAGTTGTTGCTGTAAACAAAAGCGGATCAATGGACACAAATCTATTGAAGACGTGGATGGATACTGTTTTCTGAAAGAGAGGATCTTATTTTAGTAACACTCCATCAGTAATTATTTAGGATTCTTATGGAACTCATAAGAAAGAAGAAATTTTAAAATATCTTTTTAAAAATTATGGCTCAAAGGCAGTAATAATTCCAGGAAAGACAACGCACTACACGCAGCCCCTAGATGTTGCCATAAATTCCAGTTTCAGAGCTGCTATGAGAAAGGAATGGGATAATTGGGTAAGAGAAGAAACTGCTGAATTTACTCCAAAAGGATATAGAAAAAAGACCATCTTACCAAAAGATTGTTGAAATGGTTATTTCTGTCTGTAATACAATCCAATCAAAATCAATTCAAAGAGCATTTGAATGTTGCGGCATTGCTGCAAATGGACAAGTACCAGCGACCAATATATTAAATCAAAAATTGTGAATTATCCTTGAAAACAATCATGGACTTGAAATTGAATCTGATGATCTGGCTGCTAGTGATGGAAGTGATGAAGAATTAATGGAATTGGATAAAGACAAAAACAACAATTCTTCCACTACTAACTTGGATTGCTCAGATGAAGACAAAAACAACAATTTTTCCACTACTAACTCAGATTGCTCTGATACAACAGATTCTGAATGAAAATTACTAATATAAATAATTCTCTTCTTGCAATTATTATTTGTCTTATATATTTATATTTTTTTAAGATAATAAGAATAATTTTTAATTTCATACTGTTCTATTGTTGCAATATTTAAAATAAAAATAACCTTTCATTAATCAAATAAATATTATTTCAAAATAAACCTGTTTCCGTTAAGAAGACCATGGGCTTCTATTTAGGGACAACATGAGAACCTTAAAAATGCAAAAACCAAATACAAGCCCAAGGGATTCTTAATGGAAAAACCCAGTATATAGTGTAATAGTGCAGTGCATCCAGTCAATATGGGTGACCCAGTGAAATTTTAAGTCAGTTTGGTGTGGCATAAACACTGGGAAAGCAAAAATGAGGGAAGTAGTGTGTTATACGCCTAATTCCTCTGATGAGTAAAATTAACAAATACAAAGAAATAGAGTGGGCCAGTAAATCAGAATGTCTCATAATGGGCAAATTTAGCTTTCCAGATATTGACAGAAACTTGTGGGTTTATAACTCTCACACTAGCAGGATTTTGTGGATTTACTGGATGATTGTTTTCTGCAGCATGTTCGAGAGGCAACCAGAGAGAGAGAGAGAGAGAGAGTAATACTCTGGATTATCAGCAGTGATAATTCATGCATTAAGAATTGGCAGAAAAAAGAATTAATAGACGGCAGTGATCACAGTGTACTTATGTGGGATTTACTTAAGTATGTGGGGGGCGCCTCCGTAGCCAGGTGGGAAGGAGCAGCAGTCACTTTTGATTAGACCAGGGTTTGAGCCCGTCACCACCAAATACGGAGGACGCGGAAAGGTCAGGGAATGACCACCGCATATCACGGAGCAATACAGCCTTAGTTGCTAATGCTCCTAAAAAACCAAATAACAAATCAAAACAACTTAAGTATGTCAGACACGATAGGAGGGAGTATATGATGAGAGCCTTGTTGATCAATTCGGCCCTGGAAAGATTGTCCAAGGCTCAAGGGGTAGAATTTTTTTCAGCCTGGACTGTACTCGTTAACAGGAGAGATTGCTTCTACAGGGATGGGATACACTTAAATAGAAAGGGTGCAAGAATATTTGCTGATGCTATAAAGGCAGTGTTAGGTGGGTCGGAAAACTGCTAGCTTGGGGGGAGACAAAGACTAATAGATTAACAGTAGCCACTGGCAGAGGTGAAAGAGATTCTTGCACTTCTTCTATTGGAATGAGCAGAAGCCTAAAAAACAAGGTGCAGGATATTTCAGAGACTGCTGGAAGTCACTGCGGTACAAGTAAACACATGGGTTGTGTTAGGGTAGCTAAGAATAGAAACAGGTGCATGTATACTTGTGTGTACACCAATGCTAGGAGTTTAGTAAATAAATTTGATGAATTTTAGGTATTGCTCAAAACATCAAATGCAGATATTGTTGGGATATCAGAGACGTGGTGTCACACAGATATAAGGAATGCAGAACTGGAATTTGGGGAGTACAACGTCTACAGAAAGGATAGACAGGATAGGAAGGGAGGAGGAGTTATGCTATTAGTTAAAAAACACATAAAATCCAAGGAAGTGAAGCCAGTCGACATCGATGGACAGGGCAGTGTCGAGTCAGTTTGGTGTGACATAAGCATAGGTAAATCAAAATTGAGAGTAGGAGTGTGCTATAGGCCTACTGACTCTGATGAGTATAATAAGATACTGTACAGAGAAATAGAATGGGCCAGTAAATGAGAGAGTCTTATAATGGGGGATTTTAATTTCCCAGATATTGACTGGAATTTGTGGGTTGATCACACTCACACACTAGCAAGGCTTTTGTGGATTTATTGGATGACTGTTTTCTACACCAGCATGTTCAGGAGGCAACTAGAGGGAGTAATACTCTTGATCTGATTATCAGTAGTGATTATCACAGTGTGCTGAAGTGGGATTTACTCAAAGAGGTAACTACCATTAGGGGTAAAGGGAAGGGTTTTTGCTTTCGTAAAGGTGACTATGATGGTCTGAGACAGTATTTAAATTCCATACAGTGGGACCAACTGATGATGTTACCAACAGCAAATTCAAAATGGGAAGCATTCAAGGAACTAATCTCAGAAGCTACCAAGGTTTACATACCAACCAAGAAATATTGTTCAAGGTTCAGGCTTAAATGGTTGTCAGATGAACTAATGAGACATATGGCAGAGAAGAAAAATGCATGGGATACATACAAATTAATGGGTGACATGGAAGCCTATGATAGATATAAGTTGGTCTGTAACCAAGTCACAAAGGAGATTAGGCAGGCAAGGGCAGATTATGAGAAATCTTTGGCAAAGGATGCAAAGAAAAACAGAAAAGAGTTCTTTACCTATTTAAACTCAAGAAGGAAAGGGATGAATCAGATTGGTCCACTGGATGTTGATGGTTCAACAGTTGAGGATCCTGCTCAGGTGGCTAACAATCTAAACGAGTATTTTGCATCTACATTTACACATGAGGAGTTATTCAGGAAGGGGAATGTCGTAGGTGAAGTAAACATTAGCAGTGAGCTAGATGATTTTCTAATAACTGAGAGGAAAGTGGAGGAGAAATTGTTGAGGATAAACACAAGAAAGGCACCCGGGGTGGATGGGATCTATCCAGTTATATTAAAGGAGGCAGCTGAGGAAGTAAGCAAACCCCTAGCCATAAGTATGAGAGCTTCTTTGGACTCAGGGGAGGTACCCATAGACAGGAGATGTGCAAATGTAACCCCAATTCACAAGGGAGGATCAAAGGCTGACACAAGTAATCATAGACCTGTTAGTTTAACATTGGTTCCAGGAAAATTAATGCAGGCACTGGTTAAAGAAGCACTGCAGGATCATCTGGACAAGAATTCAGTTATAGCTCAGACACAGCATGGTTTTGTTATGGTCTTGTATGACCAATTTGATTGGATACTATGATGTAGTAACAAAAGAACTGGATGCAGGGAATAACTTTGATATTATATATTTGGATCTTAGAAAGGCTTTTGACACCGTTGCGCATGGAAGACTGCTGCACAAATTGGAGCAGTGTGGCATTGGAGGCAAATTGCTGCTATGGATAAAGGGATGGTCGAGTGGCAGAAGACAGAGAGTGGTAATCAATGGACACTGCTCAACGTGGACTAATGTTATTAGTGGAGTTCCTCAGGGTTCAGTGTTGGGTCCAGTGTTGTTTTCTGTATTTATAAATGATACTGGTGATGGTATATCAAGCTTAATGTCCAAGTTTGCAGACGATATAAAGGTTGGCAGGGTTGTTAAGGACACTACTGATGCCATGCTGCTGCAACAGGATCTGGAAAGGTTGAGCAGATGGGCTGAGAGGTGGCAAATGAAGTTTAACATTGACAAATGTAAAGTACTACATATGGGAAACAGTAACCCCAGATCAACGTATCAACTCTGTGGTACTACGCTGACTGGTAGAGAATGAAAAGGACCTGGGGGTAATTGTGCAGGCAGATATGAAGTTCTCTGAGCAGTGCAGATGAGCTGCAAGAGTAGCTCATGGTGTCTTGTCAATGATATACAGGAATTTTTCTAGCAGGGATAGGGATGTGATTATTCCCTTGTATAAGGCATTGGCCTTGAGTACTGTTTGTTTGGTTTTTTAAGGAGCATTAGCAACTAAGGCCATATTGCTCCGGGTCATGCGGTGGTCATTCCCTGACCTTTCCGCATTCTCCGTATTTGGTGGTGACGGGCTCGAACCCCGGTTTAATCAAGAAGTGTGTGCTACGCACTGCTGCTCCTTCCCACCTGGCTACGGAGGCGATATTGGTGATGGTATAGAGCTGCTGGAACGAGTACAGAGAAGGGCAACAAGATTAGTGAATGGAACAAAGGGTTGCTCTTACGAAGAAAGGCTTAAGTTTTGCAAATTACAGAGTCTGGAGACTAGGCATCGGCGAGGTGATCTGATAGAGGTGTATAAGGCTTTGAATGGCTTGAGCATGCTCAATGCCGATGGGATTCTTCCTCTTGCTCAGAATAATCACCTGAGAGGGCATAAATTCAAATTGAGGAAGGACGGATGTTGGATAGATGTGCGGAAATTTGCCTTTAGCCAGCAGGCAGTTGGCTTGTGGAATAGACTTCCATCACTTGCTGTTGAAGTTGATAGCCTAAAGAAATTTAAGGCTCAGCTGGACAGGTATTTCGAACGAACGGAGGGGTGAAATGGGAGTAGTGGTTGTGTTTTTTTTTTTTTTTTTTTTTTGGCTGATGCTGAATAAGCTTGCTTTTTTGCATCATATGCCTCTACTAATGCTAAATGCTAATGTAACTATCCATCAAGGGTAAAGGTGAATACTGTGAGATTAACTGATGATTGTTATTACCATCAGCAAATTCTAAATGGAAAGCAGTAAGGGAAATAATCATAGAAGCTACTAGGCTTTTCATACTAAATAAGAAATACTGTTCAAGAAAATACTGTTCAAGAAAATACTGTTCATATAAACTAGTTTGCAATCAAATCAAACCAATGGCAGATTATGAGGTTGGGAAACCAATGGCAGATTATGAGAAACCTTTGGCAAAGAAAAGCAGCAAAGACTTCTTTAATTATGTAAATACGAGCGAAAAGAAGGAAGGGGCTGAATCACATTGGTCCACTTGATATCAATGGTTTCACCTTTGATGTTCTTGCTCAGGTTTCTGACAAACTGAATGAGTATTATGAATCGACATTTATAGATGAGGAATTCATTAGGAAAGGGAATGCCAGAAGGTTTTCAAACTCAAACAGTGAGCTAAATGATTTTGCAATAACTGTGAGGACAGTGGAAGAGAAACTGTTGAAGTTAAACATAAAAAAAGAAACCTGGTGTGGATGGGATCTACCCAGTTATATTAAGGAAGTCAACTAAGGAGGAAAGCAAACCATTAGTTATGAGGGCATCTCTGGATTCAGGGAAAGTCCCCCAAGGACTGGAGATGTGTGAGTTTATCACTCACATATCTCCAGTTTATCACTCACACATCTACAGTGTATCCCCAATTCACAAGGGATCAAATTTGTGAAGGGGCAATCTTGTCTGACCAATTTGATTGGATACTATGAGGCAGTCACAAAAGAACTGGATGCAAAAAATAATTTTGATACCACATACAGTCAGTCCTCATATAACACGTGTTTACACTACACGAATTCGATCATACACGATTTATAAATAGGGGAATGATATCGTATATAACACGAACCGAATTTGCTTATGCACGATTCGCGTTTGTGTTTACAAGAAATGGCAGTCGAACGTGGAATCACCGCAACTGAACGGAACACGATAGGCATGAAGAGAAGATTCTGAAAATGTATTTATGTTTTTTATATCAGTGAAGGGAAAACAAATTTCACCATAATAACGTAAAAATCCACACAATTCCAGCTATTGGTATTATTGAAAATGCAATTAGATCGAGTTTACTACCAGTTTATACAGATTCCATTAGCGGAAATGCAACTGGAAATTGTTTTTATTGTTTTATGGTAGTAACCTCCAGAAATGTGCTTTAGTAAAATGTGAGCTAGTGAGGTGTTCATAGTGTGTCTCTGCCTTTACGGTGTTGTTTATTCAGTTGCTACACGCACACAGCTTTGTTTATGTGTATCAAACGTGCCTCCTTATTTTGTAATTGTGCTTTATTTCCTAAAAATGAGTAAAATATTTAAAAGGTGTGAAAAGGAAGCGTCCTGGTGAAGACACTACAGATTCAGAGAGAAAAAGAAAAGCAATATTGATAAACAGAGGCGGACTGAGTCAAAAATTCTTACCCGGGAAAATTTGTAGTAGCCTCATACTAACTAGTGTTTATGGCAAAAATCACACCGGCCTCCGGCCCACCAGGATTTCCCCGGTAAGGTTTATGGCCAGTCCGCCTCTGTCAATAGAGAAAAAATATGAAATTGTGAAATGCTTTGAGCGTAAATGAAAGACCATATGATATTGCACATTCTACAGGCCTAAATGAGACAATGCCAAGAATTACAAAGAATGCAGAGAAAATAAAAACAACTTTCATAGCAGGAACAACTCAAAGTGTAATTAAAAATCCATTAGATTAGGACACAAAGAATTGGAAGAGATGGAACGGCTGCCATCTGTTTGGATATAAAATCAAACAAAAAACAAGTTTGCTTACGTTAGAAGCAAAAGCATTAGCAATATTTTATTACGTAATGGTCATAATACAATACATATTTTATTACAATAATTTATTGTGTTTGGTAATGTTTTGGTTAAAAATGTGTGTTCAATCTTGGGTGGTCGGCACCTAACCCTATTTTTCCCATAGGGCCTGTTGTTTATATTGCACGAGGGTTTCTAAGAACACAACTATCGTGCTATACGAGGACTGACTGTACTTGGATTTCAGGAAAGCCTTTGATAATGTTGGACATAAAAGACTGCTGCACAAATTGGAGAAATGTGGCATTAAGGGCATGTTACTGCTATAGATAAAGAAATGGTTGAATGGTAGAAGACAGAGTAGTTAGTCCACTGTTCTTCGTGCACTAATGTTATTAATGGAGTTCCCCAGGGTTCAGTTCTGGGCCCATTGTTATTTTAAATATTCATTAATGATAGTGATGAAGGTATATCAGGGTGGTTAATGCAGTAATTATGGTATGCTACTGCAAGAGGATCTAGAAAAATTAGGCCGCTGGGCTGAGAAATGGCAATTCAAATTTAACATTCACAAATGCAAAGTACTGCATATGAGTAGCAGAACCTCTGAGTAATGTAAAAGTACCAACTGTGTGATACTACAAAATTTTTTATTACAAAATCATACACTCAGGTAGTGGAAAATGAAAGAGACCTAAAGACAATTGTGCATTCAGATATGAAGTTCTCTAAGCAGTGCAGACAGGCTGCCAGGGGAGCTCATGGGGTTTTGTCAATGATATACAGAAAATTTTGCTAGCAGATGGTTATTCCATTGTATAAGGCAATGCTCAGGCCAAATTTTGAGCCTGATTTCACTTGAAAGCTGTATAGTCTGGAAGACTCATTTTCTGAAGGATGTAGAACTGCTGGAATGGGTACAGAGAAAGGTAACAAGATTGCTCTTACCAAGGATGGCTCCAATTCTGCAAATTACAGTATCTGGAGACTAAGCACATGCAAGGTTATCTGATTGAGATGTTTAAAGCTTTGAATGGATTGAGTAAGCTCAATGCTGATGGCATTCGTCTTGCTCAGATAGGGCAAGAATTCAAATTGAGAAAGAATGGTTGTAGAACAGATGTGCAGAAGTTTGCCTTTAGCCAGTGGGTGGTTGACTGCTGGAACAAACTTCCATCTGTTGTTGTGGAAGTTGATAGCTTAAATAAATTCAAGGAAGAACTCGACAAACTATTGGAACAAATGAATAGGTGAAATGGGATTTTTTTTGGCTGATGTTGCATTAGCTTGCTTTTTTGCATCATTTGCTACTACTAATAGTAAGTATAATTTAATTTGTTATTATGTTACTATGATTTGAAAGTTTTTGACAAAGATGAGCATGCTTCATAAAGATTTACAAAGGGATACTGAAATAAAATTTATCAAACATGTTAATCTAAATACCTGGGTTAAATAAAAAAAAAAAAAAAAAAAAAAAGCTAAATTTCTTAATTTTTCTTGCTCGTTACATAATGCTTGTTTTAGTATTGGCATTAGTACTGACATATGATGCAAGAAAGCAAGCATATACAGCATCAGCCAAAAAAAAAAAAAAAAAAAAAAAATCCCATTTCACCCATCCATTCACTCCAAAAGTAAAGTTTGTCCAGCTCTTCCTTGAATATTTTTAAGCCACCAACTTCCACGACAGACGAAGTTTGTTCCAGTAATCAACCATCTGCAGGCTAAAGGCAAATTTCTGAACATCTATTCTATAACTGTTGTCCTTCCTCAATTTGAATTCATGCCCCCTCAGGTTCATAATCTGAGCAACAAGAAGGATCCCATCAGTTTTGTGCCTGCTCAAACCATTCAAAGCCTTATACACCTCAATGAGATCACCTCGCAGATGCTTGTTTGTTTGTTTGTTCTTTGGTTTTTAGGAGCATTAGCAACTAAGGCCATATTGCTCCAGGGATATGCGGTGGTCATTCCCTGACCTTTCCGCATCCTCCATATTTGGTGGACATGGGCCAAACCCCGGTCTAATCAAGAAGCGTGTGCTACACACACACACAGCTGCTCCTGCCCACGGAGGCACCCTCGCAGATGCTTATCTCCAGATGCTGCAATTTACAGAACTTAGGCCTTTCTTGGTAAGACCACCCCTTTGTTCCTCTTGCCAGTCTTGTTGCCCTTCATTCCAGCAGCTCTACATCCTTCCTAAAATGAGGCCTCCAGACCTGTATGCAGTACTCAAGGTGTGGCTTGACCATTGCCTTATACAAGGGGATAATTACCTCCTTATCCGTGCTAGAAAAATTCCTGTATATCATTGACAAGACACTATGAGCTACTCTTGCAGACCGTCTGCACTGCTCAGAAAACTTCATATCTGCTTGCACAATTACCCCCAGGTTCTTTTCGTTCTCTACCACTGTCAGTGTAGTACCACAGAGTTGATACGTCACTCTGGGGTTACTGCTTCCCATATGTAGTACATTTGTCAATGTTAAACTTCGGTTGTCACTTCTCAGTCCATCTGCCCAACTTTTCTAGATCCTGTTGCAGTAGATGTCATGTTTAATGTCACGTTAATTGAGATATTTATATTGCAATAGCATATAAATCACTAACTTAAAACAAAATTATACAAAATTTAAAATTTCACAGCAAAAAACTATTTTATTTACAACTAACCCTTTTCTTTCAAGGTACTGTAAATGAAATGGTTTTTTCTTTGGAAATTTTAACTTAATATCATATGTTACTTTAGGTTTTTGACCAATATCAATCTCAATTAATTATGAAAATTGAGAACCATGAATGTAAATCTGTGAGAAAAAAAATACTAATTAAAAAGGAGACAATTTTGTATAATTTTTAGTAAATTAGAAAAACTGCCAGATATGTTTAACTTGTTAACTGGCATACTGGTTTATCCCAATTCTGAAAAATAAAAACTTTCCTTCACTAAATTTTGTCTGATCATATAAAAACTTGACCACCTTTCAAATATACAGTATGAAGTTTGGGGTCAGCAGAAGAATAATATTGTAATTTTATTACTATTTCTAGTACCAGTCCAATCTTTTTTTCCAAGGTTAGTTCAGTGCTTTCCTCAAAGGGGGGGGGGGATGTTGAGCCATTTCCAAGGATGTCATATTTTTGCATCATATCAATAATGTTTAAAAACAATTATTGATTAATACATTAAAAATAAATTTATTTCATGATGTACCGAACCCATTTTTTCTCTGTGAAATGTAATAACTGATGTAGTTGACTTTATATTGCCATGTTTTTACTTGTCCTTAGTCCACACCTCTTTCTCCCTCCCTCCCACCTCTCCCTTATTCATGTTTACATGTATTTGGCCGAAAATAAAGAAAGTTGCATATTATTGCATTTAGCACCAGCTACCTTTTCAGATAAAGCTACTCACTCACTGTTTTCCACTCCACTGTTAGTGGAGGGTTAATGCAAGAGACCACTCCCTCCACATCTAGTTCTGCTGTTTAGACAAAAGTTAATTTTCTAAGCTTCAATTTTCTAAAAATTTGATTTTCTAAAAATTTGAAAAGTTTAATTTTCTAAAAATTTGAAAGACTTACTACTGGAATTTCTCTAATTTCATATAAGAAAGTGAAACCTGATAATAAAATAATTCAGCTGAAAATATATTAGAAATCAACCAAGATTTTATTACTTGATTTCACTTGAAAGCTGTATGCAATTATGATGTATACATAAGAAAAATGATAGAATGGTCTCACATTGTTAAAATAGGTTTTTGAAAATAATGTGGCTTGCAACTTTGTTGGTAAATGTATGAACAGGAGGAAAAAAACGCACCATTAATATCCATTTGTGGTCACATCAAGCTTCTTAGAAGCTTGATGTGACCACAAATGGAAGATGATACTGTGAATTAAAAAAAAAATAATAATAAAATAAGCTTTATCATTTAAAAAATATGAAATTTTATTTTTAAGTGCTTATCTCAGTGATTTTATAACTGTATTTAGCTCCTCCCAAGAAATTTTATTGTGTTCCTACCCTATACTTTGAGCACTTAATTTAAATTATTAGAATTTTTAATATTTGTGTCCCCCCCCCTCTCACGCTCAGTTTTAAATTTCTGGCTTACAGTATTACTGACCAGGAAAAGAAAAAAAACCCAGAAAACTATATAATTACATTATAACTTTTGAAATATTAAAGTGGTTGATAACACCATACAGCCATTCTCCTGCTGGATTTAGAAATCGTCTGACGGGACCTTCTGTATCACCTAGAAAAAGGTACCCCCCAGACCTGCCTGGGATTTACCATTGACCTAGCCAACAACAGGAATGTGAAAAAAAAAAACAAAAAACTACATGCTCACCTGCAGTTGGCATGGCAAGAAAGATGGACCACTTCTCACAAAGGAGACATTACAAGGAAGTTTCTACCAGACATTGATCGAAACTATCCAATCTCACCAACCTGGTTCTCCCAAGGTCTCCAAGTAATTTACCTCCTGACTGGGCATGGGGCAATAAATGCCAAACTATCACAACTCCAAATCCAAGATGACCCAACTTGTACCCACGGTTGGAGAGCTGGCAGCACCTCATACATGACTGCAGCTCTATGATGACGTACACAGTGTCCTCACCACTAGGACATCACCTCCCAGACACGAAGGAGTAATATCAAGCCTTCTCAAACTACGCGCAGGCTTTGTTTTCGAGGAGGAGAACCCAAATGGCCGCACCACCACCACCACCATAAATCAGCAAATAGATGCAAACCCAGCATCACTACCAGCTTGGGCTAGGAAGCGCAATGCAAATACCACCTCCAAGAACCTGAAGATTAAGGAAGGAAACCAAATCAGGACAGCAACTAACATGGACGGAACCCATGCCCCAAGGATGACATTCCGAATATGACTACCAAACTTGACTCCGTAGAGAGCTGGACCAGTAGCAGACTCCCTCGCTTGGTACCCTCCAAGAAATGGAGAACCAAGGAAACAAACTGAATAAGGAGAAGCAACAAACACGGAAGGGGACCCTGTTCCATGGATGACATCTTGGACTTGACTGCCAATCTTGGACTCCCCACCAGCTGGGTCAATGCAGAGCATTTCCACAGATGCCAGTTGGTGATTGTACCAGACTCACTTGCCTGGTATCTTTTTCCTCCCACATGCTGATGGGGGGAGGATGGTTCCTTCCACTCCCCACCCCTTTCCTTCTCCTGATGAGGCATGGGCCTACCTCACTGACCTCCTGGGGTCGCCTATCTTATCGTCCCCATACTTCTGTCTTTCTCTCCAGTCTTCAGTCTCTCCCCTCCCTCTATCTTTAGGCAAGTGAATGCCCCCACACACCTAAATCTAATTAGGTCTAAAATACTATTTGCCCATATTTTTGGCCCTATCAGGTGAAAACTCCCTCACGCAAATGAATTCAAATGCCAACATATGTGTATGCATACACTTTTGTATGTGCGCGCATATATAATTAAAAAAAAATTTTTTTTTAGGTTCTAGCCACGGAAATCTCAGGAAAGTAAGTGGAAGAATCTGCCAGAGGAACAACAGTACATAACACTACACATTAACAATATCCACACACTTTTAAATCTTCCCAGCGAACTGGTACACTACAATGAAAGCAACATGGAGATGGGGGAAAACCCCTGGTGCCATTACACATCAATACACTTGACACCATATAGCCACCTTGGTTATTAATATGATATTTTATCTTTATAATGCATACAGCAGGAGTGTCAACATTTCGTCAATTGCAAGCCACATTTAAAATTCAAAACATTTGGCAAGCCATCATTAGGCAGATTACAAAAATAAAATAAAGTTACCACTGAAAATTCACTATAAATAAATTTTGCTTAAACTTTAATTTATATAATTATGGAATTTATTCACTAGCATCTATTGCATTAGAAAGCATTGCAGTTTTTCTGAACTTACAAACTTTTGCTCTTTTCTACTGAAAGCTATTGCATATTTTATTCTCCTCATTTAAAGAAAGTCAATACCTCTAGGTAAATGCTTGAGATCCATCTGTGACCCACCCAAACCTTCATGAGCTCCATGTAGTTTGTGAAATACAAGTTGAAGATCCCTGACACATAGTATTGTAGCAAAAAAATACAACATGCACTATACAGGATGTTTCAAAAGTATGTGCAAAAATTTCTGATAATATTCCTGGATTGAAAATAAGAAAAAAAAAGTAAGTCATATTAATATGTATGATTATAAATGGTTATAGTTTTGAATGGTAAAAAATAACAAACAGACATGTATAAAATATTTATTCATACTTTTTTTAATATTTCATTATTTTTATTATTTTTTACCATTCCAAAGGTAAAAAAACAAACAAAAAGTAAAAGAAACCCACAGACATTTTTTAAAACTGAAACAGCCATAGTCTCCCTATATATATTGGAGATGTGAAAATGTCTCTCCTATTAAAAAAAGGTTGCTCAAAGGGTGAAATGTGTAACTGCAGATCTGTCAGCCTGACTTCTCTACCAGGAAAGATACCCAGCAATTTTTTTATTTCTTTTTGTTTAAGAACACTACAAGTATAATTTCAAAATGTAAATAAAACATTTATAATGTCAACTTATAAGTTCTACTTCAGTAACGTATAACATGGATAATAGAGATTTTTTATTTCCCCCAGCTAATATTTATATGCATTATAAAAGTAAAATTAAAACTATTTATCCTAAAATAATTTATATATATACATTTAAAAATTTTAACCTATGTAGGACTTTTATTCATCACAGAACTCCATTTTTAGAAAATTATAATGCAGTTGGGAATAGATTTTTTCATTCTATTTTTTCTCTAGTTAGTAGCTATATACATTATAAAAAAAATATGTTAATCATAAAAAAATAATTATTATTTTTTAAATTTATAACTAAAGCGATCGCTTGTTTATCACAAAATTCTTATTTTATAAAATTTTAATGCAGTCATGAATAAAATATTTTATTCAAATTTTTTCCCAGTTAGTACAACTATACATACTATTAACAGCCCAATGAAGTATAGCAGATATTCTTTCAAATTATAAAAATTTATTCCTGAACCTTTTTGATTTTATATGCACATGCATGCACGCACTATACACTATCACCTTCACTTTGTAAAGGTACTCTACTTTTACAAATGTCTGATTATATTGTGTTTCCCACTTGTAAAGGAAAAAAAATTACATTTATGTGTAGTACACAAAGCAAACACATTACTTTTCCAGAATTTATAATACACAGAAAACTTTTGCATACGTCTTACACACTACATTATTTCTTTGGTCTCTTAGAAAGGATGCTAAAAAACCAAATTTGTGTATGAGTAACCAAATTAAATCAAATTTGGTTTCTTACACACAAAAAACATAGAGTTTAACATTACATCATAACATTTTAACACAGAGTAAAACTTATAGTCTCTGATATGTAACATTTTGTTTCACACATTTTACATATTTTTATGCAACACAGACTAATGCACCTGATGGCCAATTAATGAGAGATGTAGAATAAAATTAAGAAACTCACAGAAATTTTTAAAAATTACAAATTTAATGGTAAAAGTCATAATAATAGTTCTATACTTTTTTGTGAAGAAAGTCAAGGTCAAAAAAAGATAGTCCTCACTGTAAATCTGGCAGCTATAAGTTATAAGGGGAAAAAAAAAACCATATCCATTATGAATATAATTCACAGATTCTAAGAATATAGCAATAAATACACTGGTGTTCAAAGAAAGTGCATCACCCTTTAAAATTGTAATTGTGGTCCGAATAACGTAAGTATATGGCAATATTTTTTTACAGATTGCATCAGATAAGATTGACACACATAGGCGATGACGTAATATTGCATCAGCTGTTACTTTCAGCTATATAAGCACGTTCAGCAAGAGTTGGTCATTCCTTGCTTGTGTCAGGATGGCGAGTTACGTGCAGTTGACACCACAAAGAAAGAGTGCTATTGTTGCTTTACACGAGGAAGGATGTTCTTCCCATCATATTGCTTATAGAGTGTCTTGTAATCAGTTGACAGCGAATAGTTTTATTTCGAAACTCAAGAATACTGGCTCTGCTGATAGGTAAAAAGGAACTGGATGCAAACGAGTCTCTATGCCAAAACAGGACCATGTTTTGAAGTGCTTATGCCTTAAAAACCATAAACTTCTTCGTCTGAGCTGAAAAGATAATGGGAAGAATATATAGGAGTGGTAGCAAGTGAGTAACAGTCAGAAGATGCCTCTTCAAAACTGGCCTTGTAGCCCATCATCCTAAGAAGAAGCCCCTCCTCACACAAAAAATGAAAAAGGCCCAATTAATTTGGTGTAAGGAGCATGTCGAATGGACACCCGAGCAGTGGAATTAGTTATTTTCTCGGATGATTCAACCTGCATGGCTCTGATGGGAGACAGACAATTCGCCGTAGACGTAGTGAAGAATACCATCCAGACTGTATGGGGTCTAAAGTGAAATTCCCTACCAGCCAAATGATATGGGGGTGCATTTCGTATCACCTGCAGTTTATAAAAGGTTCCGTCTGGCTGCCAATGGATACGTGGCTATATTAGAAGGCAAATTGCTGCCAACCATTAGAAATCATTTCAACCTGCCAAGTAACCTGCATCTTTCAGGATGACTCTGCTCCTTGTCATCAGATAAAAAGTGTAAGTAGGCACTTCTGTAGTTACTTTAGCTTCATTTCTGCATTAGAGGTTCGACAGTAGTGTTTACATTTGCTACAGGTGAAAGAGAAAAAATGGTTGGAAGAATAGTCCATTACAACTGTTAGCTGGCTAGGAAACATCCCAGACCTGAATCCTATAGTGAACTGTTGGCATCGGGTGGAATCTGCAGTTGCCAGAAAGAAACCAAAGACCCTTCATGAACTTCAGGAAGCCATAATTCGTGTTTGGAACACAAACTGTCAGTTGATTATCTTCAGAAATTGATCTTGTCAATGCCTCGACGGTGTTCTGCAGTCATCAGTTCCAGAGGCAGTACAACTAAATATTAGTTTGCACCTGGTGAACTTTTCATTTTGTTTTTCCATTTAAAATGATAAACTGAAGCAAACTGAGGGCTTCTGATAACATTTCAGCCATAATTGTCGCGTTTAACAAATCTGTTGTATAAAGGTTGCAAATGCTAATTTTGGAATATTTTGAGAGCACCTGTCAAATATTACTTAGCTTATTAATGTAACAAACCATTGAGAAAAAGGGTTAGAAATGTGAAATTCCCAGGTGATGCACTTTCTTTGAACACAAGTGTATAATATTTGTGGCCACATAATTTGCCTGCCAATTTTACTGAAATTTTAAGAAAAGTTGGGAAGCAAGAAATTTTACATTTTTTGCTGGATTTCAGTCAACTTTGTGTTGTTATTAAAAAAAAAAAAAACTTACTGAATATATCAGTATATATTATATGATCAAAAGATATGCAAAGGTAGTTACAAAAAGAGCTTTTGATTAAAAAATCTAATACAAAGGTTCAACTTTTGCCTTAGACCAGCCTCAGCATACTTTCTACAACTTTGGGTGTCAGCCAGAATTTGCCTTCAATCCTCCGGCAAAGCCACTGCTAGAACCAGTTTAGTTGCAGCTTAATCTAACACTCCAATTTGTCTCACACATTTCAATGGGGATGAAGTGAGATCTGTAACTAGGCAATACAACTTTTCTTCAAACCATACTGAAAACAGTGTAGGTAGCATATAATTATCCAAAACATGCACATTCAGACATCATAGTTTCAGGCAGCACTATTGCTAACAGAGCAAGTCCAAACTTGCTGAAACAGCCCTATACCATAAGACTAGCTCTGCCACGATACATGTTCATGCAAATGCACTCCAGCAGGAAGTAACACAAGACATTATCCAGACTCATCCACTGAAACAAAATAGTGTAGCAAGATTTGTCACACAGCACTTTCTGCCACTGTTCTAGACTTCATGATGTCAGGAATAACATCAGTTGAAAAACATCATTTTGTGTTAGTGACAGTAATACTAAGCTTATGCACAGCTACCCTGCCAATGAATCAAATGCTGTGCAGCTCCCTATGGATAGTTTACAAACCAATGAATGCAGGTGACTCTATTGTCAGGGAAACGGGGAACATGCTTTGTAAAAAAGATAGGTGGAACAGGACCAGGGTATGTCTGCCAGGGGCAAAGGTTGATGACGTTGTAGAGCGAATATCATCTATTAAGGGCACAAAAGGTGATATAGTTGTACACGTTGGCACTAATAATATTAAGAGTAGGAGACCGGCAGAATTACTTAACAAGTACAGGTCACTGTTGAACAAAAGCCGAGAATTAGGGTTGAATTTGAAAGTGTCTGCAATTCTGCCCAGACATGATAGGAGGGAGTATATGATGAGAGCCTTGTCGATCAATTCGGCCCTGGAAAGATTGTGCAAGGCTCAAGGGGTAGAATTTTTTTCAGCCTGGACTGTACTTGTTAACAGGAGAGATTGCTTCTACAGGGATGGGATACACTTAAATAGAAAGGGTGCAAGAATATTTGCTGATGCTGTCGAGGCAGTGTTAGGTGGGTCGGAAAACTGCTAGCTTGGGGGAGAGACAAAGACCAATAGATTGACAGTAGCCACTGGCAGAGGTGAAAGAGATTCTTGCACTGCTTCTATTAGAATGAGCAGAAGCCTGAAAAACAAGATGCATGGTATTTCAGAGACTGCTGGAAGCCATTGCGGTACAAGTAAACACATGGGTTGTGTTAGGGTAGCTAAGAATAGAAACAGGTGCAGGTATACTTGCGTGTACACCAATGCTAGGAGTTTAGTAAATAAATTTGATGAATTTGAGGTATTGCTCAAAACATCAAAGGCAGATATTGTTGGGATATCAGAGACGTGGTGTCACACAGATATAAGGGATGCAGAACTGCAATTTGGGGAGTACAACGTCTACAGAAAGGATAGACAGGATAGGAAGGGGGGAGGGGTTATGCTATTAGTTAAGAAACACATAAAAACCAAGGAAGTGAAGCCAGTCGACATCGCTGGACAGTGCAGTGTTGAGTCAGTTTGGTGTGACATAAGCATTGGGAAATCAAAATTGAGAGTAGGAGTGTGCTATAGGCCTAATGACTCTGATGAGTATAATAAGGAACTGTACAGGGAAATAGAGTGGGCCAGTAAATCAGAGAGTCTTATAATGGGAGATTTTAATTTCCCAGATATTGACTGGAATTTGGGGGCTGGTTACTCACGCACTAGCAGAGCTTTTGTGGATTTATTGGATGATTGTTTTCTACATCAGCATGTTCGGGAGGCAACTAGAGGGAGTAATACTCTTGATTTGATTATCAGCAGTGATCACAGTGTGCTGAAGTGGGATTTACTCCAAGAGGTAACTACCATTAGGGGTAAAGGTAAGGGTTATTGCTTCCGTAAAGGCGACTACGATGGACTGAGACAGTATTTAAATTCTAAACAGTGGGACCAACTGATGATGTTACCAACAGCAAATTCAAAATGGGAAGCATTCAAAGAACTTATCTTGGAAGCTACTAGGCTTTATATACCAACTAAGAAATATTGTTCAAGGTTTAGGCCAAAATGGATGTCAGATGAACTAATGAGGCATATGGCAGAGAAGAAAAATGCATGGGATACTTACAAATTAACACATGACACAGAAGCCTATGATAGATACAAGTTGATATGCAACCAAGTTACAAAGGAGGTTAGGCAGGCGAAGGCAGATTACGAGAAATCCTTGGCAAGGGATGCAAAGAAAAACAGCAAAGAGTTCTTTACTTATGTAAACTCTAGAAGGAAGGGGATGAATCAGATTGGTCCACTTGATATTGATGGGTCAACTGTTGATGATCCTGCTCAGGTAGCTAACAAACTAAATGAATATTTTGCATCGACATTCACACATGAGGAGTTATTCAGCAAAGGGAATGCCAGAGGTGTATTCAACTCTAGCAGTAAGCTACAGAATCTTGAAATAACTGGGAGTAAAGTGGAGGAGAAACTGTTGAAGATAAACACAAGAAAGGCACCCGGGGTGGATGGGATCTATCCAGTTATATTAAAGGAGGCAGCAAAGGAAGTAAGCAAACCCTTAGCCATAATTATGAGAGCTTCCTTGGACTCAGGGGAGGTACCCATAGACTGGAAATGTGCAAATGTGACCCCAATTCACAAAGGAGGATCAAAGGCTGACACAAGTAATTATAGACCTGTGAGCTTAACTTCTGTTCCAGGAAAATTAATGGAGGCACTGGTTAAAGAAGCACTGCAGGATCATTTAGACAAGACTTCAGTTATAGCTCAGACACAGCATGGTTTTGTTAAGGGGAAGTCTTGCCTGACCACCTTGATTGGATACTATGATGCAGTCACAAAAGAACTGGATGCAGGGAATAACTTTGACATTATATACTTGGATCTTAGAAAGGCTTTTGATACTGTTGCACATGGAAGACTGCTACACAAATTGGAGCAGTGTGACATTGGAGGCAAATTGCTGCTATGGATAAAGGGGTGGTTGAGGGGGAGAAGACAGAGAGTGGTAATCAATGGACACTGCTCATCGTGGACTAATGTTATTAGTGGAGTCCCTCAGGGCTCAGTGTTGGGTCCATTATTGTTTTCTGTATTTATAAATGATATTGATGATGGTATATCAAGCTTAATGTCCAAGTTTGCAGATGATACAAAGGTTGGCAGGGTTGTCAAGGACACTACTGACACTATGCTGCTGCAACAGGATCTGGAAAGGTTGAGCAGATGGGCTGAGAGGTGGCAAATGAAGTTTAACAGTGACAAATGTAAAGTACTACACATGGGAAACAGCAACCCCAGAGCAACGTATCAACTCTGTGGTACTACACTGACAGTGGTAGAGAATGAAAGGGACTTGGGGGTGATTGTGCAGGCAGATATGAAGTTCTCTGAGCAGTGCAGACGGGCTGCAAGAGTAGCTCATGGAGTATTGTCAATGATATACAGGAATTTTTCCAGCAGGGATAAGGAGGTGATTATTCCATTGTATAAGGCAATGGTCAGGCCACACCTAGAGTACTGTATACAGGTCTGGAGGCCTCATTTCAAGAAGGATGTAGAGCTGCTGGAACGAGTACAGAGAAGGGCAACAAGATTAGTGAATGGAACAAAGGGGTGCTCTTACGAAGAAAGGCTTAAGTTTTGCAAATTACAGTGTCTGGAGACTAGGCACCAGCGAGGTGATCTGATAGAGGTGTATAAAGCCTTGAATGGTTTAAGCATGCTCAATGCTGATGGGATTCTTCCTCTAGCTCAGAAAAATCACCTGAGAGGGCATAAATTCAAATTGAGGAAAGACAGATGTAGGATAGACGTGCGGAAATTTGCCTTTAGCCAGCGGGTGGTTGGTTGGTGGAACAGACTGCCATCCCTTGTGGTGGAGGTTGATAGCCTAAATAAGTTTAAGGCTCAGCTGGACAGGTATTTTGAACGAACAGAGGGGTGAACTGGAAGTGGGTTTTTTTTTTTTTTTTTGGCTGATGCTGCATAAGCTTGCTTTCTTGCATCAAATGCCTCTACTAATGCTAATGCTAAGTAAGTTGTGAGGACATTGAGATCTATCTTTGTTTAGCACCTAAGAGGTTTTCCTTTCTCAAATAGCACCCATCAGATCACAGTGATTTTTTGGGAGGTTCAGATGAGTCACAGTTGTATGCACAGAAAGGCTATTGATGTGAAATCAATAGCACTATCCCAAATTTCAAGCTTGCAAGTTCCAATGCATGACCCATATTGGCATTGCTGATTCACAGGCAAACCATGATATTTATACTGGTATGTCTTTCAATATGCATGTGTGGAGTAATTCTGGCACAGTACACAGTATCTGCGGAAGAGCATGTGAAATCTTTGGTCATGTAGTGCAGGCTTCAAGGCTATATGGCTCTGCTTACCACTAGCACAGAAAGAACAGTGTATGCTAAGCATGTGATTTAGGTTTTGTTTTCGTGTTGGACATTAGCAGCACTTCCATCATTTTGTTATTTCTTTCCTTGTGTACTACCTGTTGAGTTTGCCTAAACTATTTATGCTAATTCTAGTTATCTGATTATGAAAAAGTTGTGTAAACATGCAACTTACCTGGGGATTAATTTATTTCCTATGAGTGCTATTTTCTCAAAATGTATTACGGGTCATACAACTATTCTGGCATGAAAAGGTGTCTTCCATTTCATACATGGAGAAATTCTGAAGCAGTTCACAGCTCTTTAGACAGATGATATTTCAACAATTATTGCAACAGAAGATAATGATATGTAAGGGCAAGTTTAAACAGCATTTGTGGAACAGATCAAAGCATCAAATACAAGCAGTATTTCAAGTCTGTGGCCTATTATAAAGAGAATGAAGCAATCTAAAGGAATCTACTTTTATTCAACATAATCACCTTTAAGTACAGTGATATTATTCATGTGAATGAGGATGAAAATAAGAAGTGAGTTTATTTAAGGATTTTAGAAAAGATGAGGGAATGCTTTGCATTTGATGCAAAATCCACCCCCCCACCCTCAACTTTTCTAAATATTTACATGGAACCCACTATCTTATCTAGGTCTTCAAGTCACATGAAAAATAAAATTTGTTCTAAAATGCCCTTTTCAACTATGTTTCTGTGTTGTCAAAAAAGAGTTACTGAAAATAGCCTTATCTGGAGAAGAATAGGATGGGCATGATGGTGATTCAAAAGCCAAATGACTGCTTATCTCCGATGTTACCAAAGCCACGGGATTGGAAGTGTTATTGAGTAAAAGAGAATCCCACTGGAGAGTTCTCACATCTTGCTTTTAAATGCTCATGAAAAAATTTTGGTTGCAAGAGGGATAAAAAAAAAACCAAAAAACCCCCCAGTTCATCAGTAATGGATTTTCCCTTTTAAAGTAATTAATAGCTGTGTCATTCCTTCCATGTCTCAGAAAATTGATCACATTGCTTTGGTAGTTGATGAGACTCTGAAATTTATTGTGGTGAGGGGGTTTAGAACATCCTTCAAGATGTTCTAGACCACCTGGACACTCTGTGGACTGTTGCATGGTTTCTGGATCATATTGACGAACACATTTTATAGTGATTGCAGTCAGCTGAAATTTTTTTTTGAATCCTGGGAAAATTTTGCAAGAAATGTCTTTGTACAATTCACTGTCTTTTCTATGGTCTGCAAATCTTTGGGTATTTTTTTTCATATTTTATTCTTTGTGGACAATATGATGGATTCATAACAGGATATTTTCAGTTCTTCATTTTAAGTGTAATAGCAGATAAAGCTGTGTTTTCAAGAGCCTTACACTTAAGTGGGTGAGTTTTTTTGTAAATTTTACTACTGTGCAATTCTATAATATAAATTGGAGTGTAAGATATTTTTAAGAAGTCACAATATACTCATTTCATTGAATATACTGTGATATGATATTTTTCTAATTTTTTTTCTTTAATAGTGGTTAAAATAAGTTGGAATGCTACTACAGGATTGCGTGATTATGGGAATTGTGCAGACAATTTCTCCACGTCATGAGTTTACTGCTTGTATAGCTTGTTGCATGCATTCTGTGATCACCGTTAAATAATCCTAGCTCAACTGATGATACTCTATGTCCCCAGATGAGCAGAGTCTGACAAACTGAAAACTAAAACCTGGTGCATTGTTGTATCAGACTGGATCACCGAGAAAATAAGCTGATGGCTATCACCTTACTTTCTGGGTGATCCAGTAAGCTGTTGAAAGTAAGCCAATGGCCATCAGCTTACTTTCGTGGTAATCCAGTCTAGAACAAGAAAAGCAAAATTGAGACTTACAAAGGAGTAGTAGTAGCAGTGGCATGTGATGCAAGAAAGCAAGTGTATGAGCTTATACAGCATCAGCCAAAAAAAAAAAAAAAAAATCACACCATTCCCTCCAAATGCCTGTCCAGTTCCTCCTTAAATTTATTCAACCTATCAACTTCCACAACAACAGATGGAAGTTTTTTCCAGCAATTAACCACCTGCTGGCTAAAGGCAAATTTCCGCACATCTATTCTACATCTGTCTTTTCTTAATTTGAATTTATGCCCCCTTAGGTTCGTAATCTGAACAAGTGGAAGGATCCCATTAGTAGTTGCAAAGGACAGTTTCCCAGTAAACTGTCAGGTGACACTGCCAATTCAGATTTCAAGGGAAATTGTCACTTGTAGACTGGTCTGATTCAAAAGGGTATAGTTTTACTGGCAGACTCTATTGTATGGGGGGGTAACAGCCAACACTTCAAAATTTGGTTAGGTGGACTAGAAATATGCTTTGTCTGCCTGGAGAGAAAATCAATGATGAGACAGGTGTGTCAATTTTTAAGGAGTCTAAAAAGAGGCATTATACAAATTTACACAAATTTACACAAACTGATAATTTGGCGGATAAACAGAGAGGATACCAAAAAATGCCACAAGTCCAGTCTACAGTTGAGGTGCCTACAAATCACAGAAGAGCTTATACACATACAGTGAAAGAAGATTTGAGGCTGCAAGGCTTGGGGAACATTTTTCACAGCATGGCTTTCCCTATTAAATAAAAGGAATATTTAGTAAAGAATTCATTTGAACAGAAGGGGGTGAAGAGTTTTTTGCAATGGAGGCCTTAAGGTTTCAGAGAAAACTGCTAATTTGGGGGGGGGGATTAGAGAAGACTAGAAAAATTCAGGTTAGTGCCAAGGACCAAGGTTAAATGTTCAGCATCACCAAGAATACTTGATGCAACATAAATTATCATATTCATTGAAAGAGGTAATGAAATAGATGCTAATGAGTTACAGCTACAGAGATGATATTTATTTGATCACACAGAAATAGGGGACAATGAGTTTTTAGCATTAGTATTAGTAGAGGCATATGATGTAAAAAAGCAAGCTTATGCAGCATCAGCCAAAAAAAAAAAAAAAAAAAAAAAAAATGCTCCTATTTCACTCTATTTTCTATATCATATGCAATTTATGTAGGATGGATAGAAGGTGAAAAGGGACTGGGGTAGGATTTGGGAGGGGGAAAGTCATGCTACTTGTCCTATGTGTGCTACAAAAGCACTCACAGAATCAGAAGTAATGCATGTAACATTGTGTTTGTGGTGCAAGGTTAGGAAAAGGAAAAATAAGAGTGGAGTATGCTGTAAACCTCAAGACCATGAAGAGTGTGATGTGAGCTTCCATATGAAGATGGCATGGGGGAGAAAAGTAAATGCCAATGCCTTGTTATGGAAGATTTTAAAGTGCTTCCTACTGACTGGAACAAATAGAAGATAACTCACCTTTGTGATCAAAAATTTAAAACAGGGAATGATCTTGGAATGCCAAGGTAGTTCATGAAGAGTGCAATCTCAGGTGTTAAAAGGGAGGGCATGGGTTTTAATTAAAAAAAAAAAAAAAAAAAAAGGTGATTGACAAGGTTGAAGACAGAGGATGAATAGAAGGTGAAAAGACAGAGGATGGCATAATGGAATAATTTCAGACACCATAATGTAAGCCACCATGCATAAATAAATAATTTTCATTTATTCTCATATTCATTCATTCATTCATTCATTCGGACTTCACACATACTGAATCATTTAGGGCAACCAGATTTTTGGTGGCAATTCAAAATGGTCATTGAAATTTTTGTGGCAGCATATGGACTCAAATAACCTCCTTACTTGCTGTGCAAGCTAACCATGGAGATCACTGCCAGTCACACATACCATTAAGAAAATATAGCATGAGAAGGATGTGTTGAGGTCAGTGAATAAGGAATTGGTTAATTTAACAGAGCAAAAAAAAAAAAAAAAAATAGCATATGACAGTTATAGAATTATGAAAAGAACATAGCAGTTATAGTGCTATAAAAAGCACTGAAGCACATAACTCTATAGTTCTATTAGGATGGGAAAGACTGAGTATAAGAAATCACTTGTTAAAAGAGCTACTACAACTTCAAATTTATACTATGGATAAAGAGATTGTCAAAGTAATAGAAGCCAAAGAGTAGTTATAAATGGCCACCATTTATAACTACTTATGAGAGTAATCAGGGTATGATACTTCAAGAAAACCTAGACAAAGAAATAGATGGGCTGAAAATTAGCAATTGAGGTTTAATATTGATAAATGAAGAGTGCTGTATTTGGGCAGCAGGAATCATAGAATAACATACCATTTCAGCAGTTAGGAAAAAAACTCAAAATAGTGGAGTATAAAAAAGATTTAGAGGTAATTTTACAGTCAGACACAAAATTCTCTAAGCAATGCAATCAGGCTGCTAGAACAACTCATGGGGTTGATACTCAAGAATTTTGCTAGAACAGACAGATGGAAATATCCCATTGTATAAGGCAATGGTTTAGACATGTGAAATACTGCATCCAGCTTTGAAAACCTCATTTTAGGAAGGACACAGATCTGTTAGAAAGAGTGCAGAGATGAGCAATAAGATTAGTTGGAGGTACAAAAGGATATTTTTACCAAGAAAGACTGGAGTTCTGTTTCCAAAGATTGCAATCTTTGGAAAATAGGCATCTGAATGGTGACCTAATTGGGTGTATAGGCCTAAATACTTAATAATAGTTAAGTAAACTAAATCCTTACTCTTTCTCAGAAGAGGTAAAAATTTAAACTAGAAAAGGATTGTTGTCAATAGCTCTCTGAAAACTTGCAGTCAGTCCAAGAGTAATTACTTGTGGAATAAACTTCTACCTAGCCTAGTGTTATGAAAGTAGGTAGTTTGAATAAATTTAAGGGTTTGGAAAAGTTATTATGAGGGAATGGAGATTTTTTTTTTTTTTTTTTTTTTTGCTGGTGTATAAGCTTTGCTTTTTCTTGATGTGTGTTTGTGTGTGTTAAGCATCAAAACAACTAAGGCTATGAGATGTCAGTATATAGTGTCCATAAATTTCATGTCCCCTAGGTTCAATTTGCCTGTTATTTGTTATTTGGTTTTTTTTAGGAACATTAGCAACTAAGGCCATATTGCTCCAGGGATATGCGGTGGTCATTCCCTGACCTTTTCGCATCCTCTGTATTTGGTGGTCACGGGCTCAAACCCCGGTCTAATCAAGAAGCGTGTGCTACGGCACTGCAGCTCCTGCTCACCTGGTTACGGAGGCGCCTCAATTTGCCTGTTTGCTGGATGAAAACCCTGATTTGCTAGGAGGAAAAACCATGCAATTCTTGCATGGGGCCAACTAGAACAGTTACACTGAAATATCCCATAAAAATTCTTTGTGTCAATGACAGGATTCAAATTCAGGCATTTTACCAGACATCTCAAAGGGCATGGTAATTGTATTCACTGTGTTAAAGACTGATCCTTCACTAGTGGTTGAGGAAAAATTATTTACAACCCAGCTGAGGTAGCTGATAAATTGAATGGGTACTTTGCATCATCCTTTGCAGATCAAAATCCCTTCACAGAAAGGAGAAAATATGTCAGTGAATCTGAGCATTGCAAAATCAGCAACATGGAAATTGGCTTGTTTAATAAGAAAACACTTGCATCAGAAAAGTAAAGTGCCTTCTTTCATCTTCCCAACCTTCAACCCATGCACAATACTAAGCACTATAGGTAAGGTTTCTATTAGAATCAGAGGTGATTTCCTTGAAATGGAGCTGGATCAAATGTATTACCAATCCCAACATGTTCCAATACACGAAGTGGATAATAGACTGGTCGGGCTTAATTTAGTGGTAGAGAAAATCATGAAGGCAATGATTAAAAATGAAACGTAGGTCATCTACACAGGAACAGTTCTCTCAAGGGAGTACAAGCATATTTCTGTACAGAAAAAATCTTGTTTAAATAATCTAATAAACTATTATGAGAGTGCCACTCATGAGTTAGATGAAAGAAACAAATTCAACACTGTTTATCTGAACTTTAGCAAAGCATTTGAGCAAACTATCCGACATGGCAGATTACTATGCAAGTAGAACATATTGAATTACAAGTAACATTCAGGAGATAAAGGAGTGTAATTGTTGGTTACTCTTCAGAACAAGCTACGATTAGAAGTTGAGCACCACAAGAATTACTGCTTGGCCTATCCTGTTTCTGATTTTCTTAAATGACACTGATTTTGCAAATGATGTGAAGATTGCAAGGGTGGGTACCCTATAACCCATCAACAACATTATTTTGCTGTACTTTTTCATGGTTTAAGCGTTTTTTAAAATGATTAAAATTTTAATCTGAAATGTTTCAATCACGTTTACATTTCCCCATAATAAATAGAAGAGTGGTTAATTCAGGTTAATTTTGCAGATGATGCGATGATTGGAAAAGTGGTAACTATGTTTCAATGTTGCAAATGCAAAATGTAAGGTTTTATACTTGGAAAATAACTCAAAAAGGGCATATACACTGTGGGCGAGGATTAAAAATTATAGGGAAAGAAAGGGGCAAATTAAAATACTGGCAGACACGAAATTCTTTGTGTAGTGCAGACAGGCTGCAAGTGGAGTTCATAGTATCCTGTGGGAACTATAGGCTCTCCTTGATTTATTGAACAATTTTTAATTAATTAATAAAGTCTATAACGTAGTTGAGAATACTGTATTCCAAACTTTTCTTGAAATGTGTCAAAAGGATAGGCACACTATAGGTAAGACTGGCTAAAGCATCCATAATGGAAAGGCTCTATAAATATGAAGAGACCATAACAGCAGAGCTCGGTAACTTGGTATACAGAAAGATTTGGGTTTGTCTAGGAAGAGTAAAATGACTGAACTTAAAATTTTTATGGTATTACATTATGCTACAGCTAGGGGAAATAAATTCAAATGAACGTGAAGAACTATAGTCAAAAGTGTAAAGTTTTCTTTTATCTAGCAAATTCTCACTCACTTGAACAACTTGATTCAGTGGGTAGGTGAGGCTGATGGTTTGGGAAAAGGAAAACACAGAGGGCAGTATTTTATTTTATTATTTATTTTTTTCTGTTAGTGTTGCAAAAGCCTCTGGCTTCACTGTACTTTATGGCTATTACTAAGGCCCAGTATTAACAAAAGGTTGAATCTTGAAGTTACCTGTCGGTAACTTCAAGATCAGAATGTTGCAGATCACTGGAATAAATAACCTGCCAAGGCAGTTTGGTAAAGTTCAAAGCAGGAGCCTGGATGGTCAGCTTTTGACAATGGGAAAAGTATGAGTGATTAGATGTGAAAAAGTTCTCTTCCTTGCATCATTTAGCTAGTCTAATATTAATAGTGAAGTGTTTTGTGTGGTTGACACAGTCATAGGTGATCCAGACCTGCGTGAAACATTAGGAGACCATGATCTCTTTTGAATTCAGCAATTAAGTTTTTGGTGGTTCTGTATATTGAACAATCATTGTTTATGGTTTACATCATATTATCACAGATTTTCTTCCCACACAGTCCTTAAAAAGAATTTCATTACTGATATAGCTGTCTTCTTTTGTGAAATTATTAGTTTCAATGGACATTACTTTTTTAAATCTAAATAAAAAAGAAAAAAAAAAACAAACAAACAAACATTTAAATGATTATTCTAGAAAGTACACATGTTACTTTACATTATTCTAGAAAGTACACTAAACATTTGTAATTTTAATATTATTGGTAGGCAAGAAACTTTTCAAATCAATCTCATATATAAAATTGCTTTGTTCTTATTCATTGTTTTTTGCCGTAATGCAGAAGTGTGAATGTGTTTCAGTTTGATAAGAAGACAGCAGAATTCACACTATATATTAAATAGAGCATCAGTACCTATTTCAATTTTAAAATGCAGAAAATCAAATCTTGTCTATGAACAGACTTTTGGTTAAATTTCCTTAAAAAAAAATTAAAAGAATGCTACTATTATCTCTTTAAATTATATTTCCATATCCTCTACTTTGTACATTTTTTGAGAGGAATGTTATATGCTTATATTGGATTTATTTTAATATTTTCAACTTCACTATTTGTTTTTGCAAGTGGCATTAATAAACCATTGTATCCATTTAAAATGCCACTAGGTATACTCAAGCTTTTTTTAATTTGCTACAAAAATTTTGAATTTCTAGTGCACATATCACCTATAAATTGTAGATGTAAGGTGAACCCTAATAAACAGCAAACTGTGATAAGAGAGGATTACATTCCTAGTGATCTGGAAAATACAGAAACAATTTTTAAAACGTACACGTATAAAAAGTGTTTAACTTGTCTAAAAATTATCAGTTATGCAAATAAGACACCATGCTATTTATAAAATTTGTTATTTATACATGTTGAAATTTTCATATTTCATGAAATATAAGAAATGGTTTGGATAAAAAAAAAAAAAAAAAAAAGAAAGTAACCCTCCATATCCACTTACACATCACATCACACCTGCTGATAGGTTAAACTAGCTATGTTAAGTGGGATTATTTGTAATGAAAAAAAAAAAAAAGCGTGAAAGAGAATTTGGTTAATGAGAAAGTGCAATCACAACTAAAACTGTGTCACATGTTGCATATATGAATTCTTTTTATATTCTGAATACAGCTCCAAAGCAACTAAAAGAGTTAACATCTTCACTGTTTTTGGCAGCTAACACACTAACATCATAGTAAAAATGGTGCTGCACATTTTTTGTGGCAGCATGCAGGCTCAATCCCTCATAACTTCCATATTTGTGGCCAAATGCATTATTTGGCCACAGCCAATACCTACTGACAATAAATAAACAATGTGCAGTTTTATCTACTATATATTGATTAACCAATACTGTCCATGGCGATGGATATCATGAGGATTGAGATATGAATAAAAGTGCTGTACATATGAACAGAAGTATTAGTAACAGCATTTAAATAGTGCAAGCGTAAGCAGAAAGTGGAGATTACATTTTCTGATAAGGTAAATTAAGGTACCCAACTCAATTATATTTGTTTCACTCTCTAGTGAAGAAAACTGAAAAATACAAACATAAAGAGGCACTGAAATGAATAACTTTTGAATATTTTATAGGGTTCAAAAAATCAAACATAAGTGGATAATAGCAAATGAATGAATTCATTTAAGTTTTATTTCTATAACTTTCATTTCAGAATCTAATGCATTATGTGGATTTTTTTTTTTTTTTTTTTTTTGGTTGCCCTAGATGGCACTATGCAATATAAATAACTTAAGTCACAATAGTATGATAGAATTAGACTTGCTATACAGAGTGGTCAAAAAGTCCCTGCACCAGCTTTAAATTTTAATAACTAAAGTTATACAAATGATACAACTATTCAGTAAAAATTATATAAAAGTCCAAGTATTAAAGTTTTATTCTTAACGCAGTTTTTAATTATCACACTTCAACATGGCTGCCATTGTCCGGGTTCTCCCAGATCGTGGTTTGTCATTAACTCATCCAGTTTCTTTAAAATCTTTCATCCGCCTATACTGACTTTTTATGGGGTGCACCTTTTTTATAATGAGTAATGAACTTTCTTCTTACAGCTGTTACTGATTTAAACTCTGCAAGCCAAAGCATACATTTAACCGTTTCTTCAATTGTCGCCATTTGCAGTCATTCAATATCTGCAAATAAAAGAGATTGTTTGTTATTTGGAGCATTAGCAACTAAGGCCATATTGCTCCGGGGATAGGCAGTGGTCATTCCCTGACCTTTCCGCATCCTCCGTATTTGGTAGTCACGGGCTCGAACCCCGGTCTAATCAGCTATGCACTGCTGCTCCTGCCCACCTGGCTACGGAGACGCCAAATAAAAGAGAAATTGATAAAATATAAAATATAAATACACAAAAGAAAAATCAGATTTACAAGGATGAAATTATTATATAAAAAACTTTAAGACTTGAACCTTCATATATTTTTTACTAAATGGTTCTATCATTTGTATAACTTTAGTTAACTGTAAGTTTAAGGACTCCTTATGTGTTGTGTTATAATGACTAAATATATTAAAGTAGCACCACTTAATTTTCAGCACTCACCTCTTGACGAATCCACCTGGATGTGATGAAATTATAGAAGACACATAGTTAATAAGAATGAGAGACTTACTTGTACTAAAACATTACTGAAGTTGTGGTTCAATTTAAATTTTTAAAAATTAAAACATGAAATTAATTAAACCCATTAAAAATATGAGCTTAAGAAAGGGAATGTACATTCCATTTCATGGTTGTCAATTAAATTCGTGATGGTGGTAATAACCCTGAATAGATTAATTATTAATGGAAAGCCAATAGTTGTGTACGAGTGACTTTCGATACCCAACTTCAGTTAGCTTTGTTAGAAGAGGAATGTGAATGTTATTAATAAGAAGAGCTATTACCCAAGATGCAATTAAGAGCGTGTGGGAACTTTGTGTCAAGTCCCAAACAGGGAAGAGGTTGATTGGGAGTTTTGTGTTTAATACATTCAATGACGTCTGCCGATGAAACCATTTAATAACTAAAGCTTCATTTTGGAGAATTTTATAATTAGATTCCAATTTAATTATAGTAATAGCTGAATCAATCAGTGGATTATGATTGTGGGAATGGACATGCTGTGTTAACTCTGTACTAGATAAGTTAGACTTAAAACTATTAAAATGATAATACACGTGCGTATTAGAGATTTTGGAAGTACAAAATTTAGTCGTGGTGATCCCAATATAACAGGGCATTACAGTCAATTTGGCATTGAATTAGATATATAATATTATTATAATCCTGTGTAGTGTATTTGTGTGTTGTTCTATATGTATTGAATTTGGAACCTAGTTTATTATATGACGAAAAAACTATGGTTATATTTGTGTTTGCAAGGACTTGCTGAAGGCATTTCGCGAATTGCCCATGGTAAGGGAGAACGACTTGGGTTCCTAGTTTCCCATCATGATAATTGTTGCATTGACATGGGTCAATTCTGTTATTAACCTTGACAATGGTATCATTTATCAACCATAGTGGATACTTCCTATCTAAGAATTTTTCCGTGAGGTAATTAAGTTTGATGCCAAAATCATCCTGTGTATAACTATATTTAACGGCATTATAGATCTGGTTAAAAAGAACCGCTTCTTATATCTTTATACATGAATGTACACATAGAAGGTGCTTTGCAAGCCTTAAGGGAATTATTAACCGCAGATGACACTTTGATTAAACGGACTAACTTTAATATTAGTAGTATTTTGGAACTCACGTCATTCCTACTCAAAGCAAAACAATTTCGTTTTCAGAACAAAATTTATGAACAGGTATACGGTCTCCCTCCAATCTAGGTATATCAGCCCCATCGTCAGAAATTTATTTGGCTTCCATCGAACAAAAAGTGCTTCCCTCTAATCTTAGGCTTTACATGATATTTGTCTAATTTGTAACAAGGAAACTATCGATGTATTGCTTAACACATTCAACACGATACACAAGAGAGTAAAGTTTACCCTCGAAAAGGAAATAGATAATTCAATCAATTTCTTAAAACTTACTATTTATAAAGTGGGCACAAGATTACCAGGATTTACAGGAAAAAAACACACACGGTTAAATTTCTACATTTTCATTCGCATCACCCTCTATACATTAAAGAAGTGGTTCTTTTTAACCAGATCCATAATGCCATTAAATATAGTTATACACAGGATGATTTTGGCATTGAACTTAAATACCTCACGGAAAAATTCTTACATAGGAAGTATCCACTATGGTTGATAAATGATACCATTGTCAAGGTTAATAACAGAATTAATAACCCACATCAACACAACAATTATCATGATGGAAAACCAGGAACCCAAGTCGTTCTCCCTTACCACAGGCAATTTGCGAAATGCCTTCGGCAAGTCTTTGCAAACACAAAAGTTTTTTCTTCATATAATAAACTAGGTTCCAAATTTAATACATATAGAACAACACACAAATACACACAGGATTATAATAATATTATATATCTAATTCAATGCCAAATTGACTGTAATGACTGTTATATTGGGAGCACCACAACTAAATTTGGTACTTCCAAAATCTCTAATACACGTGCGTGTATTATCATTTTAATAGTTTTAAGTCTAACCTATCTAGTACGGAATTAACACAGCACGTCCATTCCCACAATCATAATCCACTGATTGATTCAGCTATTACTATAATTAAATTGAAATCTAATTATAAAATTCTCCAAAATGAAGGTTCAGTTATTGAATAGTTTCATCAGCACACATCATTTAATGTATTAAACACAAAACTCCCAATCAACTTCTCCCCTATTTGGGACTTGGAACAAATGAAGTTCCCATGTGCTCTGAATTGCATCTCGGGTAATAGTTCTTCTTATTAATAACGTTCGCATTCCTCTTCTCACAAAGCTAACAGAAGACGAATATCGAAAGTTGCTCGTGCACAACTATTGGCTTTTCGTTAATAATTAATCTATTGAGGATTATTACCACCTTCATGACGACCGGGCTAGCTGGGTGGGTAAAGTGCCTGCCTGGCAACCCAAAGGTCATGGGTTCGATTCCCGCCTCGGGCTTGGATATCACGATGGTGTCGTACTATTTGGTTGGATCTCATGGTCATGATACAAGAAGGAAGCAGGAAAAACTGGTTCCTTCGTGTATTGATCAAATCATACTATAAAAAAAAAAAAAAAAAAAAAAAAAAACCTTCTTGATTTTAATTGACAACTGTGAAATGGAATGTACATTGCTTTCTTACATACATATATTTTTTAAAGGGTTTAATTAATTTCATTGTTTTAATTTTTAAAAATTTAAATTGAACCACAACTTCAGTAGTGTTTTAGTATAAGTCTCTCATTCTTATTAATTATGTGTCTCCTATAATCTTATCACGTCCAAGTGGATTCATCAACAGGTGAGTGGTGAAAATTAAGCGGTGCTACTTTAATATATAACTTTAGTTATTAAAATTTAAAACCAGTGCAGGACTTTATGACCACCCTGTATAATGGTAAGCAGTCATGACAAGTTGAAATTTTTCTTTTTGTAAGTACAACTCTTTACTATTCTAAATGTGATTACCTTGTACTGTTACATAAACATACAATGAAAAATGTCCTTTTTTTTAATGATATGCACAATATTTTAAAAAAGCTAATAAATAATAAACTAATACTAATAGTTTATTATTTATCTTAATATTCTCTAATATTAAAAATGAAGACAATAAAAGGGCACAGAGAGATTCCTTTATATTGCAAAAAAAAAAAATAATAATAATAAAGCTGCAATTCAATAATTGAATACAAGTTTTCATTCAGTAGTATGTGATAAAAGTTTTCTTCTTAAGTATATATATCACAGGCAGAACTAAGGCACTAATCTTGCTATTGTGACTGTAAAACAGGTTATGATAGCAATCCAATGGAACACTTCATGGGCAAACCAGTGTACAGCACAATGGATATAAGTTTCATTCTTTGCCAGGCAACATACACATATTCCATAGTACATACATTATAAGTTGACTCAAATCCATTAAAGCTCTTATCTTTTTGTACAACAGCAGATTTTAACAAATGATTCATAAACAGCATACTTCAACATATGATTCATAATTCTTCAAAGAAGGCCACTCTGGCTTTGGTAGACCCCGACTTTGTCTATAAAAAATAAAATAAATTTTTACTGTAGTTCTATTTTCAAAAACAATGCACTTTATGAACAAATATCTTACAAATAATGTTATAATAATATAAAATATAATTGTCAAAAATCAGAATACTTTTATGTAATGCTACAACTTTCTCATTTCATTTTAAAAATCTTATCTAGGCATAGGTTGATGTTTCTTACAATACATTCCCTAAAACATAGTAACACAATATAATACAATTAATTTATTTCTAAATGAAAAATTATAAAATATCTCAATTGTTACTCATTCCAGAACATGTATAGAATAAGATTAAAAAAAAAAAAAAAATTCTGCAACCCCTTTCTTTCCTCTCATTCAATTTAAGAATGAGTATTATGTTCTAGTTCTTTTGATGCAGTCTCCTAATGGAGGTTGGCGATCACCACGCTGTAGTTCTCTCTATCTTGGGTGAGATGAAATACTAGCCATGGTGATTATTCTTGGGAAGCATAGTGCAGTAGTTTCTCTTTACTTTCTGCAAATTATGTTCGAGTAAGAGCCCTTATTAATTTCTCACTGCTTAGCTCTTTTTCATTCTACAGTTAACACAATGTGAAATTAAATTTCACGTTGTTAACTGTATTAAGTATCATTAAGTTTCAGCGTCTAAAACGCTGATGGAACTGATATTCGGGTGACCTCAAGTAAAGTGGACCCAATTTCGGCGAAGTCCGGATAGTCTGTGACAGCCAAATCCTCTGCTTGCACGTTCACGATGGTGGGACTGTTAGTAATCCTGGGTATAACCTCCATGCACAAGTACATGGTGGGTGACCACCCAGGTGAGAACCAACGTAAGCAGGGGTCAAGGTGTGGCACCCACACCACATGGAGGAATGCCGCCCCTCTATGTTACCAGGCAGTACTAGGTGGTAGATGACTCATCAACCGGTGCAATACCACCACTTTGCTTATTGGAGGTTTGAAGTGGTGGAACCCATGTTTAGTCTCTAGAGCTAAGTTCCGTTCAACCCTTTCCTATCTCTTCCATCATGCAGTACGATTGATGACTTTTGAGGTTATGATGAACATCATGGCGAGATCCAATATTCCTTACACTTCGAGGGTACAACTCTAAAACGGTGTTCGCAGGCCGGTTGCTAGTTAGTACACCAGACCGAACCTATTGGAAACTCTCTAGGAGGCTTCCGAATCAGCTAGTGTATAATTATTATTATTATTAAAATCCGTTTATTAAAAAATAGCAAGTGTTTGCTTTCACCCCTTATACACAGCCGACCGGCTAGAAGGGTGTACAAAATGCAAGAATTGCAATTATATACAATATAAGAAGGGTGTACAAAAAGCAAAAATTACAATTATTTACAGTATTTACAATATAAGAAGAGTGTACAAAAATGCACGAATACAATTATTTACAATATTTACACAAGTGCGTATATTTACAATATTGTTTACAAGTTCACTCATTGTCAAGATTATAGTTGAAGTAAGCAGTGCGCTTCTGAGATGCTCTTCACTCTGTACTGCTTGCTTTCGGAGTATTTCACAGGGTCTATTGTCAATGTTGAAAAGGTTCACTGCGTTGTTTGGGAAGAAGTTCTTCAGACAGCACAGGTTGGATAGTTTAGAATGCAAAGGTAAGTACTGCGTCCAGCACGTGGAGTAGAGATAAGTCCTCGAAGACTGGGGGCGTCAATCACACCGGTAAGCATCTGAGAAAGAAGAAGAATATTTCTGGATGCAATGTGAACTCTCCAGGGAGTCATATTTAAGTTGGTATATAACACAGCCCTGGAGAGGTGAAAGCATTGCCTGAGACCCTGTTCATCCATCGCATTACCCAGTACTCGACTGCGAGGAATCTATTTATGTACAACGTCGGGGCAGAAGACCAGATTGGTGATGCATACAATGCGATAGGTTGTAGGCACCGCTGAACGTATCCTCCGACTACATCTACGTTCAGTAACCCCGTCAGCTCTTGTCGAATTGCCCACATCGCCGAGAAAGTCTTAGTTTTCATGGTCGAGAAGTGGGTCTGAAAAGTGAGGCCCTCGTCCTAAGTCAAGCCGAGGTCGGTGTGAGACTTCACTTTCCTTATCTGCACTCCCTTGTGATAGGCTGTGATGTCATTTTTTATTCTCTTTTTTGTAAAGGTAAGTTGAGCTGACTTTGATGCATTTATTTCCAGACCTATCTGCAGTAGATATGCTACAAGGCTGTCAATCAGAACGGAGACTCGCTGATTAGTCAGGTGAGTTTGTTCAGCTTCTTTAGACGTTATGTATAATTTGAGGTCGTCGGCATATGATGAGAAATCAGTATACCTTGCGAGGAAGGGTTCAAGGGCAGCGGCGAACAGTACACAGGATAGGACACCTCCCTGTGGTACTTCTCTCGTTATACTGCACTCCTGTTGGAAGGATTTATAGGTGATGATGAGTTGTCTTGGTGTAAGGATGCGGTTGATGGTTTTTAGCAGGCTTCCAGTAATGCCAAAGTACTTTTCCAGAATGTTGATGAGAGCGGGAATTGAGAGCTTATCATAAGCAGATGAAATATCCAGGAAGATGACGTCTAGCTGAGATTTACTGTTGAGAGCAGTTTGAATTTTAAATAGGGTATCCAGTAGGTTTGTATATGTAGATCTTTTGGGGATCACGATGTGCAGATGTTTCGGTCTATGAGAGAAGCATTGGGCGATCAGTGCTGATAATCTTGCTCCCTCTACTCTGCCAGATAGTGACTGGAGGGAGTATGAGTAGTGTGTATGCAGGGAGCATTGTCGAGGCCACGTTATGTCAAGGATCTGGGTATATTCTTACCCTATGTATGCCATATCCAAAAATTTCATTACTTCATACAGCAACAGCCACCCAATTTTTTTCTTACTATTGAATACACCGTGAATTGTCAAACTAATAGAGCAAGCTTATCTGCGAAAACACCTAAACCTCCCAAGCACTTCCTAATTCATTTCACAAATATACGTGGTCTCAGTTCTAATCTCAACGATGTCCATTTCCACTTGCAGTCTGCCAAATCCCATGCACTTTTTCTGATAGAATCTCAGTTATCAGTTGATTCAACTACTGCTCATCTCAGATGCCCAAATTTGAGGCAAAAGGTGGCCATCTCAGATGCCCACCTTTTGCCTCAAAGGTGGTACTTGTGCATATGTCTGTTCTGATATTCCCTGTCAGAGACTTGGCAATTTGGAATCTCCACTCTTTGATCTTCTGTGGCTTAAAATCTCTCTACCTCATTGTGTCAACTTCATCTGTTGTCTCTACTGTTCTCCCAACTCCACTAATCACTTGGAGCTCTTTGACTTCCTCTCCTTGCAACTTGACTTTCTCAAGTCCAACTTTCCTAACAGTGAGGTAATTTTCCTTGGTGATTTTAATGTTCACAACTCCAGCTGGCTTCCGTTTTCAAGGCACACCGGCCCAGCTGGTCGAGATGCTGAGGCTTTTGCAATTACTAATGACCTTGCACAGATTGTTCATTTACCTACTAGAATACTGGACAATCCTAATCATACAGCCAACACGCTTGATCTTTTTCTCACAAACAACCCTTCTAAGCACATGGTTGAAATGAGAGGTCCTTTAGGCACTTAAGATCACAACTTGATGATTATCTCTTATCCAATTGAGCCTTTATCTTATCTCGTGCTATTCCCAAATCTCGTGTTGTTTGGCATTACAAGAATGCAAAATGGAATTACCTGCGAGATTTCTTTTCTTCTTTTCCTTGGTCAGATTACTGTTTCAAAACTTCTGATGTAAACGTTTGTCAGACCGTGTCAGTGAAATTATTCTTGCAGGAATGGAATCCTTTATCTCAAACTCCACTTTAAACTCTCGTCCTTTATCTAAACCTTGATTTTCCAATAAATGTGCTAAGGCTGTTCAAGAGAAGAATGTTGCATATCGTAATTGTCTTGTTTCTAATTCTTCAGTTTCATTTTCTGCCTACACCAAAGCTCACAACAATTGTAAAGCAGTTATTAATCAGTCCAAACTAGAGTTTGAACAGGTTAAGAGTAGAAAACTTGCTTCTTGCCCTAATGGTAGCCGAGCATTCTGGTTGCTTGCCAATGCTATTGGCTGCAACTTTTGCCCATCTCTGCGCCCACCTCTATCCAAATCAGACGGCTCTGTTGTCAGTTCAGCCAAGGACAAAGCTGACCTGCTAGCATCCCTTTTTTCTTCTAACTCATGTATTAATTGGTCTTGGTAAAACACCTCCCACCATTCCCAACATTCTCCAATCAATGACTCCTGTTGCCTTTCGCCAAAAGGATGTCAGAAGGATTTTGATGAATCTTGATGCTAAGAAAGCTCCAGGTCCCGATGGTATTTCTCTACTTGTTCTCAAAACCTGTGCTCCTGAACTTATTCCTATTCTTTGCTGCCTTTTTTTACTTTCGTATTCCAAAGGTGTTTTTCCCTCTGCTTGGAAATTTGCGCATATCCAGCCAGTTCCTAAAAAGAGTGACAAATCCCTTCCATCCAATTATCGTCCCATTGCAATTACTTCTACTCTTTCTATAGTAATGGAGAAATCAATTAACCGCCAACTCTTAAACTACCTAAAAACCTTCCATCTGATCAACGATCGCCAGTATGGATTCTGTCAGTGTCGATCCACTGGTGATATTCTGGCTTATGTTACCCATTTATGGACTAATTCAATGGAAAGGTTCAGTGAAACACAAGTAGTTGCTCTTGACATCTCAGAGGCTTTCGATTGGGTTTGGCATAAAGGTCTTCTAAATAAGCTTCCATCTTATGGTTTGCCAACTGTTTTTAGTAATTGGTTATCCAGTTTTCTCTCTGATCGCTCACTGAGGGTGATGGTAAATGGTTCTCTGCCTTCTAACTTCTCCACTAATGCCAGTGTCTCCCAAGGTTCATTTCTTTCCCCCACTCTTTTCCTCTTGTATATTATTGACCTTCTTTCATTGATTGGAAATCCTATCCATAGTTTTGCTGATGATAGCACATTGGATTCTACTTTCCATTTTGAGAAACATTGCCCTGCTCAATGAGCTTCAACTTCTCGAAAATCTGCTATCAATTCCTTAAATGCTGATCTCCAGGTATTTCTCCAGTGGGGCAAAGACAACTTATTTGATTTCAACCCTTCTAAAACTATCTTGTCTTATATCTCGCAAAAAGGATTCTTTTGCTCCTATGCTTATCTTTAGTTACACTCCGATTTCTAGGCAAAATGATATCTCTCTTTTGGGGATTACCCTGACTTCTAATCTCTCTTGGCACAAGCACGTTACAAATATTTTTTCCTCTGCATCTAAAAAACTGGTTTTCTCTTTCGCTCTCGACGTTACTTTTCTTCCAAACAGCTGCTCACTCTGTATAAATCGCAAATCCTCCCTGCCATGGAATATTGTTCCCACATCTGGGGTGGGGCCCACAAATTTTCTCTCAGGCTTCTTGATTCCATTCCGAAGAGGGCAGTTAGGTTAATTAATCATTCATCTCTAACAGAGTCTCTCCATTCACTGTCTCATAGACGTACTGTTTCAGCCAGCTGCATGCCTCTTCTACAGATACTTCCATGGGCACTGTTCTTCTGAATTGGCTTCTATAATTCCAGCTCTCTCTTTCAAAACAATCCGAACACCTGGCGCCACCAGCCAACATCCATTTATTGTCCAACTTCAAACTGACAGGACCAACTTTTCATCTTCCTCTTTTATTCATTCAACTGTTGTTTTTTGGAACAACCTTCCTTCATACGTATTTCATGAAAAATACAGTCTACAGAAGTTCAAGTCCAATGTCAACAAATATCTTCTTTCGTCTTCTCAACCTCCAACCCAAGAAGGGTACTAAGTACTATAGGTTCTAATACCTCTCTTGTTTGGGGTTTACATAAAAAAAAAAAAAAAAAATTGGTCTGGCAGAAGGTACAAGAAGTAGGTCCAATGTGTAATTTAATATATTTAATTAAGAAAATATATCAAGCATCTAAAAAATCACAAATGTTAAATCCCTTGAATTAAGTCAGATAATCTTTGCTATTCCAAGTTAACTGTAAATTTCTCACTACAAAAATCATGTGCATATGTGGCCACATTTCTTTTGTTGTTTTGGCTAAACTGGTATTCCAACCATGTCAGAAGCAATCATCATCAGCCATTTTCAATCCACTGCAGGATGAAGGCCTCTCCAGCAACTTTCCAGTTCCTTCTGTTTTGAGCACTGGCCATCCATTTACTACAAACAAACTCATGAATTTCATCTATCCATCTCCGCCTTTGTCTTCCAGGATTTCTTCTAGCTCCTCTTGTGTACCATTCTGTTATTTTTTTAGTCCATCTGTTATCATGTCTTCGAGCTATGTGTCCTGCCCAAGACCATTTTAATTCTTTAGTTTTGATAAGAATGTCCATTAATTGAGTTTGCTGCCTAATCCATGTGTTTCTCTTCTTATCTAAAAGTCTGATTCCCAATATAATTCGTTCCATTCTTCGCTGTGTAGTTCTCGGCTTCTCTTCCATTCTTTTGGTGAGTGCCCAAGTTTCACTTCCAAAAGTCATGGTGGGGAGTATACATTGATTCATTATTTTACGTTTCAGACAAACTGCGATATTGCTCTTCAGTATGTGACTATATTTCCTGAATGCTATCCATCCAAAATTTATTCTTCTCTTGACTTTCAGCCATTTATCATTATTACAGCTAATAACTTGTCCCATAAAAGTATATGACTCCACCTTTTCAATTACTGCTCCTTCAATCATTATTTCCCTTTCCGTGGCATACCTGTTCATCGTTACTTTTGTTTTAGCCATATTCATCTTTAGTCCAAAATTCTTACTAACCTTGCATAACTGATTAAGATTTTCCTCTAATTCTTTGGGATCGTGGCTTATGACCACAATGTCATCTGCAAATCGTAAATGGTTTAGGTACTCTCCGTTCACATCGACTCCTTTCTGCGACCAGTCTAATCATCTGAAGGCTTCCTCACGGGCAGCAGTAAACAGCTTCGGAGATATTGTGTCTCCTTGTCGAACTCCTTTCTCGATTTTAAATTTCCTACTGTCTTTGTCTAGTCTAATAAAGGAGGTAGCACTCTCATATATTTTCTTCAAAATCATAATATGTGGGGTATCTATGCCTTTTGTTTCTAGTGCCCGAAACATTGCCTTACGCTGTATGGAGTCAAATGCCTTTTCATAATCCACAAATGCCAGGCATAATGGTGGTTTATATTCATTTGCTTTCTCCATTAGCTGTGATATTACGTGAAGGTGATCCCTAGTTGAGAATCCCGTCCTAAAGCCAGCTTGCTCTTTCGGTTGATTCTCATCAAGTATTCTTTCTAATCTGTTAGTAATGACCCTTGTGAACAATTTGTAGATGTGGATTTTAGTGTTTTGCACCAACCTTACGTAAAAATAAAAACACAAAGGAAACTGGACTTTTAATAACTGTGTTTATAATAAATTATAATAACCTGTATTTACAATAAATTTAACTTTACGATAAACTATACATATAAAATATTAAAATCTGCTACATTAAGAACAATAAAATGCATTAAAATATACTAAGTTAAAAGCGATAAAAAACCATAGCTTTCAAAGGCTCCAGCCTTCTTCTTCAGCCGTATTTTCTTCTTCTGCAGTACATCTTTAAATATCAGCAGGTTCATGGTACTCATCACGTGTTTCATGCTCACGCGTTCCGTTCTCTTGCGTTGTGGAACCGGAAGTGGCTCGAGCGGGAGTCATACGGAACCGTTCATCCCTTCTGAGGATAGTGGCCTCAAAGAGGGGATGAATCCGCGTACCTCTATCTCTATTAATGTTGATTGTAGAACAGATCCGCAAACTCTCGAGCCACTTACGGTCCCAGAACTTATGCGCCCGATCGGTGATGATAGCATCGTCCGGGGAGATCTGGTGCTGCTTCTCCCAAAAATGTTCGGCCACGGCGGATTTGCCATATTCCGCATTTCTTATTGCCTTAGTGTGTTCCCCCAGACGATCTTTGAGACGGTGTTTTGTTTCCCCTACATAACATTCCCCACAATCCGGGCATCTAATGCTATATACGACCCCACTTGTGTTCTCTTTTTGAATGGGGTCCTTAACCTGAGACACGATTGTGTGCAGCCTCCGCCCCGGAAGCTGCATACAACGTGTCTGGTACTTTCTTAGTATTCTAGCTATATGATCAGTCAAACCCGGATAATAGGGAATGTATGCAGTGGATGTTGGTGTAAAAGACTCGCCTCTCCTCTGATTTCCTTTAACATATTTATCTATAATCCTCTGGGGGTAACCACATTTTGCAAGATCCGCCGTGACCCGTTCATACTCGAACTTCCTATCATCGGAGGTACTGCAATGTGATTTTGCTCTATCAACTAATGTTCTTATCACACTGTTCCTATGATGGTTGGTCTGAGCTGAACTGTAGTGCGAATACTGCCCTTTACACATGGATTTCCTGTATACCTTAGTCTTTAACTGTCGGTCTTCCCTACAGACCAACACATCTAGGAACGGCAAAACTCCTCCTTCCTCTGCCTCCTATCAACCTCCACAACAAGGGATGGAAGTCTGTTCCACCAACCAACCACCTGCTGGCTAAAGGCAAATTTCCGCACGTCTATCCTACATCTGTCTTTCCTCAATTTGAATTTATGCCCTCTCAGGTGATTATTCTGAGTTAGAGGAAGAATCCCATCAGCATTGAGCATGCTCAAACCATTCAAGGCTTTATACACCTCTATCAGATCACCTCGCTGGTGCCTAGTCTCCAGACGCTGTAATTTGCAAAACTTAAGCCTTTCTTTGTAAGAGCACCCCTTTGTTCCATTCACTAATCTTGTTGCCCTTCTCTGTACTCGTTCCAGCAGCTCTTCATCCTTCTTGAAATGAGGCCTCCAGACCTGTATACAGTACTCTAGGTGTGGTCTGACCATTGCCTTATACAAGGGAATAATCACCTCCTTATCCCTGCTGGAAAAATTCCCGTATTTCATTGACAATATACCATGAGCTACTCTTGCAGCCCATCTGCACTGCTCAGAGAACTTCATATCTGCTGGCACAACCACCCCCAGGTCCCTTTCATTCTCTACCACTGTCAGTGTAGTACCACAGAGTTGATACATTGCTCTGAGGTTGCTGTTTCCGATATGTAGCACTTTACATTTGTCAATGTTAAACTTCATTTGCCACCTCTCAGCCCATCTGCTCAACCTTTCCAGATCCTGTTGCAGCAACATAGTGTCAGTAGTGTCCTTGACAACCTTGCCAACCTTCGTATTGTCTGCAAACTTGGACATTAAGCTTGATATACCATCATCAATATCATTTATAAATACAGAGAACAATAAAGAACCAAATACTGAACCCTGAGGGACTCCACTAATAACATTAGTCCACGATGAGCAGTGTCCATTGACAGTGTGGCATTGGAGGCAATTTGTCTCCAATGCCACACTGTTCCAATTTGTGCAGCAGTCTTCCGTGTGCAACAGTATCAAAAGCCTTTCTAAGATCCAAGTATATAATATCAAAGTTATTCCCTGCATCCAGTTCTTTTGTGACTGCATCATAGTATCCAAGCAAATTGGTCAGGCAAGACTTCCCCTTAACAAAACCATGCTGTGTCCGAACTATAACTGAAGTCTTGTCTAGATGATCCTGCAGTGCTTCTTTAACGCCTCCATTAATTTTCCAGGAACAGAAGTTAAGCTCACAGGTCTATAATTACTTGTGTCAGCCTTTGATCCTCCGTTGTGAATTGGGGTCACATTTGCACTTCTCCAGTCCATGGGTACCTCCCCTGAGTCCAAGGAAGCTCTCATAATTATGGCTAAGGGTTTGCTTACTTCCTTTGCAGCCTCCTTTAATATAACTGGATAGATCCCATCCACCCCAGGTGCCTTTCTTGTGTTTATCTTCAACAATTTCTCCTCCACTTTACTCTCAGTTATTACAAGATTCTCTAGCTTACTGCCAGAGTTTAATACACCTCTGGCATTCCCCTCGCTGAATAACTCCTCATGTGTGAATGTCGATGCAAAATATTCATTTAGTTTGTTAGCTACCTGAGCAGGGTCATCAACAGTTGACTCATCAATATCAAGTGGACCAATCTGATTCATCCCCTTCCTTCTAGAGTTTACATAAGTAAAGAACTCTTTGCTGTTTTTCTTCGCATCCCTTGCCAAGGATCTCTCGTAATCTGCCTTCGCCTGCCTAACCTCCTTTGTAACTTGGTTACAGATCAACTTGTATCTATCATAGGCTTCTGCGTCACGTGTCAGTTTGTATGTATCCCATGCATTTTTCTTCTCTGCAAATGCCTCATTAGTTCATCTGACATCCATTTAGGCCTAAACCTTGAACAATATTTCTTAGTTGGTATGTAAAGCCTAGTAGCTTGCATGCTTCTAGGCTTTACAATATTTCTTAGTTGGTATGTAAAGCCTAGTAGCTTGCATGCTTCCCATTTTGAATTTGCTGTTGGTAACATCATCAGTTGATCCCACTGTATAGAATTTAAATACTGTCTCAGTCCATCGTAGTTCCCTTTACGAAAGCAATACCCCTTCCCTTTACCCCTAATGGTAGTTACCTCTTTCAGTAACTCCCACTTCAGAACACTGTGATCACTGCCACCTAGTGGTTCATTTATCTGCAGATTCTTAATGCGTGAAGAATCACTACTGATAATCAAATCAAGAGTATTACTACCTCTAGTTGCCTCCCAAACATGCTGATGTAGAAAACAATCATCCAATAAATCCACAAAAGCCTTGCTAGTGTGTGAGTGACCAGCCCCCAAATTCCAGTCAATATCTGGGAAATTAAAATCCCCCACTATAAGACCCTCTGATTTACTGGCCCACTCTATTTCCCTGTACAGTTTCTTATTATACTCATCAGAGTCATTAGGCCTATAGCACACTCCTACTCTCAATTTTGATCACCCAATGCTTATGTCACACCAAACTGACTCAACACTGCACTGTCCAGCGATGTCGACTGGCTTCACTTCCTTGGTTTTTATATGTTTCTTAAGTAATAGCATAACCCCTCCTCCCTTCCGATCCTGTCTATCCTTTCTGTAGACATTGTACTCCCCAAATTCCAGTTCTGCATTCCTTATATCTGTGTGACACCACGTCTCTGAAATCCCAACAATATCTGCCTTTGATGTTTTGAGCAATACCTCAAATTCATCAAATTTATTTACTAAACTCCTAGCCTTGGTGTACACGCAAGTATACATGCACCTGCTCTTCCTCTTAGCCACCCTAATACAACCCATGTGTTTACTTGTACCCCCATGATTCCCAGCAGTCTCTGTAATATCCTGCATCTTATTTTCCAGGCAGCTGCTCATTCCAATAGAAGCAGTGAAAGAATCTATTTCACCTCTGCCCCTTTCTATTTAAGTGTATCCCATCCCTGTAGAAGCAATCTCTCCTGTTAACGAGTACAGTCCAGGCTGAAAAAAATTCTACCCCTTGAGCCCTGTACAATCTTTCCAGGGCCGAATTGATCGACAGGGCTCTCATCATATACTCCCTCCTATCGTGTCTGGGCAGAATTTCAGACACTTTCAAATTCAACCCTAATTCACGGTTTTTTTCATCAGTGACCTGTACTTGTTAAGTAATTCCGCCGGTGTCCTACTCTTAATATCATTAGTGCCAACGTGTACAACTATATCACCTTTTGTGTCCTTAAAAGATGATATCCGCTCTACAACGTCATCAACCTTTGCCCCTGGCAGACATACCCTGGTCCTGTTCCACCTATCCTTTTTACAAAGCATGTTTCCCGTTTCCCTGACAATAGAGTCACCAACAACTACTAGTTCCTTTGGGACCAGCGCATTCTGTCTTGGGGGTTGCCACTGTGTTGTGCAATGACCAAGTGCAAGCTCTGGCATTGGTGTGGGTAGCTGAGAGCTTGATGGGCCCCTCACTTGTAATCCTTCGAGGGCATCCACCCTGTCCTTCAAGCTCTCATATAGGCCCATAACAACGTTGAGTTGTCGCCTGATTTCCTTACACTCCTTGCATCGCGCACATACAAAGACATCCCCCATGGCAGTATCATGTCCCATACCTGACGGCTCCGCAAACATCAAGCAAATAGTGCATCTTAAAAGGCTGTGATTCAGAGGGCAACTATCCCCCTCAGTTGTCCCCTGAGCCACAGCATTCCCATTAGCTTGAGTCTTTTGCTTTGCTGCTCTGGTTTGAGTCATGATTTCGATTTACTTTCAATAAAATTCCAATTTCAGTATAAAATTAAATACTAAACTTGTATCTGAACACAGTTATAACGCTATATTTATGTTTCAGTAACGAGTGTTATCCACGAAATCTACGAGTGTTATCTACGAAATATTTATGTTTCAGTAACGAGTGTTATCTACGAAATATTTATGTTTCAGTAACGAGTGTTATCTATGAAATATTTGTTTCAGTAACGAGTGTTATCTACGAAATCCCTTTATATAACTTCCATATCAAGTTATGTATTAATTATTTATTTTTACTAATTATTTATGTGACGTAACCTAAGTGGTTATATGTATAGTTAAAAGTACAATTTAATTGCCAATGAAGTTCGACAAGATTAATAGATTTTACTGATTAATTTTCCCGTAACAATGGCGGCTATTTACAAATGGTAAACATGTGGATTTGATACCCTTTCCGATACTAAGTAATACCTACAAAATCTCTATCTAAGTTACTTTAAACTTAAGTACCGTAAATAGGAATATAAAGCTACTCTAGAAAATAAGTTAATATGTCAATTTAAACTAATAAAGCAGAAAATAAATCAGAAAAACCCTTCTCTGTTCCAAGAGCGGCAGAAAGGCATGTCCGCACCGGCAACTCTCGTCCTAAATTCTGAACATTTGTGTGTCCACGTTTAAGGCAGCCCCGCCCGCACAGCATGGCGCCATAGAAACAGCAGGCAAATTTCTTTCCTGAATCCTATTTTTTAATTTCTCGTTTTCCATAGACAGGTCAAGCAAAAACCTCTCCATGGAGTTCCAGATTTTATGGACTTCTATAACCATTTTGGAAGTCACTCTATCTGTGTCTTTTAAAACTTCTAATAAATTATTCTTTAATGAGAAAATCAAGTCCAATGCGGATGTGTCGCCAAACCCATCCAGAACACCTCGATTATTTACGATATTGGAAGAGTCATTTAGCTCAATTCGAGTTGAATGAAAAGGCGGAAACTGCTGTTCTAAAGTTTCCGACATCTTTCGCAAAAGTTCTTTAAAGTCTGTCAAACATTCCAACCCCACGTCTGGGGGCTAAGGTCAAATCATCTATCTGCCATAGATGATGGAGAAGAATACACATTAGACATATTTACCAATGTCCAAACAATACCTGTTTCCCTCTAAGTCCCTTAATATCTTACTTACTGATACTAAGTAATAACCTACAAAATCTCTATCTACGTTAAAACTTAAACTAAGTATCGTAACTAGGAATATAGAGCTACTCTACATGGTGATTCACTACAAGTGCAACAAACTTGCAGCAGCTGTAGGGGGCACAAAGACGAATCGGAATCACATGGCATTGCAGGGTCTGAAATGCCTCCATCATGTGGTAGAGGACGTTGAACGGGACGTCGCGTGAACAGCGATCCTGCTGGAAGTCAGCATTGGAGATGAGCACTGGAGATGAGCAAATGTGATCCCAATTCACAAAGGAGGATCAAAGTGCGGAACAAGTAATTATAGACCTGTGAGTTTAACTTTTGTTCCAGGAAAATTAATGGAGGCACTGGATAAAGAAGCGCTGCAGGATCATCTAGAGAAGACTTCAGTTATAGCTCGGACACAGCATGGTTTTGTCAAGGGAAAGTCTTGCCTGACGAATTTCATTGCATAATATGATGTGGTCACAAAGGAATTGGATGTAGGGAATAACGTTTATATCATATATTTGGATCTTAGAAAGACTTTTGATACTGTTGCACATAGAAGACTGCTGCACAAATTGGAGCACTGTGGCACTGGAGGCAAACTACTGCTATGGATAAAGGGATGGTTGAGTGGGAGAAGATACAGTGGTAATCAATGGACACTGCTTATCGTGGACTAATGTTATTACTGGAGTCCCTGAGGGTGCAGTGTTGTGTCCATTGTTATTTTCTGTATTTATAAATGATATTGATGATGGTATATCAAGCTTAATATCGAAGTTTGCAGACGATACAAAGGTTGGCAGGGTTGTGAAGGACACTAATGACAGTAAGCTGCTGTAACAGGATCTAGAAAAGTAGAGCATACAGGCTGAGAGGTGGCAAATGAAATTTGACATTGACAAATGTAAAGTACTACATATGGGAAGCAGTAACCCCAGAGTGATGTATCAACTCTGTGGTACTACACTGACAGTGGTAGAGAATGAAAAGGACCTGGGGGTAATTGTGCAGGCAGATATGAAGTTTTCTGGGCAGTGCAGATGGTCTGCAAGTATAGTTCATGGCATCTTGTCAACGATATACAGGAATTTTTCTAGAAGGGATAAGCAGGTGATTATCTCCTTGTATAAGGCAATGGTCACCTTGTGTAAGGCACACTTTGCGTACTGTATACAGGTCTGGAGGCCTCATTTTAAGAAGGATGTAGAGCTGTTGGAATGAGTACAGAGAAGGGCAACAGGATTAGTGAATGGAACAAAGGGTGGTTCTTACAAAGAAAGGCTTTTATTTTTCCAATTACAGTGTCTGGAGACTAGGCACCTGCGTGGTGATCTGATTGAGGTGTATAAAGCCTTGAATGGTTTGAGCATGCTCAATGCCGATGGGTTTCTTCCTCTTGCTCAGAATAATCTCCCGAGAGGGCATAAATTCAAACTGAGGAAAGACAGATGTAGGATAGATGTGCAAAAGTTTGACTTCAGCCGGCAGGTAGTTGGTTGGTGGAACAGACTTCCTGTTGTGGAAGTTGATAGCCTAAATAAATTTAAGGCTGAGCTGGACAGGTATTTGGAAAGAACAGAGGGGTGAAATGGGTGCCTGTTTTTTTTTTGGCTGATTCTGCATAAGCTTGCTCTATGCAGAATCAGCATGATAATACATCATCATATACTACTGATGATGTATTATCATGTAATGATGATAATACATCATCATTATTATATGATGCAAGAATATATTCTTGCATCATATACTAATGCTAATTAATACGTACTGTAATATGTACATACTAACTAGTTGACATTTCTGTTCACTGACATTTGTGGATGGGGGTTAAAATTTAAACCAATAAATAGATAAGCAATCAATAACAAAGAATATGGCACACAGAAATTGCAAGTAATATGATATGCGCAAGTGAGATTTGGAGTAACAATTTCCTTTGCTGCCTCCTATTATATTAATAGGAGGCAGCAAAGGAAGTAAGCAAACCCTTAGCCATAATTATGAGAGCTTCCCTGGATTCAGGGGATCAAAGGATGAAACAAATAATTACAGACCTGTTAGTTTAACTTCTCTTCCGGGAGAATTAATGGAGGCACTGATCAAAGAAGCACTGCAGGATCATCTAGACAAGACTTCAGTTATAGTTCAGCCATAGCATGGGTTTGTTAAGGGGGAAGTCTTGTCTGACCAATTTGATTGGATACTATGATGTGGTCACAAAGAAACTAGATGCAAAGAATAATTATGATATCATATACTTGGATCTTAGGAAGGATTTTGATACTGTTGCACATGGAAGGCTGCTGTACAAATTGGAGCAGTATGGCATTGGGTGCAAATTGCTACTATGGATAAAGAGATGGTTGAGTGGGAGAAGACAGAGAGTTGTAATCAATGGATACTGCTTTTCATGGACTAATGTTATTAGTGAAGTCCCCCAGGATTCAGTGTTGGGTCCATTGTTGTTTTCTGTATTTATTAATGATATTGATGAAGGTATACCAGGATTAATATCTGTTTGCAGATGATAATAAAGGTTGGCAGAGTTGTTAATGATGCTAATGACAGTATGCTACAGCAACAGGATCTAGAAAAGTTGAGCAGATGGGCTGAAAGGTTACAACTGAAGTTTAACCTTGACAAATGTAAAGTAATACATATGGGTAGCAGTAATCCTAGAGTAATGTATTACACTCAGGGTGGTAGAGAATGAAAAGGACTCGTGGGGGGGTAATTTTGTAGTCAGATATAAAGTTTTATGAGCAGTAAAGACAGTCTGCAAGAGTAGCTCATGTTGTCTTGTCAATGATATACAGGAATTTTTCTAGCAGGGATAAAGAGATGATAATCCCCTTGTATAATCATCACACCTTAAGTACTGAATACAATGAGGTCTGGAGATCTCATTTTAAGAAGGATGTAGAGCTGCTGAAATCAGTACAGAGAAGGGCAATACGATTTGTAAATGGAAAAACAAAGGGTTTCTCTTATGAAGAAAGGCTTAAGTTTTGCAAATTTTAAAGTGTCTGGAGACTAGGCACCTGCGAGGTGATCTGACTGAAGTGTGTAAGTGGTTTGAGTGGTTTGAGCAAGCTCAATTCTGATAGGAATCTTCCTCTTGCCCAGATTAATCACCTGAGGGAACACAAATTCAAATTGAGAAAAGACAGTTATAGAATAGATGAGCGAATATTTGCCTTTAGCCAGCAGGTGGTTGATTTCTGGAACAAACTTCCATCTGTCATTATAAAGTGGACAGCTTAAATAAATTTAAGGCAGAACTGGACAAACATTTGGAGTGAATGGACGGGTGAATTTTTTTTTTTTTTTTTTGGTTGATGCTGTATAAGCTTGCTTTCTGGCATCATATACCTCTACACATGCTAATTACTGGAATTCCTTTAAGTATCACAATTCACCATTATTTTCATATAGGTTTAATAGATGAAAGTTCACAACAATTGAGGATTACACTACAACTGTTTCAAGATTACTGATGTGTTCTCTTTATATGTCTTTTAATTTACTAAGGTGAATGACAACTGAACTTTGTGCAAGTATTACAATTCCCTCTCTCACATCATGGCCAATGCCAATCAAATTTGTTACAAAGAATTATTTAATCAAAGAAAGGTGAATATTTTATAGTTATAAAAGTAATGTATAAGCAATGTTGGCTGAACTAAGATATGATAAGATTTGATTAATCAAAGAAAGTAATACAGGTTTTTTTTTTTTATTTTTTTATTTATGGAGTTATCAGCTTCCAAATAAGCACAAGAGGTATTGGATCCTATAGTACTTAGTACCATGCATGGGTTGAAGGTGGAAAAAATGAAAGAAGCTTTATTGGTACCATTTAAAACAGTAGAGAAAAATCAGATAAAGATTATTTATCTTGACACCATTAAAATTTGCACAAAACTATCACAGTGTTCTGCAACCGTTTGCCTTTTGGAAAGAAGGAAATTTCATAATTTTTATCTGAAGAAAGTAAAGGGAAAGAAACTTGTTAAAATTTCAAGAGAATTTTTTTTATTCAAGCCTTTTGCATTGAAATTAAATTTCAGTGACAATGTCCAGATTTTATATTAAGATATAAAAATAGGATTGTTTACCAGGACAGTATGCTTTCCTATGTCAGCAAATCTCAGATCTTCTGGTTTTTGATTGTTTATTAGACACATGCCTGCCCTAAGATTACTGATTGTTGTTTTGTTTTTGTTGTTATTTGGTTTTTAGGAGCATTAGCTACTAAGGCCATATGCGGTGGTCATTCCCTTTACCTTTCCGCATCCTCCGTATTTGGTGGTGACGGGCTCGAACCCCGGTCTACTCAAAAAGCATGTGCTACGCACTGCTGCTCCTTCCCACCTGGCTACGGAGGCGCCGAAGATTACTGATTACCATTTCTTCAAAGAAAATGTTGGAGAATTTGCACTCTTCAGAAATGCTGTACCAAACTTTCGTTTACATGGCCCTAAAGTCTAGACAGCTGTCAAGAGCATTTTCTAAGTTTCATCAGAAAGAGAAGATCAGAGCTATGGTTTTGTTTTTTTTCATTTGGCAAAAAAAAAAACTTTCATACTCCACTCCATTCAGCATTGCTATCAGGAACTGTTAAAATGCCAAGCATGACTTGAGATAATCTGTTATATTTCAAGTTTCTTCCTGCATTTGTCAGTTCCCCAGCTAAGACTGCTGTACATCAATTCTTTCTCCTCTTTTCTTTCATAATAGTTCTGGTAGATTCTCATTCTGAAATTGGCAAAACTGATAATGCAAAACATTTATTGTTTCATCGATTCCAGTATATTTTATATTTAGTGATACTTAGAAGTGCTGGAAATTTATCCACAAAAAAATTTTAAGTTTGAAAATGAACTTCCAACTGATGAAACTTACAAAATTATAGAACTGATAATATTTTTCAGAAGGAACTTGTGCATGTAACCACATGCAGCCATAAATACTTCTTTACTGAACAAAAACAGAATCTTTTTCCCTAATTTTATACTCAACATGAGGCTGGCAGTAGATCTGCTGATAATTTTTTTTTTTTTTTATGTGAACCCCAAACACGAGAGGTTAGAACCTATAGTACTTAGTACCGTGCTTGGGTTTGAGGTTAAGAAGACAAAAGAAGATATTTGTTGACATTGGACTTTAACTTCTGTAGATTGTAATTTTCAGGAAATATGTATGAAGGAAGGTTGTTCCAGGAAACGGCAGTTGAATGAATAAATGAGGAAGATGAAAATTTGGTTCTGTGGGTTTGAAGTTGGACAGTAAATGGATGTTGGCTGGTGGCGGCACGTGTTCGGACTGTTTTGAAAGAGAGAGCAGGAATTATAGAAGCCAATTCAGAAGAACAGTGCCCATGGAAGTATCTGTAGAAGAGGCATGCAGCAGAAACAGTGCGTCTATGAGAAAGCGAGTGGAGAGACCCTGTTAGAGATGAATCATTAATTAACCTAACTGCCCTCTTCTGAATGGAATCAAGAAGCCGGAGAGAGGTTTTGGGGGCACCACCCCAGATATGGGAATAATATTCCATGGCAGGGTGAATTTGTGATTTATACAGAGTGAGCAGCTGTTTGGAAGAAAAGTAATGCCGAGAGCGAAAGAGAAAACCAAGTTTTTAGATGCAGAGGAAGCAATATTTGTAATGTGCTTGTGCCAAGAGAGATTAGAAGTCAGGGTAATCCCCAAAAGAGATATATCGTTTTGCCTAGAAATCGGAGTGTCACTAAACATAAGCATAGGAGTAGAAGAATCCTTTTTGCGAGATATAAGACAAGACTGAGTTTTAGAAGGGTTGAAATCAACTAAGTTGTCTTTGCCCCACTGGAGAATTACCTGAAGATCAGCATTTAAGGAATTGGTAGCAGATTTTCGAGAAGTTGAAGCTGATTGAGCAGGACAAGGTTTCTCAAAATGGAAAGTTGAATGCAATGTGCTACCATCGGCAAAACTATGGATAGGTTTTCCAGTCAATGGAAGAAGGTCATTGATATACAAGACGAAAAGAGGGGGGGAAAGAACTGAACCTTGGGGGACACCGGCATTAGTGGAGAAGTTAGAAGACAGAGAGCCATCTACCATCACCCTCAGTGAGCGATCAGAGAGAAAACTGGATAACCAATTACTAAAAACAGTTGGCAAACCATAAGATGGAAGCTTGTTTAGAAGACCTTTATGCCAAACACGATCAAAAGCCTTTGAGATGTGAAGAGCAACTACTTGTGTTTCACCGAACCTTTCCATTGAATTAGTCCATAAATGGGTAACATAAGCCAGAATATCTCCAGTGGATCGACACTGACGGAATCCATACTGGTGATTGTTGATCAGACAGAAGGTTTCTAGGTAGTTTAAGAGTTGGCGGTTAACTGATTTCTCCATTACTTTAGAAAGAGTAGAAGTAATTGCAATGGGACGATAATTGGATGGGAGGGATTTGTCACCCTTTTTAGGAACTGGCTGGATATGAGCAAATTTCCAAGCAGAAGGAAAAACACCTTTGGAATAAGAAAGTGAAAAAAGGCGGCAAAGAATAGGAGTAAGTTCAGGAGCACAGGTTTTGAGAACAAGAGGAGAAATACCATCAGGACCTGGAGCTTTCTTAGCATCAAGATTCATCAAAATCCTTCTGATATCCTTTTGACGGAAGACCACAGGAGGCATTGAATGGAGCGTGTTGGAAATGGTGGGAGGTGTTTTACCAAGATCATTAATACATGAGCTGGAAGAAAAATGGAATGCTAGCAGGTCAGCTTTATCCTTGGCTGAAGTGGCAACAGAACCATCAGGTTTGGACAGAGGTGGGAGCAAAGATGGGCAAAAGTTGCGGCCAATAGCTTTGGCAAGAGACCAGAATGCTCGGCTACCATTAGAGCAAGAAGCAAGTTTTCTACTCTTAGCCTGTTCAAACTCTAGTTTGGACTGGTTAATAACTGCTTTACAACTGTTGCAAGCTTTGGTGTAGGCAGAAAATGAAACTGAAGAATTAGAAACAAGCCAATTACGATATGCAACATTCTTCTCTTGGACAGCCTTAGTACATTTATTGGAAAAACAAGGTTTAGATAAAGGACGAGATTTTAAAGTGGAGTGTGGGATAAAGGATTCATTCCTGCAAGAATAATTTCACTGACACGATCTGAGCAAATGTTGACATCAGAAGTTTTGAAACAGTAATCCGACCAAGGTAAAGAAGAAAAGAAGTCTCGCAGGTCATCCCATTTTGCATTCTTGTAATGCCAAACAACATGTGGTTGGGAATAGCCATGAGATAAAGGTTCCATTGGAGAAGAGACAATCACCAAGTTGTGATCTGAAGTGCCTAAAGGACCTCTCACTTCGACCGTGTACTTAGAAGGGTTGTTTGTGAGAAAAAGATCAAGCGTATTGGCTGTATGATTAGGATTGTCCGGTATTCTTGTAGGTAAATGAACAATCTGTGCTAGGGCATTAGTAATTGCAAAAGCCTCAGCATCTCGACCTGCTGGGTCGGTGTGACTAGGAAACGGAAGCCAGCTGGAGTTGTGAACATTAAAATCACCAAGAAAAATTACTTCACTGTTAGGAAAGTTGGACTGGAGAAAGTCAAGTTGCAAAGAGAGGAAGTCAAAGAGCTCCAAGTGATTAGTGGAGTTGGGAGAACGGTAGAGACAACAGATGAATTTGACACAATGAGGTAGGGAGATTTTAAGCCAGAGAAGATCAAAGAGAGGAGATTCCAAATTGCCAAGTCTCTGACATGGAATATCAAAACGGACATATGCACAAGTACCACCTTTGAGGTGAAAGGAATCATACAGCGAATAATTTGGGCATCTGATATGAGCAGTAGATGAATCAACCGATAACTGAGATTCTGTCAGAAAAAGTACATGGGGTTTGGCAGACTGCAAGTGGAAATGGACATCGTTGAGATTAGAACTGAGACCACGTATATTTGTGAAATGAATTAGGAAGTCCTTGGGAGGTTTAGATCTTTTCGCAGATAAGCTTGCTCTATTAGTTTGACAATTCATGGTGTATTCAATAGTAAGAAAAAGTAGGTGGGACATGCTGTATGAAGTAATGAAATTATTGGATATGGCGTACATGTGGTAAGAATATACCCAGATCCTTGACATAACGTGGCCTTGACAATGCTCCCCGCATACACACTACTCAGACTCCCTCCAGTCACTATCTGGCAGAGTAGAGGCAGCAAAATTATACACTAGCTGATCCGGAAGTTCCTAGAGAGTTACCAATAGGTTCAGTCCGGTGTACTGAACCTATTGGTACGGTGATAATAAATCAGAATCATCATTCTGATTTAGTCTGCTATAGTAACTGAATTTCCAAAAGAGAAGGGGAAGATTTAATAACTGTTAGTGTTATTAAAACTTGTAAATTTATACATCACATTCTTCAACATATCTAGAAGTAATGACCACAGTAAATTGACCTATGGCACATTTTCTTGAAGAGCTATGGTTGGATTTTCATATTTGGCATAACATTAAAAAGGGACAACAAATTTATTTGGGCCAAAGGAAAGGAACATAAACAGAGTTAATATGATATTCCACCTGGAGTTATCAGCTTCCACAAGCTGTTTAAGATGGCTTTCATTGGAAGGTTAAAGGTTGTGAATGTTAAAGGTTGATATAAGGTTGTGACGTAGAAGTTCTTTTGATTGAGGAGTTACATAATTTGTAATTTTTTCCCCTTTTGAATCATGAACTGGATCTGGACGTAATCAGTGCTACTCACTAGTAATTGCCTATTATTATGGCTTTTCAATGGCTTTCATTGGAAACTTGCAATGTAGAAGTTTTTTTTTTTTTTTTTTATGTAAACCCCAAACACGAGAGGTATTAGAACCTATAGTACTTAGTACCTTGCTTGGGTTGGAGGTTGAGAAGACGAAAGAAGATATTTGTTGACATTGGACTTGAACTTCTGTAGATTGTAATTTTCAGGAAATACGTATGAAGGAAGGTTGTTCCAGAAAACGGCATTTGAATGAATAAACATGGAAGATGAAAAGTTGGTTCTGTGAGTTTGAAGTTGGACAGTAAATGGATGTTGGCTGGTGGCGGCACGTGTTCGGACTGTTTTGAAAGAGAGAGCGGGAATTATAGAAGCCAATTCAGAAGAACAGTGCCCATGGAAGTATCTGTAGAAGAGGCATGCAGCAGAAACAGCACATCTATGAGACATCGAGTGGAGAGACTCTGTTAGAGATGAATCATTAATTAACCTGACTGTCCTCTGAATGGAATCAAGAAGCCTGAGAGATGTTTTGGAGGCACTAACCCAGATGTGGAAACAATATTCCATGGCAGGGCGAATTTGCAATTTATACAGAGTGAGCAGCTGTTTGGAAGAAAAGTAATGCCAAGAGCGAAACAGAAAACCAAGCATTTTAGATGCAGAGGAAGCTATATTTGTAATGTGTTTGTGCCAAGAGAGAGATTAGAAGTCAGGGTAATCCCCAAAATGGATATATCATTTTGCCTAGAAATCAGAGTGACACTAAAGATAAGCAAAGGAACAAAAGAATCCTTTTTGCGAGATATAAGACAAGACTGAGCAGTTAGTTTAACTTCTGTTCCGGGTAAAATAATGGAGTCGCTGGTTAAAGATGCATTGCAGGATCATCTAGACAAGACTGCAGCAATAATTCAGACACAGCATGGGTTTGTTAAGGGAAAGACTTGTCTGACAAATTTGATAGGATATTATGATGTGGTTACAAAGGAACTGGATGCAAAAAATAATTTTGATATCATATATTTGGATTTCAGGAAAGCTTTTACACTGTTGCGCATGGAAGACTATTGTACAAATTGGAGCAGAATGGTATTAAGGGTAAGTTGCTACAATGGATAAAAGGATGGTTAAGTGTGAGAAGACAGAGGGTGGTAATCAATGGGTGCTGCTCTTCTTTGACTAATGTTATTAGTGGAGTCCCACAGGGTTCGGTGTTGGATCCACTGTTGTTTTGTATATTTATCAATGATATTGATGAAGGTATATCAGGCTTAGTGTCGAAGTTTGCAGATGATACAAAGGTTGGCAGGGTTGTTAATGACAGTAATGGCAGTGTGCTAAGCACTGCAACAGGATCTAGATAATTTGGGCAGATGGGCTAAGAAGTGGCAACTGAAGTTTAATCTTGACAAATGCAAAGTACTGCATATGCGTAGAAGTAACCCCAAAGAAATGTACCAACTGTGTGGTACTACACTTAAGGTGGTAGAAAATGAAAAAGACCTGGGAGTAATTGTGCTGGCAGATATGAAGTTTTCTGAACAATGCAGACAGGCTACCAGGGCAGGTCATGGGGTTTTGTCAATGATATATAGGAATTTTGCTAGCAGGGAATATCAGGTGATTATCCCTCTGTATAAGGCAATGGTCAGGCCATGCCTTGAGTACTGTGTACAGTTCTGGAGGCCTCATTTTAGGAAGGATGTAGATTTACTTGAGTGTGTACAGAGAAGGGCAACTAGATTGGGGAGGGGAATGAAGGGATCCTCTTATCAAGAGAAGTTAAGTTCTGCAAATTGCAGTGGCTGGAGACTAGGCACCTGCGCGGTGATCTGACTGAAGTGTATAAGGCCTTGAATGGGTTCAGCACGCTGAATTCTGATGGGATCCTTCCACTTGTTCGGATTACGAACCTAAGGGGGCATAAATTCAAATTAAGAAAGGACAGATGTACAATAGATGTGCGGAAATTTACCTTTAGCCAGCAGGTGGTTAATTGCTGGAACAAACATCCATCTGTCGTTGTGGAAGTTGATAGGTTGAATAAATTTAAGGAGGAACTGGACAGGCATTTAGAGGGAATGGTGTGATTTTTTTTTTTTTTTGGCTGATGCTGCATAAGCTCATACATTTGCTTTCTTGCATCACACGCCACCACCACTACTACTACTACTGAGTTTTAGAAGGGTTGAAATCGACTAAGTTGTCTTTGCCCCACTGGAGAATTACCTGAAGATCGCCATTTAAGGAATTGGTAGCAGAATTTTGAGAAGTTGAAGCTGATTGAGCAGGACAAGGTTTCTCAAAATGGAAAGTGGAATGCAATGTGCTATCATTAGCAAAACTATGGATAGGATTTCCAGTCAATGGAAGAAGGTCATTAATATACAAGAGGAAAAGAGTGAGGGGAAAGAACTGAACCTTGGGAGACACCGGCATTAGTGGAGAAGTTAGAAGACAGAGACCTCACCCTCAGTGAGCGATCAGAGAGAAAACTGGATAACCAATTACTAAAAACAGTTGGTAAACCATAAGACGGAAGCTTATTTAGAAGACCTTTATGCCAAACATGACTGAAAGCCTTTGAGATGTTAAGAGCAACTACTTGTGTTTCACTGACCCTTTCCATTGAATTAGTCCATAAATGGGTAACATAAGCCAGAATATCACCAGTGGATCGACACTAACAGAATTCATACTGGCGATCGTTGATCAGATGGAAGGTTTCTAGGTAGTTTAAGAGTTGGCGGTTAATTGATTTCTCCATTACTTTAGAAAGTTTAGAAGTAATTTCAATGGGATGATAATTAGATGGAAGGGATTTGTCAGGAACTGGCTGGATATGTCCCTTTTTAGTCCCTTTTTAGGAACTGGCTGGATATGAGCAAATTTCCAAGCAGAAGGAAAAACACCTTTGGAATAAGAAAGTGAAAAAAGGCGGCAAAGAATAGGAGTAAGTTCAGGAGCACAGGTTTTGAGAAAAAGTGGAGAAATACCATCGGGACCTGGAGCTTTCTTAACATCAAGATTTCAAAATCCTTCTAACATCCTTTTGACGGAAGACCACAGGAGGCATTGAAAGGAGTGTGTTGGGAGGTGTTTTACCAAGATCATTAATACATGAGTTGGAAGAAAAATGGGATGCTAGCAGGTCAGCTTTATCCTTGGCTGACGTGACAACAGAATAATCTGGTTTGGACAGAGGTGGGAGCAGAGATGGGCAAAAGTTGCGGCCAATAGCTTTGGCAAGAGACCAGAATGCTCGGCTACCATTAGGACAAGAAGCAAGTTTTCTACTCTTAGCCTGTTCAAACTCTACCAATTTTAAACACACACACACACAAACCGTTTATAACTGATTGAATAATGAAATAAAATAAAATAAAATGATAGAAAAGACTGTAAAATAATATTTACAAAAAACTTTTAATCATTTACAAAAACTAAACTATAACAAAAGTAAAATAAGTAAATAAGTTAAAATGCATTAAAATATAAATATAAAAGCGATAAAAAGATGATAAAAAACACTAGAGCTTTCGGAGGTGTCTTCCTCCTTCCTCAGTAATAGTGAGATTTAAATGACACATCCTTAAATACCAGGTTCACGGCACCCTGTTCAAACTCTAGTTTGGACTGATTAATAACTGCTTTACAATTGTTGTGAGCTTTGGTGTAGGCAGAAAATGAAACTGAAGAATCAGAAACAAGCCAATTACAATATGCAACATTCTTCTCTTGAATAGCCTTAGCACATTTATTGGAAAACTAAGATTTAGATAAAGGACGAGATTTTAAAGTGGAGTGTGGGATAAAGGATTCCATTCCTGCAAGAATAATTTCACTGAAACGATCTGAGCAAACATTGACATCAGAAGTTTTTAAACAGTAATCCGACCAAGGAAAAGAAGTCTCACAGGTCATCCCATTTTGCATTCTTGTAATGCCAAACAACACGAGATTGGGAATAGTCATGAGATAAAGGTTCCATTGGAGAAGAGACAATCACCAAGTTGTGATCTCTCACTTCAACCATGTACTTAGAAGGGTTGTTTGTGAGAAAAAGAGCAAGCGTATTAGCTGTATGATTAGGATTGTCCGGTATTCTTGTAGGTAAATGAACACTGTGCAAGGTCATTAGTAATAGCAAATGCCTCAGCATCTCGACCAGCTGGGTCGGTGTGACTAGAAAATGGAAGCCAGCTGGAGTTGTGAACATTAAAATCACCAACGAAAATTACCTCACTGATAATTTTCAGTGAGAGGAAGTCAAAGAGCTCCAAGTGATTAGTGGATTTGGGAGAAGGGTAGAGATAACAGATGAATTTGACACAATGAGGTAGAGAGATTTTAAGCCACAGAAGATCAAAGAGAGGAGATTCCAAATTGCCAAGTCCCTGACAAGGAATATCAGAACGGACATATGCACAAGTACCACCTTTGAGGCAAAAGGAATCATACAGCGAATAATTTGGGCATCTGAGATGAGCAGTAGTTGAATCAACCGATAACTGAGATTCTGTCAGAAAAAGTACATGGGGTTTGGCAGACTGGAAGTCGAAATGGACATCGTTGAGATTAGAATTGAGACAACGTATATTTGTGAAATGAATTAGGAAGTGCTTGGAAAGTTGAGATCTTTTCGCAGATAAGCTTGCTCTATTAGTTTGACAATTCATGGTGTATTCAATAGTAGGAAAAAGTGGGTGGGACATGCTGTATGAAGTAATGAAATTTTTGGATATGGTGTACACATGGTAAGAATATACCCAGATCCTTGACATAACGTGGCCTCGACAATGCTCCCTGCATACACACTACTCGGACTCCCTCCAGTCACTATATGGCAGAGTAGAGGTAGCAAGGTAGGCAGAGTAGAGGTATACACAAGCTGATCCGGAAGCCTCCTAGAGAGTTACCAATAGGTTCGGTCTGGTATACTAACTAGCAGTTGGCCTGCGAACACCGTTTTAGAGCTGTACCCTCGAAATGTAAGGAATATTGGATCTCGCCACGATGTTCATCATAACCTCAAACGTCATCAATCATACTGCATGATGGAAGAGATAGGGAAGGGTAGACCGGAACTTAGCTCTAGAGACTAAGTTCTTTTCATTAAGGAAGTTATGTTTTTATTATTTATTTTTAACTTTTTTTTTAATCATGAACTGGATCTAGGCATGGGTCAGTGCAACTCACTAGTGATCACCTGTTATTATGGTCTTTTCGATTTGCTAAATTGAAGAAATGCCCATGTCCCATTTTCCCCCAAATTAAAACTCAAAATCACGTGTAACATCAACTTCTAGTACCAAGAACAAATGCATTACCTCTTCTAAGTTATATAATACAAATTATTTTTGCATCAAATTTACAAAGGAAATATGGTCTAACATTATTACAGTATACGTAACATTGTTTTGTGTTGTCTAGATATTTCCAACAATATACTCAATTCATTAACTAAATATTAACAATGAAATTTCAGGCACAAATTTTCGTCATTTTTTTTTTGCGAGGACAGTGGGCATGAAAATGGATTGAAAAAACTACATCATTTATAAATCCAGCAATTTGTGTAAGGAGTTAGCAGCTAAGCTGAACACACTATTTTGCTGTTTCTTTTTATTTATTTTAACTATATCTATTCTGCTTCAAAAGAATGTTTGAGAGTTAAGAATGACATCCATTAGCATTAGCATTGGGATTTGATGCAAGAAAGCAAGCTTATGCAGCATCAGCCAAAAAAAAAAAATAAATAAATAACTAAATAAAAAATAACCACTTCCACTTCACCCCTCTGTTCATTCGAAATACCTATCCAGCTGAGCCTTAAACTTATTTAGGCTATCAACTTACACGGCAAGGGATGGAAGTCTGTTCCACCAACCAACCAACCACCCGCTGGCTAAAGGCAAATTTCCGCACGTCTTTCCTACATCTGTCTTTCCTCAATTTTAATTTATGCCCTCTCAGGTGATTATTCTGAACAAGAGGAAGAATCCCATCAGCACTGAGCATGCTCAAACCATTCAAGGCTTTATACACCTCTATCAGATCACCTCGCTGGTGCCTAGTCTCCAGACACTGTAATTTGCAAAACTTAAGCCTTTCTTCGTAAGAGCACCCCTTTGTTCCATTCACCAATCTTGTTACCAATGAGTAAATGCATGAGTAAATTATCTCATATTCAAACACTAAAAAATTCCCAATTCCAAAGTTGCAATGGTAAATGATGGGGGAGGGGCAAAATTTTTATGGCAACTTTATGATGTGGAAGCTTTTGTTGTTATTTGAGGTAGTAATGGTGAAATGCCAAGGAGTAGAGTGTTTTGCTGTGATATTGCCCAGGAGGTTGTTTTATCCTTCATACAATATTCACCTTAGGAATGACTAGATTTGGTGGTCACCACATTTATGCAATTTTGTGTGGACAGATAATTTGAACAATTCATGTGACATGCTTTCAACCTGACTTCTGTTTGATGGAAAATAATGGATTCATTGGTTAAAGAAATAATGCAGGACCATACAGACAGGAATGCAACTGCATGGTAGTCTCAGCATGGATTTATAAGGGGTGATCTTATCTCAACAATATCACCGAGTACTATTACGTAGCAACAAGCAAACTGGATGCAAAAAATAATTATGACATCATATACTTAGATTTCAGAAAAGCTTTTAATACTGTTGCACATAGATAACTGTTATCAGAGCACATTACTGCTATGGATAAAAGGATGGTTGGTTGGGAGAAGAAAGAGAGTAGTTATAAATGGGCACTGCTCATCTTGGATAATGTTATTAGCGGAGCCTCCCAAGATTCAGTGTTGAGTCCATTATTGTTTTCAAAATTTATTAATTACATTGATGAAGACATATGAGGCATGAGGATGAAGAGGTTGAAGAACTGTACACCAAAATTGAGAGACTTCTAGATGAGCAGAAAACCCACTATATTATCATTATGGGCGACTTCAAGGCTAAGGTTGGAAAGAGACAAAACAGCACAGAAAGGGGAACTATAGGATATTTTGGAATTGGTGAAAGAAATGAAAGAGGTGAAAGACTTGTGGAATTAGCAGAATCTCGAGAAATGTCAGTAACAAACACTTTTTTTAAGAAAAGGATGAAGAGAAAGTGGACATGGAAGAGCCCAAATGGATTACAACTAATGAAATCGACTTCATCCTCACTAACAGAAAATATATCGTGAATGATGTTACTGTCCTGAACGAGGTAAACGTTGGAAGTGATCACAGAATGGTAAGATGTACACTTGATATAGATGTAGGAAAGGAAAGGAAAAAACTGACTCGAGTAAACAATACAAAGGTCTTTGAGATAACAGAGGAGGAGAAAAAGCAGTATATACTGGAACTTAAGAACAAGTTTGAGCTTCTGCAGACTGCTCAGGACCAAGATATCGACAAGGAATATTACAACTTTCTGAAAGTGATAAAGCCCAAGAAACCTATAAGGAAACAGAAATCCAAAGAAGAAAAAATTAGTCAAGAAACACTTGTCATGATGAACCGAAGACGACAAATGAAGAGCAAGAAAAACACTGACAGGGAGAAAATTGAGTATACTGAGTTATGCAAAGCCATTAGAAAGAGACTCAGAGAGGACATAAGAAGATTTAACACAAGAAAAGTAGAACAAGCATTAAGGGAAAACAAAGGATTTAAATCAACAGCCTTGAGCAGTAATACAGAAAGACAAATGATACTGAAACTGAAGAATAGCGATGGTGTACTTATAAACAGCAGAGAAGGCATAATTCAAATAGCAGAAGACTACTATAGAGAATTGTACAAGGAGCGAGGGAATGATACCAGCAGTGGGGAAGATGGATTGCAAAGTAGCAACACATATGACATACCCGATATTCTTCCTGATGAGGTAGAACATGCATTGAAGAAAATGAAGAATCGGAAAGCGCCGGGGGAAGATGAAGTTACTGTAGAATTGTTAAAATTGGGAGGTAGAGACATGACACAGAAACTGGCAAGACTCTTCACAAAGTGCATTAGAAAAGGCGTGATACCTAAGGAGTGAAATAATGCAATCATAGTTTTGTTGCATAAGAAAGGAGATAAATCAGAAATTGGAAATTATAAACCAATTAGCTTGTTATCCCACATCTGCAAGTTGTTCACAAGAGTCATTACTAACAGATTAGAAAGAATACTTGATGAGAATCAACTGAAAGAACAAGCTGGCTTTAGGACAGGATCCTCAACTATAGATCATCTTCACATAATATCTTAGCTAATGGAGAAAGCAAATGAATATAAAACATCATTATGTCTGGCATTTGTGGATTATGAAAAAGCATTTGACTCCATACAGCATAAGGCAATGTTTCGGGCACTGGAAAGACAAGGCATAGATACTCCATATATTATGATTTTGAAGAAAATATTTGAGAATGCTACCTCCTTTATTAGACTAGACAAAGACAGTAGGAAATTTAAAATTGAGAAAGGAGTTCGACAAGGAGACACAATATCTACAAAGTTGTTTACTGCTGCCCTTGAGTAAGCTTTCAGAAGATTGGACTGGTCGCAGAAAGGAGTCAATGTGAATGGAGAGTACCTAAACCATTTACAATTGGCAGATGACATTGTGATCATAAGCCATGATCCCATAGAACTAGAGGAAAATGTTAATCAGTTATGCAGAGTTAGTAAGGATTTTGGACTAACGATGAATATGACTAAAACAAAAGTATGCCACAGAAAAGGATATAATCACTGAAGGAGCAGTAATTGAAAAGGTGGAGTCATATACTTATCTGGGATAAGTCATTAGTTGTATTAAAGATAAATGGCTGGAAGTCAAGAGAAGAATAAATTTCGATGGTACTTGCTTGTTATTGTTATTTTTTTTCGAAGCATTAGCAACAAAGGCCATATTGCTCTGGGAATATGCGGTGGTCATTCCCTGACCTTTCCGCATCTTCCATATTTGGTGGTGATGGGCTCGAACCCCGGTCTAAATCTAATCTACGCACTGCTGCTCCTTCCCACCTGGCTACGGAGGCGCCTAAATTTCGATGGATAGGATTCAGGAAATATAGTCACATACTGAGGAGCAATACCCCAATTTGTCTGAAACGTAAAATAATGAACCAATGCATACTCCCCACCATGACTTACGGAAGTGAAACTTGGGCACTCACAAAAAGAACAGAAGAGAAACTGAGAACTACACAGCAAAGAATGGAACAAATTATATATATCAGGAATCAGATTGTTAGATAAGAAGAGAAACACATGGATTGGTCAGCAAACACAAGTAAAGGACATTCTTATAAAAACTAAAGAACTGAAATGGACTTGGGCAGGACACAGCTCGAAGACATGACAGATGGACTAAGAAAATAACAGAATGGTACCCAAGAGGAGCTAAAAGAAAACCTGGAAGACATCAATGGAGATGGACAGATGAAATTCAAGAGTTTGTGGACAGTAAATGGATGGCCATTGCATAAAACAGAAGGAACTGAAAAGTTGTTGGAGAAGCATTCATCCTCCAGTGGATTGAAAATGGTTGATGATGATTTTTATATTTATGATAGTTTTTAAAATCAGTACAGGAGGTATTACCTATTGAACAACATGATTTGAACCATAAAGAAAAAAACCTATCTGGAATTCAATCAAATCAAACTTATATAAGCCAAACTGAAGAAATCATATTCAGAAGTTGATAAGAAGGGGGAGTGGAGGAAGAGAAAGAAAATTTTTTTTTTAACATTTATCACGATTTATAACAGAAATTTCCAATTTATTGATTTTGTTTTATGAAATTGATTTTATTTTTACAATAATACCACTCTAACATGCGATTATAAACTCAAAATAGGAAAAAAATTAATATTTAAAGGCAGCTTAGGTATGTAGTTTTTAATTTTTTATAAATGGACAAATAACTTGAAAAAATTCATTCTATGTTGCATGCATATTAAAACCCACCTGTGGATTTGAGACAATAACTGGAAGAAGCAGCCAACGATGTTCTAGATCTCTCACAGTGGTGTGAAAACTCAACAGATGCTCCTCAAAGAACACCTAAACCCAACCAGGTCCCAGCAGATTAAGTATTGGGACCAACAAATAAAGCTTGACCCTACCTACAAATATCTTGAAGTGCTGCTGGTTGAGAAGCTATCCTTCAGAGAACATGCCCAACGACATCAAGGAGAAGATCAAAAAATACACTGGCAAGTTCCTGAGGGTCACCAGGAAGAACTGGGATCTGAAGGGGCAAACATTAAAGCTCTACTATGAATGTATTTTTCCTCCCAATAGCCACCTATGGGGCCGGTGCCTGGGGCTATAGAGCCAACTACACCATGGTAAAACAACAGCTAGACCAAGCACATTGCATCATCCTCCTGATGACTTCTAGGGCATGCAGAACAGTTTCTACTGCGCTGCAGGTCCTATCCAGAAAGTTACCACTTCATCTCGAGTTGGCATACCATTATCTAATATACCAAAGAGACTGAACCTCCCATGTAGCAGCAACAACAACAACATAGTATTGGACCTGAAAGACATCATCCAAGAAGAGAAGAAAAGAATTAGATGTGAATTGATCTCCATCTGGCAGAATTTCCAGGCTACCAGTACACTTAGAAGAACCACCCATAATTACATGCCAACAGTGCAGGAGCACCTCAAACAGCTCAACAAATGGTTCATACCAAGCTTGCACACGACTTTTCTACTAGCTAGACATGGAAGCTTCAACACAAAACTTCATGCGTTGGGCCTAGTACAAAACCTTGCCTGCATCTGTAGAATGCCAGAGACGGCTCACCACATTACCTTCACCTGTCCGATTTACCAAGACCTGCAAATGCCTCTACTTATACAAACAAAGTAAACTTTGTAGCATTCAATGAATTTCCAGAATGTATATTCAAGCGGCGATGATGTCTAATGGCTCACCTGAATTAGGATCCTACCCAGACATGACCAGCCTGCAGGTTCCACCCATATCCTAGCAGAATTCTTGACAAGAGGAACCCACTGACAATGACTACCAAACTGAGTAGACCCTCCAGACCATGACAACTAACCCCATATTGGAGTGGCATTACAAAATCTGACTCAGTCATGCTGAGTGGGAAACAGGCCTTGGCCTACTCGCTAACCCTTAGAGGGTAGGATATCAACCCCTCTGGGGGATCCACCACTAGGTGGACTTGTTCATCACTTTCTGGGGTGGGATCGACTTACAGTCCATCACTACAATCTGTAATCTGTTACTACTCTCATCACTTAGTTTTCTAGGGAATGCCTTCTCCCATTCCCAAATTACTATCCCTTTATCCCCCCCCCACCCAAATATCCCAACTTTCTCCCACTATTACCAACTCCTTTCACTTACTACTTGGGACCCCTCAGCTACTCTGGGACCCCCAGTAAGAGTCACTGATAGTAGAACCTGGCATGCCTCCATGCGGCTAGTTGTTGTTGTTGTTATTTGTTTTTTAGGAGCATTAGCAACTAAGGCCATATTGCTCTGGGGATATGCGGTGTTCATTCTATGACCTTTCCGCATCCTCCGTATTTGGTGGTGATGGGCTCGAACCCCGGTCTAATCAAGAAGCGTGTGCTATGCACTGCTGCTCCTGCCCACCTGGCTACGGAGGCACATCATGCGGCTAGGGATGGGGGTCAGGGGGTGCTAGACCTGGTGTCTGGTGCACCCTGGCTGCTTTATGCCTGTTGGGTCTGGCCAGTGGCAGAACGTGTTCTGTTGTTTCTCAGAAGTAATGGGGGGCACCCTAGAGCCCGCAACAATACTAAACACCTGAATCTGTGAAATGGTTTTAAAAAAAAAGAAAAGAAAATTGTGTCATGTGGCACTACAAATTAAGAATCTTTGTAGCAAATTCTGAATTTGCAAAAGGAACTGTGATCAGAGAAGTAACAAAAAAACCTGTTCTGACTGCAGCAAAAGGCTTGGTAGGATTCCGTAAACAGCTGGTCAGTTAATTTGTGTCTCATTAGTTGGGAGTTTTTGGTGCAGTGGCTATGCTTGAATTCATATGGTCTAACTGAACAGGACAAGGAATTCTTTTAGTCCAACTGATTTAAACCATAAACTTGCATTACAATGGAGCAAAACAAGTTTAAATATAACCTTCACCCAGTCATATTAAAAGCTTAATATGACCTTTTAATGGTATTTTTGCATTACCTTTTCTAATTAGGTACATTACTAATTAAAACGATGCAATAAATTAACGTAACAAAACTAAATGCTAGCACTGAACATTGAAGTAATTTTTGATATAAATAAAAAATAAACAAATGCTGTTACTGTAGATGATTACTTACTTTCCGTAATGTGGAATATTTGCTTTCTCCCCTCATTGCATTTTCTTCATAAATGCGGTCCAGTGGAGTTAACTTATCTTCTACCTTCAGAACTTCAATCTCAGATTTAAGCTCCCGTAGCTGCTCTTGTAAGTGTTTACTCTTTTCTAAATATTCCACCCTGTAATGACATATCATAAGAATATTTATCACAAATTTAATTATAAATGAGGAAACAAAGTATAAATGGTTAAAATACTTTAAAATATATTTATTCTTACATTTTATGGAAGTTTACTGACTGGCAAATTTCCTAAAAAAGCTTTCAATTTCTGAATATCAACAACAAAGTGGGGGGGGGGGTACCAAGTCACACCTTTGAACTGTAACTGATTATGCTTATGTGGTAGACTGAACCTCTCATTTATAATAGCATTAGAATTAGTAGAGGCATATGATGCAAGAAAGCAAGCTTATGCAGCATCAGCCAAAAAAAAAAAAAAAAAATCCCTCCCATTTCAACCCTCCATTTGTTCCAAATGGAGGGTTGAAATTTATTTAGGCCATCAACTTCCACAACAAAAGATGGAAGTCTGTTCCACCAATTGTAGGTGGAAGATGACTTTCATCAACCGGTGAAATACCACCACTTTGCTTATTGGAGGCTTGAAGTGGTGAAACACATGTTTAGTCTCAAGAGCAAAGTTTCCGGCATCCCCCTCCCCCCATACTTCTCCTTCAACCCATGCACGGTACTAAGTACTATAGGTTTCGATACCTTTCGTGTTTGGGGTTTTCATAAAAAAAAAAAAAAAAAAAATCAACTACCTGCTGGCTAAATGCAAATTTTTGCACATCTATTCTACAACTATGATCCTCATGTTCTTAATCTGAGCAAGAGGAAGAATCGCATCAGAATTCAGCTTGCTTAACCCATTCAAGGCCTTATATACCTCAATCAGATCACTCCACAGGTGCCAACTCTCCAGGTGCGGCAATTGCAGACCTTAAGCCTTTCTTGGTAAGAACATCCTTTTGTTCCACTCACCAATCTCGTTGCCCTTCTCTGAGTTTGTTCCAGCAGCTTGACATCTTTCGTAAAATGATGCCTCCAGACCTGTACACAGTACTCAAAGTGTGGCTCACCAATCTTGTTGCACTTCTTTGTACTCAATCTAGAAACTTTCTATCCTTCCTAAAATGAGGCCTCCAGACTTGTACACAGTACTCTAGGTGTGGCCTGACCATTGCCTTGTATAACGGGATAATCACCTCCCCGTCCCTGCTACAAAAATTCCTATATATCATTGACAAGACTCCATGATCTGCCCTAGCAGCCCATCTGCACTGCTCAGCGAACTTCATATTTCACTGGACAACACCCTCAGGTCTTTTTCACTTTCCACTTCCTTGAATGTAGTACCACACAGATGGCAAGTTTCTCTTCAGTTATTGCTACCCATATGCAGTACTTTGCATTTGTCAATGTTAAACGTCAGGTGCCACTTCTCAGCACATTTGCCAAACTTAAACTTATTGAGATCCAGTTGGAGTAGCATGCTGTCTTTACTGTTGTTAACAACCCTGCCAACTTTTGTATCATCTAAAACTTGGATATTAAACCTGATATACCTTCATCAATATCATTGATTAACATACAAAACAACAATGGGCCCAATACTGAACCCTAGGGAACTCCACTAATAACATCTGTCCATGAAGAGCAGTGTCCATTGATTACCACTCTTTTCCTTCTCCCATTCAACCATCCCTTTATCCATTGTGGCAACTTACCCTTAATGCCATACCTCTCCTATTGTACAGCAGTATTCCACGTGCAACAGTATCAACAGCTTTCCTGAAATCCAAGTATATGATATCAGAATTATTTTTGGCATTCAGTACCACACCTTCCTTTAACAAACCCATGCTGTGTCTTAACTATTACTGCAGTCTTGTCTAGGTGATACTGCACTGCTTCTTTAACCAGTGATTCCATTATTTTCCCTGGAAAATAAGTTAAACTAACAGGTCTAGTTATTTGTGTCAAATTTTGAACCCCCTTTGTGAATTAGTGATACATTTTCACACTTCTGGTCCACGGGGACCTCCCCTGAGTGCAAGGATGTTCTTATAATTATGGATAAGGGTTTGCTTACTTTCTTCGCTGCCTCCTTTAATATAACTGGATAGATCCCATCCACCCCAGGTGCCTTTTTTATGTTTAACTTCAACAATTTCTTCTCCACTTTGCTCTCAGTTATTACAAAATCACTTAGCTTCCTGTTAGAGTTTGATAAACTTCTGGCACTCCCCTCATTGAATAACTCCTCTTGTGTAATGTAGATGCAAAATACTCAATCAGTTTTTCAGCTACCTGAGCATGATCAATAGTCAACCCATCTATGTTAAGTGGTCCAATCTGATTCATCCCTTTCCTTCTAGAGTTCACATAAGTAAAGAACTCTTTGCTATTTTTCTTTGCATCCTTCGCCAAAGATTTCTCGTAATCTGCCTTCACCTGCCTTACCCACCGCCTTTGTGACTTGATTACAGACTAGTTTATATCTGCTGTAGGCTTCTGTGTCACCTGATACTTTATATGCATCCCATATATTTTTTTTCTCTGACATGAGTCTCATTAATTCATCTGACATCCATTTAGGCCTAAACACCGGCAGAATTACTTAACAAGTACAGGTCACTGGTGAACAAAAGCCGAGAATTAGGGTTGAATTTGAAAGTGTCTGCAATTCTGCCCACACACGATAGGAGGGAGTATATGATGAGAGCCTTGTCGATCAATTCGGCCCTGGAAAGATTGTGCAAGGCTCAAGGGGTAGAATTTTTTTCAGCCTGGACTGTACTTGTTAACAGGAGAGATTGCTTCTACAGGGATGGGATACACTTAAATAGAAAGGGTGCAAGAATATTTGCTGATGCTATCGAGGCAGTGTTAGGTGGGTTGGAAAACTGATAGCTTGGGGGGAGACAAAGAGCAATAGATTGACAGTAGCCACTGGCAGAGGTGAAAGAGATTCTTGCACTGCTTCTATTAGAATGAGCAGAAGGCTGAAAAACAAGATGCATGATATTTCAGAGACTGCTGGGAGCCATTGCGGTACAAGTAAACACATGGGTTCTGTTAGGGTAGCTAAGAATAGAAACAGGTGCAGGTATACTTGCGTGTACACCAATGCTAGGAGTTTAGTAAATAAATTTGATGAATTTGAGGTATTGCTCAAACCATCAAAGGCAGATATTGTTGGGATATCAGAGACGTGGTGTCACACAGATATAAGGGATGCAGAACTGCAATTTGGGGAGTACAATGTCTACAGAAAGGATAGACAGGATAGGAAGGGGGGAGGGGTTATGCTATTAGTTAAGAAACACATAAAAACCAAGGAAGTGAAGCCAGTCGACATCGCTGGACAGTGCAGTGTTGAGTCAGTTTGGTGTGGCATAAGCATTGGGAGATCAAAATTGAGAGTAGGAGTGTGCTATAGGCCTAATGACTCTGATGAGTATAATAAGAAACTGTACAGGGAAATAGAGTGGGCCAGTAAATCAGAGAGTCTTATAATGGGAGATTTTAATTTCCCAGATATTGACTGGAATTTGGGGGCTGGTCACTCACACACTAGCAGGGCTTTTGTGGATTTATTGGATGATTGTTTTCTACATCAGCATGTTCGGGAGGCAACTAGAGGGAGTAATACTCTTGATTTGATTATCAGCAGTGATTCTTCATGCATTAAGAATCTGCAGATAAATGAACCACTAGGTGGCAGTGATCATAGTGTGCTGAAGTGAGATTTACTCAAAGAGGTAACTACCATTAGGGGTAAAGGGAAGGGTTATTGCTTCCGTAAAGGCGACTACGATGGACTGAGACAGTATTTAAATTCTATACAGTGGGACCAACTGATGATGTTACCAACAGCAAATTCAAAATGGGAAGCATTCAAAGAACTTATCGTGGAAGCTACTAGGCTTTACATACCAACTAAGAAATACTGTTCAAGGTTTAGGCCAAAATGGATGTCAGATGAACTAATGAGGCATATGGCAGAGAAGAAAAATGCATGGGATACTTACAAATTAACACATGACACAGAAGCCTATGATAGATACAAGTTGATATGCAACCAAGTTACAAAGGAGGTTAGGGAGGCGAAGGCAGATTACGAGAAATCCTTGGCAAGGGATGCAAAGAAAAACAGCAAAGAGTTCTTTACTTATGTAAACTCTAGAAGGAAGGGGATGAATCAGATTGGTCCACTTGATATTGATGGGTCAACTGTTGATGATCCTGCTCAGGTAGCTAACAAACTAAATGAATATTTTGCATCGACATTCACACATGAGGAGTTATTCAGCGAGGGGAATGCCAGAGGTGCATTCAACTCTAGCAGTAAGCTACAGAATCTTGAAATAACTGGGAGTAAAGTGGAGGAGAAATTGTTGAAGATAAACACAAGAAAGGCACCCGGGGTGGATTGGATCTATCCAGTTATATTAAAGGAGGCAGCAAACGAAGTAAGCAAACCCTTAGCCATAATTATGAGCGCTTCCTTGGACTCAGGGGAGGTACCCATAGACTGGAAATGTGCAAATGTGACCCCAATACACAAAGGAGGATCAAAGGCTGACACAAGTAATTATAGACCTGTGAGCTTAACTTCTGTTCCAGGAAAATTAATGGAGGCACTGGTTAAAGAAGCACTGCAGGATCATCTAGACAAGACTTCAGTTATAGCTTGGACACAGCATGGTTTTGTTAAGGGTAAGTCTTGCCTGACCAATTTGATTGGATACTATGATGCAGTCACAAAAGAACTGGATGCAGGGAATAGCTTTGATATTATATACTTGTATCTTAGAAAGGCTTTTGATACTGTTGCACATGGAAGACTGCTACACAAATTGGAGCAGTGTGACATTGGAGGCAAATTGCTGCAATGGATAAAGGGGTGGTTGAGGGGGGGGAAGACAGAGAGTGGTAATCAATGGACACTGCTCATCGTGGACTAATGTTCTTAGTGGAGTCCCTCAGGGCTCAGTGTTGGGTCCATTATTGTTTTCTGTATTCAAAAATGATATTGATGATGGTATATCAAGCTTAATGTCCAAGTTTGCAGACGATACAAAGGTTGGCAGGGTTGTCAAGGACACTACTGACACTATGCTGCTGCAACAGGATCTGGAAAGGTTGAGTAGATGGGCTGAGAGGTGGCAAATGAAGTTTAACATTGACAAATGTAAAGTACTACACATGGGAAACAGCAACCCCAGAGCAAAGTATCAACTCTGTGGTACTACACTGACAGTGGTAGAGAATGAAAGGGACTTGGGGGTGGTTGTGCAGGCAGATATGAAGTTCTCTGAGCAGGGCAGATGGGCTGGAAGAGTAGCTCATGGAGTATTGTCAATGATATACAGGAATTTTTCCAGAAGGGATAAGGAGGTGATTATTCCCTTGTATAAGGCAATGGTCAGGCCACACCTAGAGTACTGTATACAGGTCTAGAGACCTCATTTCAAGAAGGATGTAGAGCTGCTGGAACGAGTCAGAGAAGGGCAACAAGATTAGTGAATGGAACAAAGGGGTGCTCTTACGAAGAAAGGCTTAAGTTTTGCAAATTACAGTGTCTGGAGACTAGGCACCAGCGAGGTGATCTGATAGATTGTCGATCAATTCGGCCCTGGAAAGACTGTGCAAGGCTCAAGGGGTAGAATTTTTTTCAGCCTGGACTTTACTTGTTAACAGGAGAGATTGCTTCTACAGGGATGGGATACACTTAAATAGAAAGGGTGCAAGAATATTTGCTGATGCTATCGAGGCAGTGTTAGGTGGGTCGGAAAACTGCTAGCTTGGGGGGAGACAAAGACCAATAGATTGTCAGTAGCCACTGGCAGAGGTGAAAGAGATTCTTGCAGTGCTTCTATTAGAATGAGCAGAAGCCTGAAAAACAAGATGCATGGTATTTCAGAGATTGCTGGGAGCCATTGCGGTACAAGTAAACACATGGGTTGTGTTAGGGTAGCTAAGAATAGAAACAGGTGCAGGTATACTTGCGTGTACACCAATGCTAGGAGTTTAGTAAATAAATTTGATGAATTTGAGGTATTGCTCAAAACATCAAAGGCAGATATTGTTGGGATATCAGAGACGTGGTGTCACACAGATATAAGGGATGCAGAATTGCATTTGGGGAGTACAACGTCTACAGAAAGGATAGACAGGATAGGAAGGGGGGAGGGGTTATGCTATTAGTTAAGAAATACATAAAATCCAAGGAAGTGAAGCCAGTCGACATCGCTGGACAGTGCAGTGTTGAGTCAGTTTGGTGTGACATAAGCATTGGGAGATCAAAATTGAGAGTAGGAGTGTGCTATAGGCCTAATGACTCTGATGAGTATAATAAGGAACTGTACAGGGAAATAGAGTGGGCCAGTAAATCAGAGAGCCTTATAATGGGAGATTTTAATTTCCCAGATATTGACTGGAATTTGGGGGCTGGTTACTCACACACTAGCAGGGCTTTTGTGGATTTATTGGATGATTGTTTTCTACATCAGCATGTTCGGGAGGCAAATAGAGGGAGTAATACTCTTGATTTGATTATCAGCAGTGATTCTTCATGCATTAAGAATCTGCAGATAAATGAACCACTAGGTGGCAGTGATCACAGTGTGCTGAAGTGGGATTTACTGAAAGAGGTAACTACCATTAGGGGTAAAGGGAAGGATTATTGCTTCCGTAAAGGCGACTACGATGGACTGAGACAGTATTTAAATTCTATACAGTGGGACCAACTGATGATGTTACCAACAGCAAATTCAAAATGGGAAGCATTCAAAGAACTTATCTTGGAAGCTACTAGGCTTTACATACCAACTAAGAAATATTGTTCAAGGTTTAGGCCAAAATGGATGTCAGATGAACTAATGAGGCATATGGCAGAGAAGAAAAATGCATGGGATACTTACAAATTAACACATGACACAGAAGCCTATGATAGATACAAGTTGATATGCAACCAAGTTACAAAGGAGGTTTGGCAGGCGAAGGCAGATTACGAGAAATCCTTGGCAAGGGATGCAAAGAAAAACAGCAAAGAGTTCTTTACTTATGTAAACTCTAGAAGGAAGGGGATGAATCAGATTGGCCCACTTGATATTGATGGGTCAACTGTTGAAGATCCTGCTCAGGTAGCTAACAAACTAAATGAATATTTTGCATCGACATTCACACATGAGGAGTTATTCAGCAAGGGGAATGCCAGAGGTGTATTCAACTCTAGCAGTAAGCTACAGAATCTTGAAATAACTGGGAGTAAAGTGGAGGAGAAACTGTTGAAGTTAAACACAAGAAAGGCACCCGGGGTGGATGGGATCTATCCAGTTATATTAAAGGAGGCAGCAAAGGAAGTAAGCAAACCCTTAGCCATAATTATGAGAGCTTCCTTGGACTCAGGGGAGGTACCCATAGACTGGAAATGTGCAAATGTGACCCCAATTCACAAAGGAGGATCAAAGGCTGACACAAGTAATTATAGACCTGTGAGCTTAACTTCTGTTCCAGGAAAATTAATGGAGGCACTGGTTAAAGAAGCACTGCAGGATCATTTAGACAAGACTTCAGTTATAGCTCAGACACAGCATGGTTTTGTTAAGGGGAAGTCTTGCCTGACCAACTTGATTGGATACTATGATGCAGTCACAAAAGAACTGGATGCAGGGAATAACTTTGATATTATATACTTGGATCTTAGAAAGGCTTTTGATACTGTTGCACATGGAAGACTGCTACACAAATTGGAGCAGTGTGACATTGGAGGCAAATTGTTGCTATGGATAAAGGGGTGGTTGAGGGGGAGAAGACAGAGAGTGGTAATCAATGGACACTGCTCATCGTGGACTAATGTTATTAGTGGAGTCCCTCAGGGCTCAGTGTTGGGTCCATTATTGTTTTCTGTATTTATAAATGATATTGATGATGGTATATCAAGCTTAATGTCCAAGTTTGCAGATGATACAAAGGTTGGCAGGGTTGTCAAGGACACTACTGACACTATGCTGCTGCAACAGGATCTGGAAAGGTTGAGCAGATTGGCTGAGAGGTGGCAAATGAAGTTTAACATTGACAAATGTAAAGTACTACACATGGGAAACAGCAACCCTAGAGCAAAGTATCAACTCTGTGGTACTACACTGACAGTGGTAGAGAATGAAAGGGACTTGGGGGTGATTGTGCAGGCAGATATGAAGTTCTCTGAGCAGTGCAGATGGGCTGCAAGAGTAGCTCATGGAGTATTGTCAATGATATACAGGAATTTTTCCAGCAGGGATAAGGCGGTGATTATTCCATTGTATAAGGCAATGGTCAGGCCACACCTAGTGGCCTGACCATTGCCTTATACACAGGTCTGGAGGCCTCATTTCAAGAAGGATGTAGAGCTGCTGGAACGAGTACAGAGAAGGGCAACAAGATTAGTGAATGGAACAAAGGGGTGCTCTTACGAAGAAAGGCTTAAGTTTTGCAAATTACATTGTCTGGAGACTAGGCACCAGCGAGGTGATCTGATAGAGGTGTATAAAGCCTTGAATGGTTTAAGCATGCTCAATGCTGATGGGATTCTTCCTCTAGCTCAGAAAAATCACCTGAGAGGGCATAAATTCAAATTGAGGAAAGACAGATGTAGGATAGACGTGCGGAAATTTGCCTTTAGCCAGCGGGTGGTTGGTTGGTGGAACAGACTGCCATCCCTTGTGGTGGAGGTTGATAGCCTAAATAAGTTTAAGGCTCAGCTGGACAGGTATTTTGAATGAACAGAGGGGTGAAGTGGAAGTGGGTTTTTTTTTTTTTTTTTTTTTGGCTGATGCTGCATAAGCTTGCTTTCTTGCATCAAATGCCTCTACTAATGCTAATGCTAATGCTAATAGAGGTGTATAAAGCCTGAGAGGGCATAAATTCAAATTGAGGAAAGACAGATGTAGGATAGATGTGCGGAAATTTGCCTTTAGCCAGCGGGTGGTTGGTTGGTGGAACAGACTTCCATCCCTTGTCGTGGAAGTTGATAGCCTAAATAAGATTAAGGCTCAGCTGGACAGGTATTTTGAACGAACAGAGGGGTGAAGTGGAAGTGGATTTTTTTTTTTTTTTTTTTTGGCTGATGCTGCATAAGCTTGCTTTCTTGCATCAAATGCCTCTACTAATGCTAAACATTGAGCTAATGCTAATGCTAAACAAAAGCCTAGTATCCTCCAAAATTAAGTCCCTGAAGGCTTCCCATTTAGAATTTAATGTTTGTAACATCATCAGTTCATCTGCTAGTTTGTGAGTGACCAACCCACAAGTTCCAGTCAATATCTTGAAAGTTAAAATCCCCCGTTACAAGACATTTTGATTAACTGGCTCACTATTTCACTGCACAACTGCTCTTTATACTCTTCAGATTCATTAGGCCTATAACACACACCTACTCTCATTTTTCCTTTCCCATTGCTTATGTCACACCAAACAGAGTCAACATTGTATTGTCCACCAACATCAATTGGATGTACTTCCTTAGATTTTATGTGTTTAACTTACAGCATAACCCCTCCTCCCTTCCTATCCTGTCTATTTTTTCTGTACAAATTGTACTCCCCAAATTCCAATTCTGCACTGCTTATATCTGTGTGACACCACGTCTCTGATATCCCAACAATATCTGCCTTTGATGTCTTGACTAGTACTTCAAGCTCATCAAATTTATTAACTATACTCCTAGCATTAATGTACATGCAAGTATACATGCACCTGTTTCTACTCTTAGTTACCCTAACACAGCCCATGTATTTACTTGTTCCACTGTGACTCTCAGCAGTCCTGGAAATCTCCATTACCTTGCTTTTCAGGCTGCTGATTCTAATAGAAATAGTGCAAGAATCACTTTTTCCTCTGCCTGCAGCCACTGTTAACCGTTTAGTCTGTGTATTCCCCACCCCCCAAGCTAGCAGTTTTCTGACCCACCTAAATACTGGCTTGATATAATCACCAAATATTCTTGCACCCTTTCTATTTAAGTGTACCCCATCCCTGTAGAAGCAGTCTCTCCTATCAACAAGCACAGACCAGGCTGAAAAAAATTTTACCCCTTGAGCCTTGCACAATCTCTCTAGGGCCGAATCGATCAATAAGGCTCTCATCATGTACTCCCTCCTATCGTGTTTGGGCAGGATTGCAAACATTTTCGCATTGAACTCTAACTCGCAACTTTTTTTTTTCACCATTGAACTGTACTTGTTGAGAAAATCTGCATCTTACTCTTAATGTCATCAGTTCCAATGTGTACAACAATATTACCTTTTTTGCCTTAAAAAGATAACTGCCCTACAACGTCAACTTTTGCCCATGGCAGACATACCCTGGTCCTGTTCCACTTATCCTTCTTGCATAATATATTCCCCATCTCCCTGACAATTGTCACCAACAATAACTAGTAATAACTAATTATTGTTGGTGACAATAACGCAGATGAAAGCATATTTTCACACATCTCTCCTGCAACCATCCCTTTCCAATTTAAATTTATGACTCCTTATGTATCACTAGAAAGAGTAAAAATGGCATCAGCATTCAGTTTACTCAATCAATTTTAAAATCTTAGACGTGTCAAATCAGGTCTCCTCATAGATGATAATTTAAGATGCTTACAGAACTCTTTTGTGTCTCTAACTGATCTTGTTGTCCTACTCTGCATCTAATCCAACAGGACCACATCAATCCTAAAAGGCTTCCAAAACTGGATGCATTACACAACACGCATGCACAGTACATCACTGATGGAATATTTCTCCATGAGTTGAGTGTCCAAAATAACATTATAAAAACTGAAGGACAGTGCTTTTGCAGAAGCAAAACTGACTTAAGTTGCCATGATTACATTCAACGATACAGCCACAACCATTTTTACTATAGGCTGTTAAAGATGCAAGGAAGCCAGACTTTTTTGCTGCATAAGCCAAATAAATCCTCATTTTAATTTCTTCAAGAGCATAAACCTGTACTTTATTTCCTTACACTTTCCCTGCATTGAAAACACACAAAACATCCCCTTGGCTGTATCATATATCCCTCTACAAATGATTTAGCAGACAAGCAGCAGTAAGAAGTAAGAGCATAGGAGTTTTGAGTCTATAAAAAAATTGGGCATTAATATAAAATTAAGATAATTTAAGAGAAATAAATGGAAAGGATATTATTCATATTAAATTTGTCAATATTTATTATATTAATTTTTTTTAAATGTTTCTTTTAGACACCTTTTTGACTCGACAAATTTTCCTCTAAACACAATATCAAACTACGGGATGTAATACGATAATGACTTTAACCCACAAACTAACTGAATTTCAATGAAATTGTAACTGACAAAAAATAAATTTAATAAAAATAATTATATATAATAATAATAATAATAAATAATTATATACATAAATAATTATGCCATCTTTTCATTTTCAGCCATAAGTGACAGTAGTGGATTCACTTTCTGATTTCACATTTTTGAAACATAACAGCCAGATAAGCAGAATGAAATGTAAACATCTGACATGCCTTTCTTTTTATGAGGGGTGTTTGAAAAGTTTGTGGCCTGAGTATAAAGGGTTTATTTGCAGAGTCTGGTAACATGTTACTTTTAAACACAGTCCCCTCTGAAGTTGACTTGCTGCTGATGCTGCAATTCACTGATTCCACTTTGAACAGTCTTCTCTTGAGCTGCCATAAATGCATCCTAAAATGAGGTATTCAAGCATGTATCCAATACTCAAGTACTGCCTAACCATTGCCCAACCACCTCTGCAACAAAATTTTTGTATATCACTGGCAAAACCCCATGAGCTCTCCTGGCAGCCTGTCTGCACTGTTCAGAGAATTTATATCTGACTGTACAGACAGGCTATTCCTCTATGAATAATGGAATCTTCTTCTTCTTCTTCTTCATGTGCTTTGTCCGCCCCACCCCCCGATGTTGCCGATTACTAAGGCGAAAGCATTTCTGTCTTCTGCTAGTCTGAATAGTTTTTCTGCATTTTGTACGCCAGTCCACTGTTGAATGTTATGCATCCAAGACATTCGCCTCCTACCAATCCCCCCGCTTTCCTTCAATCTTGCTTTTTATTACCAACAGAGGTAGATATTTCTATCCTCACAGAATATAGCCAAGATAAGAGATTTTCCTGTATTTGATGGTAGTTATTAAAGTTCTTTCTGTTCTTGCTCTGTGAAGGACTTTGTTGTTTACTAATCATCCATGGTATTTGCAACATCCTGCAAGGCAAGTTCACTGAACTGGCTAGAAGCCAGTTCAGTGAACTTGCCTTGAAAGTCTGTGTCAGCACCATATAAAAGTATGGACCAGATGTAGCTTTTGACCATATGTTGCCTTAATTTCAGTTTGAGGTTGTCAATGCAAAGAAGTAGCCTCATTTTCTTGAAGGTTGCTCTGGCGATTTCAATCCGATTTTGTATTTCTTTCTCAAGGTCTAAATTCTCTGTGATGGTGCTCCTCAGGTATTTGAAGTGACTGACACGTTCGATCAGACTGCCAGTGAGTGATAGGTCTGCATTTTCATACTGTTTGCGGCTAAAAATCATGAACTTGTTTTTATTTTCATTAATATTGAGTCCCAGCTCTTCTGCAATCAAACTGATCTTATTGAATAGTTGTTAGAGGCCTTCATTGGTCTTGCAGAGAACGAGTGTCGTCTGCATATCTAATATTATTTATGACCGCTGCATTGACTTTTGCTCCTAGGTCTATTTGTTCCTATTCCTCCGGCTCAGACTGTCTGACCCCAATAAAGATTTTTAATAATGTGGATATCCTTTCCATCTAGATGGGACTCGTGAAGTAGTTCCACCAACTTATAATGTACTTTGTTGAAGGTCTTCTCGTAGTCTATGAAGTATACAAATGTCTTTGTTAGTCCAGACATTTTTGAAGAAGAACATTGATGCACAATGCTTCACATGTTCTGAAGGCATTCCTGAATCCCAGTTGAACATCATCTAGTTCAAATTCACATTTAGCCCTTATTCTTGAATGAATCACCCAAATAAACACCTTTCAGCAAGTGGCTCATCAGAATGACAGACGATAGTATCCACGTCTTCAGATTAGACTTCTTAGGGATTGCAATAATTATTGATTTTAACCAGTCATTAGGTACTTAAGTGGTGTTGTAGATTCGATTAAAGAGTTTTGTGATTTGAATGATATTCTCTTCTTCAATGAGTTTTATGCCTTCTAATGGTATTTCATCCAGCCCTGGTGTTCTGTTTTTATTTTCAACGTTATGGCACATAGTACTTCTTCCTTGGGAATTTCTGGACCCTCCAAACAGTATTCAAAGCCTTTTGCTGCATCTCTTGTCACTAAACAGTTCCTGTATGCATATACAGGAACTGTATATGCATACAGGAACTGTTCCCATGTCCTTCCAGCTGCTTCTTCATCCGCAATAGGCTTGTTTGAGATATCGACAGAGTTATAGCATGCCACTTCTTGTATATCAAGGCTATTTCTTTGACTTTCCTGTGTATGTTTACCACATCATGTTTTCTTTTAAGTTCTTCAATCTCCACGCATTTCTCTGTCATCCATTGTTCTTTGGCTATCGTGAATGCTTTCTTTACCTCCTTTTGTATTATTCTGTACTCTTGAGTATCCTTTTTGCCTTTCTACGTTGTTCCATTAGGTTTAGGATATTATCATTCATCCAATGCTTTTTCTTGGTTTTTCCCCTTGCTTTTAAATGGTTTATGAATACTTTGTTTAAAGTATCTCTCAAGCTGTTCCATAGTTGCAGAACCCCACTATTCTTTAATAGTGGGGTTCTGCAACGGCGATATGTCGTCATTTGGTAGCTCAATTTCTCTTAAGTGCCTTAAGTTGTGTATTTACATCAGCTATTAATGGGATGCGATTGGAATTATCTGCTCCAGGATATGTTGATGCTCACTTTATGCAGTTCCTGAAGCGTTTGTTCACCAGTATGTAGTCAATTTTATTTCTTACTGGATTCTCATTATTCAATTCCATGGGAGATACCCATGTATACAGGCAACGCGTAGGCAATTTGAACCATGTGTTATTTATCACCATATTGGTTGTCTGTCAGAATTCAAATAGTATGTTTCCTCTAAAATTGCTTATATATAGTCCATGTTTGCTAACCAGGTCCATTCTGCATCCTTGACCAATTTTGGCATTGAAGACACTCAACAACGTGTTATTTCATCCTTCCCTAATTTATTAAGAACTTTATCCAGTAATAGTAAAAGGCTTTAACTTCATCTTCGTATTGTTGGTCAGATGTAGGTGCATATATGTGCAGTATGTTCATTTTAAAAGATTGTCCTTGCAATTTCAGTAACACCATTCTATCTGTAATTGGTGTGTAGTTTATAGCGAATTTACTGAATTCTGAGAGGACAAAAATGCCTACTCCATTGTGATGATTGTAATCTTGAGGTTCGCTTCCACAGAAAACTTCAAGATTACAATCACTGCAATGGAGTAAAGCAGTAGATAAAAGAATTAAATAAAGATAGCAACAGATAAAGGAATTAAACATTCTTTTATTCATAGCAGTAACTTGCCCTCAATGTCCCACTTCTCCAATTTGTTCAGCAGTCTTTTGTGTGCAACAAGCTTTTCCAAAATCTAAGTATATTATATCAAAATTATTATTTTTTTCCAATTCTTTGGTTACTACATCTTCGTATACAATCATATCTGGAACGTTCAGTCTGCACAACTTAAGTTTAGAGGGGTAACTACTTATTATGAGTGGTAATGATTTTTTTCCAAACGTCATTCCATGTAATAAGTGTAGTATAGACCTAGAGTTGGCAGAGTTAGTAATTCGGTGCATCTAATCTGCATAATATAAGTTCAAAGGGGGGGAGTAATTATATTATGAGCAGAAATTATTTTTTCCAAGTGGTCATTCCAGGTAGTAAGTTTTGTATAGCTCTAGAGATAGTAAGTGCATATCCTGCGGTTCAATTGAGGATTGCAAAAGTCAATACTGAAGCCAAAGAAACTGCTGCAAGTATGTTACTGGGCACCAGATTTCTGATGCACAGAGAACCACTACACACAAATTTAGATACAAGTTTGTCATTTGTGAAACCTACTAGCTCTTGCTTCCCCGAAGTGCCTTTGAAAAGACAGGTTCATTGTGGGAGTTGATATTTTTAACTGGGAATCCATTTATTGAGATAGCACTGAATTTATTATTCTCCTCTTTGTGAACATCATTTGGGCCAATTTTTCAGCATTCAGTATTCAAACGAGTCCAACTGATTGAAGGCAGATGTGGATTTCAGAAATATTTGTTGCATAGCAGTTCTTTGGATTGTTGATGCCTGGTTGGGGCAGATCTGAATGAATGAAAAGCTTCAAATTGTCAATGTATAAAATCATGTTGTTGTTGTTGGGGTTTAAAGTGCAATGGCTACTTAGGCCATATTGCACTTATGGAAGTGATGCATACAGTCTGCGTTTGTTGATTTAGAAGCAGTTAAATACGGTTATACAATCTTATTCGTTTTAGAAAGGAGAAGAATTCTGCAAGATTTGAATTTTCGCCTATGATATGGCGAAGTGACAAAGGTTCCTTTAAATTTGACAGAGAATTGAAAGACATTAGTCGAGCATTATTATATAGAGTACAGTCCAGAAGTATGTGTTTGACTGTGAGTGGTGTATGACAATGATTACAATGGGGAGGATCATTTCCTGACAAGAGAAACAGATGGGTTAAATGAGTATGACCGATTCTGGCTCTGGCTAGAATTACTTCTTCTTGTCTGTTTGCTATAGAGCTAGAAGCCCATAATTTTGGTAAGGGTTTTATTTGGAGTAGTTTATTATGGAATTGTGTTTGCCACCGAAGAGTCCATTGATCCTTACATATTCTTTGTATATTCATTTTATAATCTGTGACGGGTACTAGCGAATTTGTTGGGGCTGGGCTGGATGGATTTTTGGCAGCATCATCTGCAATTTCATTCCCTGGTATTCCGGTATGGCCTGGGATCCAGCAGAAGATAACCTTTTGCTGATGCTCTCTAAGACATATCAACTGTGTTTTGATGAGCTTTAATATTGGATGAGTAGGTGGGGAATTGTTTTGCAATGCTAATACGGAACCTTGCGAGTCTGTGTATATTATGCTCTTTTGAATTGACATATGGAAGACATTTTCTAATGCAAGCTTTATGGCAAATAATTCAGTTGTGTAGCTACTACACTCTGTCGGAAGAGATTGAGAAATTATTTTATCAGGGAGTACCACTGCTGCACCCGATCCACTCTCAGACTTCGATTCATCTGTATATATTTTAGCGAAGTCAGGATAATGTTGAGCATGTTCAGTGTGCAGTTGTTGGATGGTAAAGTCTGATAGAGAGTGTTTACCCCACTGATGGAAATACTTGTCACAACATGGCATGATGACAGACCATGGAGGGTCAGGATCTATAGGATCTTGCAAGATTTTATCAAAATGTATCACCCAATCTTCTGTTAGATGTTTTAGCCTAATACCAGCAGGCCGAACTGTCTGTGGTTTGTTTCTATACAGGGTCGTATACAGCGGATCATGAAGTATTGACCAATTAGGATGGGTTCTCTGGCTTTGGATCTTGATTGCATAGTTCAACAGCAACATCTTTCTCCTGATATTTAGAGGAGGTTCATGGGCTTCAATATATAAACTTTGCACTGGTGATGTTCTGAATGCACCTAATGCTGTTCTAAGAGCTGAATGTTGAATAGGGTTGAGGCGAGATAAAACACTCTCCCTAGCAGAATTGAAAACAGGCGCCCCATAGTCCAGGCGTGATCTAATTATGGTTCTGTATAGGTGAAGCAGGGTGTAACGATCTGCTCCCCATGTTGTCGCTGATAAAACTCTGAGTATGTTCAGTTTCTTTTGACAGTTTGTCCGGAGATATTCAATGTGTTTTTGGAAGTTTAACTTGCTGTCGAAAAATAATCCTAGTAGACGAATACAATTAGCTATGGGCAGAGGATGGTTATTCAAGTGGAGCTCGGGCTCAAGATGCATATTGCGTCTGTTACAGAAGTGTATGGCAGCAGATTTCTGGCTGGACAGTCTATAGCCATTTTGTGTCATCCATGTCAGGATGCGATTAATTGATATTTATAGCTGGCGTTCAATATAATGCATGTTTTGGGAATGACAGGATATTGAGAGATCATCTGCAAAAAGGTAGGAATCTACAGTTTTCGGAATGAGTTCAATTATGTGGTTCATTCTCATTGCAAATAAAGTGGCACTGAGAACCGAACCTTGCGGAATTCCTTCTTCTTGGGTAAAGATCTTAGAGAGGGTTCCCCGGTAACAAACTTGAAAGGATCTCTGATGTAGAAAATTTTTGATAAAGTATGGTAAATTACCTCTCAGGCCAAAAGAATGCAGATCTTTTAAGAGGCCGAATCGCCATGTAGTGTCAAAGGCTTTCTCAACATCAAGACAGACCATTACGAGATGTTCCTTCTTGACGAAAGCATTTCTAATGTTTGTCTCGGTTTTGATTATGAGATCCAATGAAGATCGATTTTTCCGGAATCGAAATTGGTTGTTGTGAATCACCAAGTGAGACGGCGATGTAACATTTTCTCGAGGGTTTTGCTTAGACAGCTGGTAAGAGATAATGGTCTGTAATTTTGCGGAACAGAATGATCTTTACCGGGCTTTGCAATTGCTAGTACATAAGAATGACTCCAGGAACTTGGGAAGGTATGTTCGGAAAAAATTCGATTGAAAAATATGAGCAGCAATGAGAGTGATCTCTGATCCAAATTTCGCAGCATTACATAGTATATCCCATCTGGGCCAGCAGCACTGTTTCTTGAGTTGTTAAGGGATTGTTGCAGCTCAAGCATGGTAAATGGTTTATTATAAGGTAAAGCGGAATTGTCAGTGAAATTTAGTCTGGATTTCTCTGCAATTGTTTTAAGTTTTTGAAATGTTTGATCATAGGCGATAGAAGAGGACAACTGAGAAAATGTGGTTCCGAGTGCATTTGATATTTCTGTAGGAGTAGTAAGCTCCTGTCCATTCCAGTTCAGTAGTGGGGTGGATAAAGGAGGGAATTTACTGTTTAAACATTTTATTTTTCTCCAGATTAATCTGATATCAGTATTTTTATTTACTGACGAGGCGAATTTAATCCAATTTTCTTTTTTCGCTTTACGTCTGATGTAACGAGCTTTTGCTCTAAGACGTTTATAACTAATAAGATTGGAGGTGGTTGGGTGTTTGCGGAAAAGGTTCCACACTTTGTTTTTCTCTTTTTTCGCATGGTTGCAGTCTTCATTCCACCAATAATTTGTTTTTCGTCTATTTCTTACTTGATATTGAGGAATGGTAGCAGATGCGGCTGACAGAATTTGATTTGTGATGTGCTGAGTAACACTGTCGATGGAACAGGACTGAATAATGTAGTTGTCAAATGATATGTGCGTTCTGTATTTTGTCCAGTCAGCTCTTGAAAATTTCCATTTCATTCGATTTTCTGTTGGGAAGGAACAGGATGTTTGAATTTTGCAGATTATGGGATAGTGATCACTGCTATAAGGATCGCTTAGAGTTACCCACTCTATACTTGGAAAGAGGATTGGGGAACAAATGGTAAGGTCTATTGTAGAAGTTGAACCTGTAGGGAGATGGATATATGTGGGAGTGCCAGTATTTAGTAAAGTTAAATTTTGCCTGTCTATCAACATTTCAATAAGCTTCCCTTGTTTGTCTGATATAGGGGAACCCCATATTGGATGGTGGGCATTAAAGTCTCCTAGTATACAAAATGGAGATGGTAACTGCAAGACAAGATCTTCAATTTCCTGAATGGTGTATTGATGATTTGGTGGAAGGTAGATTGAAACCAGTGTCAGTGTAATACCATTTACAATGCGAGTGGCAACAGCTTCTAAGGAGGTTTGTAAATGGATGCATCTGGAGGGGATGCTTGAATCCACGAGTATTGCTACTCCTCCGTGAGCACTGTTAGTGCCAGCTCTGTCTTGTCTAAACAAGGTATAATTTTTGATTTTGATTGAGATCTGAGGTGTCAAATTCGTTTCCTGCAAGCACATTGCAAGAGGTCGGTATTGGTGAATTAATTCATGGATATCATCGATGTTGCTGCGAAGGCCTCTACAGTTCCATTGGATGATCTTAAGAATTTATTACAGTATACAATTCTTAATGAATCCAGAGCGCGTAGGCCTGTTTCGTTATATTGGATGATCTGTTCCATTATTTGGATTTGAAAGAGGGAGATGAATCTGACTGCTTTTTATAAGTGGGTTGTTTGTGACGATCCAGCTTAGGTTTTTCTTTTCTGGGGAAATTGGGGCGTGTTGAATTATTGCTATCTTCCATTTCATCATCTGCATGTAATTCAAGAAGGTCTTGGGTAGTCGTATCGTCAGTATCCATCCTTGTTGAGGGTGGTTGATTAACCTTGACAGGATCTGATTTTTGAGGTTTTTCTGTTACTTTACCTTGGGTTATGATTTGGGTTGGAACTGTGATAGGTGTATTCATACTTTGATCAACTGTGTTTGGCTTTGATGTAGGCTGGGTCGATAGAACCGATCGAGCCCAGTCTGCAATCGATTTATCTGGAGAGAGTGACACTTCCATCTGACATGCTACTGATTGGTGAGAGTGGATAATCGAGGCATAAGAGCTATTTGGCATGATTAGTTTAATTTGTTTCCTAGCTTCTTGATAGGAGACTTTATTTTCAGTCTTATATTTTTGAATTTTTTTGCCTATCTTCCAGAGATCACAGTCTTTAGAGTATGCTGGATGGCTTCCCCTGCAATTAGGACACTGTGGAGTTTGTGTTTTGCATTCTAACTGGGTATGAGTTGTGGAGCCACAGTTTGGACATGTTGAAACGCGACGGCATGCTGTCTGGGAGTGACCAAATTTCTGGCATTTGTAGCATCTTAGAGGATTTGGGATAAAGGGTAGAACACGGCAATTTAAGTAACCTGCTTTGACTGATGCTGGTAGATTCGGTGTATTGAAAGTTAGAATTATGTTACGTGTTGGGACTAAGGTACCATCTTTTCGTATCATGATTCTTTTTGCTTGAGTTACATTTTGTGTCTTTAGTTCTTGCACTATTTCTTCTTCAGACACGTTCAGTAGATCCCACTCAGTAATCACTCCTTTTGATGAATTCAGGGTGTTATGTGGAGTGACTTGTATTGGAATTCCGCTTAAAGTGGTGAATTTCAGTAGTTGTTCAGAGTGTCTTGGGAGAGAAGTCTCTATTAACAAGTCCCCGGATTGGAGACGTTTCACCATTTTTGGTGATGATGCTGCATGTTCAAGGCATCGTTGGATGATGAAAGGGGAGAGCTTGCTAACAGGCTGTGCCGACAGAGAATGGATAATCAGGAAGGCTGGTGATTCCTGTCTGCCTGCATCTTTTTTCATTCTCTTCGAGGTAGAGAAGTCATGGTCGGGTTCACGATTGTCATATTGAGCACTCTTGGGCTCTAGACGTGGAAATTCATTCGTTTCCATTTCTGCTCCTTTTAGCCCCGAGGGTTGATTTATCCCCCAGGGTACCGGCCCCGCCACGTGGAGGCAGGAGCGGTGCCACCAGTGACCAAGCGATAAAAGGTTAGTGGTTAGTGTGTTAGAAAAGTAGTTATATATACAAAAGAAAGGTGTCTTTCCTTTCTTGTAGGAGGCTTCCTTCTTTATTTACAAAGAGCCAGAAAATAAATAACTTTGAAAGTAAAGCCTTTGGAAATCTCTTTATCAACTTCTCTTTAGAAAAACGTTTTCAAATTCGCTTTGTAAATCGCTAGATCACTCCCTTGGCACTCGGGGCCTAAAATCATGTTCTGCAATTTTCAAGGAGAGGCTACAGAAATGGAGCAGTATGGCCCTTAATGCAACACTGCTCCAATTTTTACAGCAGCCTTTTATGCACAACATTATCAAAAGATTTTCTGAAATCCAAGTATAAGATATCAAAATTATTTTTTGCATCCAGTTCCTTTTTTACTATACCACAGTATCCAATCAAATTGGTGAGATAAATCCATGCTGTGAATGAAGTATAACTGCACTCCTGTCTAGACTGTCCTGCATTACATCTTTAAACAGTGGCTGCATTCTTTTCCCTGGAATGGAATGGCTAACAGGTTTCTAATTATTCATGTTACCCTTTTATCCCCCCCCCTGTGAACTGGAGATATATTTGCACATTTCCAGTTCAGAGAGACCACCCCTGAATTCAAAGATGCTCTCATAATTATGGCTAAGGCTTTGCTTACCCCCCCTTTGCTGTCTCCCTTAATATAATTGGATAGACCCCATCCACTCCAGATGTACAGCTAGGCCTTGCATAATGCGATATTCAGTTAACGCTATTTGAAAAATGATACCACTTTTCACTTTACATGATGCAAATTTCCAGTTAACGCGATCTTTTTTTTTTAATGCGATAGTTGAAAAAGATTTGAATCACACGTTAAGCTTACAGCGAGTCGTACGGAAAATAAACAAACGTTTGGCTGCTGCCCACCTCGGTGTGTTCCATCAACCATCGGAAGAAGACGTGTTTGTCTCCTGCTAATAAAGTCAATGCAGACTTGCATTTAAAAATTCAATTTTTTCAATGAGCCAGATGAAAATGTTACTGCGAAGGAGATAACGGTAAAAGAATTAGATGAAATCTTTCGTATCACATAGAACCTCAAACAAAAGGTTTGATGTTCTCTGCAATATTTATTTCGCTAGGGCCTAGAGAAGATTGTTGTCGGCTATCGGAAATTGATTGATGAAAAGAGAAAGTCAACACTGTTCAAATATTTCCGCAACAGTAATTCCTTCGTTGTGTATTTTATGTCAGAGGTTCCCAAAGTTTCTCGGTTCACAGCGCCTTTAATGTCTCAGTAATTTTTTCAAGGCACACCCAGACCAAAAGAAATACCTAACAGTTTCGTTTAGTAGTTAGGTCCAAACAACTTAATAAGAAATGCTGAAACTGTAAACTACCTCGAGCTAGTAGTTCGCGCGGTGTCCGACAGATGTCGAGTATTGCTGTGTTTCCCTCGGAAATTTAAAATATTCCGTGGCGCACAGTTTAAGAACTGCTGTTTTATGCAATAAACATTTAATTCCATAATTATTTTCATTATCTTTTACATTATATACAGTTAAAAAGTTATTTAAAAGGTATTTTTAAAATTCTTTATGGACAATCCAGAAGGTCAAGGACCAATTATAATTTTTCCTATTGGTTATGATATTCGATTAACGCGTTTCCGTTTTGCGCGATGCGCTCGCAGGACGAATTAATCGCGTTAATCGAAGCCCGCCTGTATTTTTTTATGTTTAGCTTCAACAACTTCTCTTCCACTTTCCTCTTAGTTATCAGAAAATCATTTAGCTCCCCCGTTAGAGTTTGATAGACTTTTGGTATTCCCCTCCCTAAAGAATTCCTTATGTGTGAATGTAGATGAAAAATACATATTAAGTTTGTCAGCAACCTGAGCAGGGTTAACTAGCATTGATAATAAGCGAACCAATGTGATTCATCCACTTCCTTCTAGTGTTTATACAAGTAAAAAACTTATGTAAGTAAAGAATGTTTTGAGCACAGCGAAGATCAGAGCTTCTGAAATTTTCCAGGATTTTCCAGGATTCAAGTTCTTCAATCTTCACACATTTCTCTGTTATCCATCATTCTTTGGCTATTTGATTGCTTTCTTTACCTCCTTATTCTGTACTCCTGAGTATCCCTTTTTTGCCTTTCTATATTGTTCCATTAGGTTTAGGATATTATCACTCATCCAATGCTTTTTCTTGGTTTTTAAGTGAATACCAAGAAAAAGGATTTAAGTAAAATCCTCTTTAACATTACAGTGATAAATACATGCAAATATCATTTATACATACATATGCATCATGTACAAATGATTCATATATGTTTAACATTGATAAAGATTGCAAGGTGCACTTGGGCAGCAGTAATTTTAGAATAATATACCAACTGGGTGGTATCACATTCAAGTTGGTGGAAAATGTCAGTAAATTGACTATACAATAGAATGTAGAAGTAATGGCACTCCCTAAAGAATGGAACATTGAGATTGGATGTTTACATATAGTGCAGGTGTCTTCCATGCCGAAAAAGAAAACGGCAAGTCACGTGATTACTGTATCGTATATGTTTGCATTTGCCATTTTGAAAGTGAATTCTGCACTGATATCACAGATTATACTGCTGTTTTACATTTATTTTAAATTAAAAACCCCTCACTATGGCTCCTAAAGTTAACAAACCTCATACAGAGAAGAAAAGAACAACATTAAAGCTTATCCAAACATATTACATTACAGTCACCCAGAAAGTTAATTCATATACCCATGTGTATTGTGGGTTCAATTTGTCTGTTTTGCTGGATGAAAAATCCCAGTTTCTGGGGGGGGGGGAGAACCTTGCCACTTATGCCTGAGACCAACTAACCCAACCAAGGAGTGAAGAGCCCGTTAAAGTTCCTTATGTTATCGACGGGATTCGAACCTGCACCTTTTCCACCCAGTGTGGGGAGGATGGTGACGATACCACTGCATTACCTATGCAGACTACAGTTGAGATAGTAAAGAAAATAGAATGGGGCATAAGCAAGAGTGTATTGATGGCAGAACATAACATTGGATCATCAACATATGTGCAGTTAATAAAATTGCATTCTTAATCTCTCTATTTCTTATTTAGCCTCATTATTTCTCCATTAAATATATTAAAAATAAAACTTTCTAGATAATGAAAAAATTGAAATAACTGCATCTTGAATCCTCGAAGATGCCTTTATTCTGAAAGTCTAGGGGGCATTGTATAGTCAATGTAATGACCTAGATTGTATAGTTTGACATGAAGTTCTCTAAGAAGAGCATTACTAGGACAAAAATTTGCTTTTGGCCAGAACTAAATTGATGGTTGGAACAAACTCCTCTCTCCTTTGATGTTGTGGAGGTGGATAGTTTTAATGCATTTAAGATGAGATTGAACAAATAATTAGAAGGGTTGAACAAATCATGTGGGCAGGGTTTTATTATTATTTCTGTAAATTGCAGCGCCTAGAAACTGGACACCTGTAAGGAGTCCGCCCTGATTGAAGTTTTAAGAGTTAAAATGGATTGAGTAAACTAAATGCTGAAATATTTATCTTTCTTGGACAATACACATAAGGGGAAATAAACTTGAATTAAAAAAGAAAGGTAGCAGGATAGATTAGTAAAAATTTGCTTTCAGCCAGAGCTTAACTGATCATTGGAATAAACTCTCCCCTCCTTTGATATTGTGGAGGTTGATAGTTTTAATGCATTTAAGAAGAGTTAACAAATAATTAGAACGGTGGCTGAAAAAATGTTGCGGGCAAAATTTTATTATAATTTTATTTATTTTATTTTTTTCTACTGATAATAAGCTTCCTTTCTAGCATCATTTGCCATTACTAACAATTTCACTTTTTTTTGATAAATAGTATTTTTTTTAAAGTGATGAGAGCCAGAATGCACAGGTCATTCTATTTTGATGATTGTCACCCTTGAATGCCATGTTGCATATAAAATTTTGTTCTTTCTGCAACAAATATAACAAGTTAGGTAATGTATGCAGTACATTATATCTCAGGTGCATTTGATTTTTTCTTCAATTAATTTACCCCCCCCCCTACTTTTCTGATTAATAGAAGTGTAAAGTAAATATAGCCTTCTTGTTATCAATTAATTATTAAGATCATAACTTTATAGAATACTTAATAAAACTCTACAGTTTTACATTCATTAAACTAAGCTGTTTGGTTTAATTATAACTCTGTAATATTTATATCTGTTCTATGTATTCAGTGCACACGCAAAACATGCACTGGCTACCTGTATTAAAACTATGTTTCATTTTTTTTTGGTAGTTGTTGGCGCATTGGCTTCTGTGGCCATAATGCACCTCCCAAGGTTTTTGCAGTACTCTGATCCAAGCCCGAGGCAGGATTTGAACCCGCACCCTTTGGGTTGCCCGGCAGGCACTTTACCCAATCGGCTAGACTGGTCGGCCTTATGTTTCATTATGAATTTCTTTTTCTATACAAACTCTTTGGAAAAAATAAATCATTGCAAGATTTCTATTTGTCCAATTTTAAAGAAATTTTGAATGGCTCAACAATTCTTTTTAAAAGAACTAAATATTAGTATTTAGTATCAGTATTAGTAATGGCCACATGGTGCAAGAAAGCCTATGGCTTATGCTAAAAAAAAATCCAAACAAAACAATGATAAAAACAAAAAATAAATAATAATAATTAATAAAAAAAAAAGGAAATTAAACCTATCATCCTATGTGCTTCCCTTACCCGAAAGTACTATCCAGATGACCTTTGAATTTCCCCAAACTGTCGGCTTCTACCACCCATGAAGGCAACTTATTCCAGTAATTTATAACTCACTGGCTAAAATAAAACTTCCTGCAGTCCAATCTAAACATTTCCCCCCGTAACTTGAATTTGCCCCCTAGTTCTAGCATCATTTATAATCTTGAAAATTTCGTACTCATTCATTTTACTGATGCCTCTCAGAGCCTTAAACACCTCAATCAAATCTCCTCTAAGGTGTCTAGTTTCTAAACTCTGCAACCCACAAGTTAGAGTTCATAAAACATTAGAGTTCATAAAACATTAGAAATCATAAAAATCTGTCCATGAGTCAAACTGTTACACACAGATGGACATGGTGATGATAATAGGCACTTATGGATGTATGTATGTATGCAAATGTGCATAAAAAATTATTCAAGATAATTTAAATGCATACCCCGACTTTTGGTTAATCTTGTATATTCAAAAGGATGATAGCAGTAAGAGAAGTCTTTCATGTAACTGTTCTTCACTACACTATGTCCATAAACTTTGATAACAAATTACTTGTTTGTTATTTAGTTTTTAGGAGCATTAGCAACTAAGGCCATATTGCTCCGGGATATACGGTGGTCATTCCCTGACCTTTCCGCATCCTCCGTATTTGGTGGTGATGGGCTCGAACCCTGATCTAATTAAGAAGCGTGTGCTACGCACTGCTGCTCCTTCCCACCTGGCTACCAAGGCGTCTAAAAAATTACTTGAAAACAGCTTATTACCTATCTTCCAGTGGATAATGCTTGCTGGGTAATTATCAGAATTTTTGTTACTGCAAGGATACAATTCTGGAATCTCAAGAATATCCCCCCCTCCACTGCACATCCTTAAATTTATCATAGTGTGAAATAAAATAATTATGTATTAAGGATAGAGTTGATGATAAAATTACCTTTCTTTTTCCATCTCCATGGATAGCTGCTCTACATCACGATCTGTGATAAGATCACAGGTCAGATTATCACAGTCGATTCCTAATTCAGGTTGTAACCTGAGATCACTTAACTGGCGTGGAAGACTAGGCACTTCAACAGAGGAGGACTCATTACTATATGGCTTAAAATAAAAATATGTTTTATTATTAAATTGATTCTTTCACGAAAGGAAAATGGATAAATCATTCTAATATATCGGCTATTGTCTAGGCATTACTAATTTTTTAGTATGAATATAATGTTGGTTGGTTGGTTGATTGGGGATTTATTTGGTGCATCAGCATCTATGGCATTAGTGCGCCAAATATAATGATATATGTTCATTATGCTTTATGTATAAGAGGTATTTGAAAAGGTTCTGACTTACCATAGAAAGAATAAAGCAATCTGGAAAATAATCAACTTTTATTTAACTCAGTATCTAACAGTTACACACTTGATGTAACTCAACTTTACTAGACTATTTACACTATCTACTCCCCAGCTTCAATAACAACATCATTTTTCAAATCAAGTATGAACTATATGTAGTCTGAACAACTAATGAAGACTGATATTAACACATGTATACCATATGAAGAAATATTTGCTAAATGCAAGCAGATCACAAGTTGATCATAGCAATTTATGTTTGTGAGGAATTACTATCTACACCCAAGGCATTACTAAATAATAAAATTAAATAATGATATTAAAAAAAAAAAAAAAAAAAAAATTAGACAAATGATATTAAAAGAAAAATTAAATTAACCAGCAAGAGCCAGATTCCATTGTTTTTAACATTTAATACATTTGATCTATAGTTTACTGGTAGTACAAAGGTGGATAATGACATTACTCAGAGGGATGCTACTCCTAGAAGATAAAAATAAACTAGGAAGATGGGGTGAAAAAAAATGGCAATTGATGTTTAACAGATAAATGAAAGGCACTGTGTTTGGACAGCAGTATTCCCAGAATAAAACACTTTGGTAAACAGAAAACTCTGCAGAAAATTCAGAGTACTACTTTTTTCTGCACTGAAAAAACATTTGAAAGGGTTATGTGAGAAAAATAGAAAGGGTTATGTGTCGACTAGTTTAATTAATGATTAATCAAATTAACTAGAAATTTAAAGTACAGTAATACCCCGAAGTTACGCGATAGGTGGGTCCGACGAAAATCGCGTAAGTCGAATTCGCGTAAGTCGGGGTACAACTTTGCATATAAATACATATAAATTTTGCTTAATTGGGACCAAGGACTAACAAAAACACTAGTTTAGAAGAAAAATATTAATAAAATTGCAGTTCTTTATACATATTAATACAAAATATGTATTAAAAAAAACAAATGAGTTACGTAAAAAAGTTATTTCGATGTCGATGGCTTCATAAAATCTAACAAATTCGTCGGACGACACAGCGTCTTTTTTTCACGCAGAATTTCTTCGTAGCAAGCTAATATTTTTTTTTATTCCTTGCTTTGTAGCTATAACGCGTTCTTCGTTGGAGTCTATGTTTTCTAAAATTTTTAAGCCCTTTACAATTGAGCCCTTTTCAATTTTCAACCTGTCAAGTTTGCAATTGTCATGTGCTTTTCGCCGTTGCTTCATTTAGGCCTGTAGCACGTGCAATATCACATGGTCTTTCATTTCACTCAAAGCGTTTCACAATTTCATATTTTTTCTCTATCGACAGAGGCGGACTGGCCATAAGCCTTACCGGGGAAACCCCGGTGGGCCAGTGTGATTTTGGCCACAAACCATAGTATGAGGCCACTATAAATTTTCCAGGGTAAGAATTTTTGACCCAGTCCGCCTCTGTTTATCGATAATTGCTTTTCTTTTTCTCTCTGAATCTGCAGTGTCTTCACCAGGACGCTTCCTTTTCACACCTTTTAATTAAGTATTTTACTATTTTTAGGGAATAAAGCACAATTACAAAATGAGGAGGCACGCTTGATACGCATAAACAAAGCTGCGCGCATGTAGCAACTGAATAAACAACACCATAAAGGCAGAGGTACACTATTAACACCTCACATTTCTAGGGGTTACTACCATAAAACAATAAAAATCCAGTTGCGTTTCTGCTAGTGAAATCTGTTATAAACTGGTAGTAAACTCGATCTAATTGCATTTGCAATTATACCGATAGCTGGAATTGTGTTGGTTTTTAAGTTATTATGGTGAAATGTGTTTCCCCTTCACTGATATAAAAAATATAAAAGCAACAAAGTTAAATTTTGTTCATCTTTCGCTCTCATTCTCCGCCGTCGCACCGTATATCGATAACATATGAAAAACGACCTTGAAGATAGTGGGCGGCAGCGTTGCCAAACGAAAAAAAATCAAGAACCGCGTAACTCCGAGTTCGCGTAAGTCGGGGTAGCGTAAGTCGGGGTATTACTGTATTCAAATTAAGTAGAATCGAGATGCTAACTACAGCATCTGGATTCTACAGTAAATCAAGATTGAGGATGCTACCTATATTCAAATTATTAAATAAAACAGCATTGTGTATAATTCTTTGCAGGATCCTTGTCACTGTACTTTGATTAATATATGCCAGTGGCATGTCCCACTTCCTTCCTTACGAGCCACCCCTCTTCTTCAGCTACAACGGAACAGGCTGAAGATCAGTGACAGATTCCTACCTGGACAAGTACTTCCTACAGTACAAGCCCTGCTAATGATCGGAGTGGACCTCCAGAAATTCGCTTCTGATCTCAATTACAGGCGCTCGTTGGCCGAACTTGTTCCCCTTTTGTTTGGCCCCTGATGTCGACTCATATTGATACCTCCATCTGCTATCTGCTATGAGGCGCAGAACGGCACGTCGCAGGCAAATCGACGAACTGTTTCACAAGAAAATGCAATACCGAACATCAATTTGGCACTGTGAAATATTCTGACTTGTGTGAATATGCTTAAATATATGCTTTGTACATATGAACGTGTACATACCTTGGTGTACTGTCTGCCTCACAACTATGTACAAAGGGTACTAGGAAAGTTTTGCAATACAGCTTTGTTTATTTAATTTTTTCAAAGTAATTTCCTCTACATTCAATACACCTCTCCATCCTCCGAAACCAATCTTTAAACCAGTTCTGCCAAGTTTCACTAGGGAGTAAAGCACACTCGTTGTCCCAAGCCCGTAGAAGGTCCTCATCACTGGAAAACCGCCTCCCTTTTAGCTTCATTTTCACATGCGGGAACAGTGCAAAGTCGCAGGGAGCAAGGTCTGGACTGTAGGGAGGGTGCTCGAGAAGTTTCAGTCCTGTCGTGGTCAAATATTCGGTGCAGGCTTTGGCGCGGTGAGCTGCAGCATTTTCGTGATGGAGGTACCAGGTGTCCATTCTTGACTTTGGCCGCAGGTTCTTCATAGATCCAATGACTTTAGGCAGGCATTGTTCAGTATACCACTTAGCTGTGACTGTCTTCTGCGTGTCCAAAACGACACGTTCCACAATTCCACTCGATTTGAAAAAAAATACAGCTATCATTTTCTTCTTTACAGATCGGGATTTTCTGACAATTATGGGTGTGTCGTCATCATCAAAGACCCAAACTTTGTTTTGAGTCTTGGTCGGCAGATCGTAATAGTACAGCCAAGTCTCGTCACCTGTCACGATGTTGTTCACATACCAAGATTGTCCCTTATCAAACTTTTTTAACATCTCCCGGCACCAAGTCACACGTCGTGTCATCTGCTCTTCAGTCAGTTGATGCGGCACCCAGAGAGAACAAAGTTTCTTCACGTGTAAATGATCTTGCAGAATCGAACGAATTGCTGGTGCATTTAGGCCCAAAGTATCCTCTATCTGTTGGTAGGTCACTCGCCTGTTTTCGTCAAGCATTTTCCTCACAGCAGTAACGTTTTCCTCCGTAACTTACGTTCGTGGCCTTCCCGGCCTCTCAGAATCCTCCAGAGTGAAATTTCCCCTTTGGAATTCTCTATACCACCTGAATATCGTTGTACGATGTGGACAATCATCATCTAGTGCAAGAGTCATTTCTTCTAAGCACTGGTCTATGGTTAAACCACGCACAAAATTATACCGCAAAACTGTCCTTATCTCATTTCGTGACCACGATGCCATCGCAAGCACTTTACACTCTCACTACTAATGAATAACTGAGCCCATCAACTTGGCGCGGCAGCTACTATGCACGTATGAACATGTCTCAACATGTAGCAACAAGCAGCTTCCTTTGATTCATTGTTGCGTCATATTGCAAAACTTCCCTAGTACCCTTTGTACATATTCATATCTATTGAATGGTTAATGCTACGTTTTTAATTGTTATGTTATCTTTTATACTGTACAAATTTTTATATTACCCTATATCATTGTCAAGCCCCTGGCCTCCTGGCTGTGGCGGGCACATTATTGTATCTTTACTGTACAATAAAGATTTTCTTCTTCTTCTAATATTAGTATTGGCAAAATTATGCAAGGAAGCAAAGCTTATACAGCATCAGCCAAAAAAAGTTGCTGATTTCATTTGCCTTTTCCTTCTAATAATTTGTCCCATCTTTCTTTAAATTTATTAAACCTACCCACTTCCACAGCGCTAAGTGACAATTTATTCCAATAGTCAATTGCAAAGCCTGATGGCAGATCTCCACATCAGCATTACTATTTAAATTAATAGCCTCATTGTGTGTATCTCTCTCTCCAGAGAAGGAGTAAAGATATTAACATTTAGTTTATTTAAATATTTTTCTAACCCAAACTAATATTATTGCTCTTCTCTGCACTCCTTTCTGACAGATCCTTCCCAAACTTATGTGCAATATTCCAGAAGTGGCTTAACTGTGCTTTATGCAATGGAATAATCACCTCTTTGTTGCTGCTGGAAAATTCCTGTATATCATTATCAGAATCCCATGAGAAGTGCTCTCTCTCTCTCTCTCTCTCTCTCTCTGCAACTCAAAGTCCCTTCCAGTCCCCTTTTCTTGATGAAATATGGTTCCTTCAGATAGCGTGGAGATGTTAAAAAAAACTGATGGAGAATACAAGTATACCTGAGCCCTGAGACTGTAACTGTTATCATGCAGCCAGAGGATCCCTCCTGGATACCAAGAGGATCCCTCCTGGAGAGTGCTGTATGTGTTGCCTTTAAGCCCATTAAATTTTAGTAGCAAGAAACAATAATATTCACACACTGACACTACTGAGGCAGTGTTACATGGGTCGCAAAAATGCTAGATTGGGGGGCGGGTGTAAATGGACAAATATATTAACAGTAGCTGCTGGTAGAGGTGAAAGTGATTCTTGCACTGCTTCTATTGGAATGAGTAGCAGCATGGAAAACAAAGTGCAGGGTATTTCAGAGACTGCTGGGAGTCATTGCAGAACAAAGTAAATACATGGGCTGTGTTAGGGTAGATAAGAATAAAAACAGTTGCACGTACAGAAATGCTAGGAGTTTGGTAAAGAAATTTGATGAATTTGAGGTGTTGGTAAAACATCAAAGGCAGATAGATATTGTTGGGATACCAGAGATCTGTGTGAATTTGGGAAGTACAATGTGTACAGGATAGGAAAGGAGGAGGGAGTTACGCTATTAGTTAAGAAATATATAAAATCAAATGAAGTACAGCCACTCAACATGGCTGGACAGCAGTGTCGAGTCAGTTTGGTGTGAAATTAGCACAATTGAAAGCAAAATTGAGAGTAGGAGTGTGTTATAAGCCTAATGTATAATATGTATAATGTATAATGTATAATAAAAAATTGTACAGAGAAATAGAATGGGACAGTAAATCAGTGTCTTATAATGGGGGATTTTAATTTCCCAAATATCGACTGGAATTTGTGGGTTGGTCACTCACACACTAGCAAGGCTTTTGTGGATTTATTGGATGATCTTTTTTCTACAGCAGAATGTTTGGGAGGCAACTAGAAGGAGTAATACTCTTGAACTGATTATCAGTAGTGATTCTTCATGCATTAAAAATCTGCAGACAAAGTAACCACTATGTAGCAGTGATCACAGTGTGCAGAAGTGGGATTTATTTAAAGAGATGCCACCAGGGGTAAAGGGAAGGGTTTTTGTTTTCGTAAAGGTGACTTTAAATTCTATATGGTGGGACCAATTGAAGATTTTACCAACTGCAAATTCAAAATGGGAAGCATTGAAAGAATTTATCTTGGAAGCTACCAGGCTTTTCATACCAACTAAGAAATGTTGCTCAAGATTTAGGCCTAAATGGATGTCAGATGAAATAATTAGACATTTGGCAGAGAAGAAAAATGCACGGGATACATATAAATTAACAGGTGACACGAAAGCCTATGATAGATATAAGCTGATTTGTAACCAAGACACAAAGGAGGTTAGGCAGGCAACCGAGAAATCTTGAGCACAGGATGCAAAGAAAACAGCAAAGTGTTCTTTACTTATGTAAACTCTAGAAGGAAGGGGATGAATCAGATTGGTCCACTTGATATCGATGATTCAACCGTTGATGATTCTGCTCATGTAGCTAAACAAACTAAATGAGTACTTTGCATTTTCATTCATTCATGAAGAGTTACGGTCGTGTTCCAAGCCGCAAAGTGGATTTTTCTTATTTATTGATTTGAAATTATTGTTTTTCTAAAACTTTTGATTTAAATTTAGTAGAATAACATTATTTTGTGATTTTCTGATTAACTTGGTGTATTTATTCCTTACTCGGCCTTGTAATTGCATAAAAGTATCGGTAAAGGTTTCCACTTGTTTCAACTCCGCTACCGTTCGTAATTTTCCCGCCATTGTGATATGATAGTTGTATGCCGTACTAGATAGCGTTAGTTGAACTTCGTTAGCAGTTAAATTGTACGTTTAAATAAATACATATAACGACTTAGATTACAAACGTAATATAATTAATTATATTTAACATAATTAATAACATAACATAATTAATTATAATTAATTAATAAATTAATAGAATCATGACTCAGACCAGAGCAGCAAAGCAAAAGGCTCAAGCTAATGGAAGCGCTGTGGCTCAGAGCAGAACTGAGGGGGGCAGTTGTCCTCTGACTCACAGCCTTATAAAATGCACTGTTTGCTTGATGTTTGCAGAGCAATCGGGTATGGGACATGATACTGCCAAGGGGGATGTCTTTGTGTGTGCGCGATGCAAGGAGTGTATCGATATCAGGCAACAACTCGGCGTTCTTGTGGGCCTATATGAGAGCTTGAAGGACAGGGTGGATGCGCTCGAAGAAACTAAATTGAGGGGCCCATCAAGCTCTCAGCTGCCCACATCAACGCCAGAGCTTGCACTTGGGCATCGCGTGACACAGAGACAACCCCCAAGGCAGAATGCGCTGGTCCCGAAGGAACTAGTAGTTGTTGGTGACTCTATTGTCAGGGAAACGGGGAACATGCTTTGTAAAAAAGATAGGTGGAACAGGACCAGGGTATGTCTGCCAGGGGCAAAGGTTGATGACGTTGTAGAGCGAATATCATCTTTTAAGGGCACAAAAGGTGATATAGTTGTACACGTTGGCACTAATAATATTAAGAGTAGGAGACCGGCAGAATTACTTAACAAGTACAGGTCACTGTTGAACAAAAGCCGAGAATTAGGGTTGAATTTGAAAGTGTCTGCAATTCTGCCCAGACACGATAGGAGGAAGTATATGATGAGAGCCTTGTCGATCAATTCGGCCCTGGAAAGATTGTGCAAGGCTCAAGGGGTAGAATTTTTTTCAGCCTGGACTGTACTTGTTAACAGGAGAGATTGCTTCTACAGGGATGGGATACACTTAAATAGGAAGGGTGCAAGAATATTTGCTGATGCTATCGAAGCAGTGTTAGGTGGGTCGGAAAACTGCTAGCTTGGGGGGAGACAAAGACCAATAGATTGACAGTAGCCACTGGCAGAGGTGAAAGAGATTCTTGCACTGCTTCTATTAGAATGAGCAGAAGCCTGAAAAACACGATGCATGGTATTTCAGAGACTGCTGGGAGCCATTGCGGTACCAGTAAACACATGGGTTGTGTTAGGGTAGCTAAGAATAGAAACAGGTGCAGGTATACTTGCGTGTACACCAATGCTAGGAGTTTAGTAAATAAATTTGATGAATTTGAGGTATTGCTCAAAACATCAAAGGCAGATATTGTTGGGATATCAGAGACGTGGTGTCACACAGATATAAGGGATGCAGAACTGCAATTTGGGGAGTACAACGTCTACAGAAAGGATAGACAGGATAGGAAGGGGGGAGGGGTTATGCTATTAGTTAAGAAACACATAAAAACCAAGGAAGTGAAGCCAGTCGACATTGCTGGACAGTGCAGTGTTGAGTCAGTTTGGTGTGACATAAGCATTGGGAGATCAAAATTGAGAGTAGGAGTGTGTTATAGGCCTAATGACTCTGATCAGTATAATAAGAAACTGTACAGGGAAATAGAGTGGGCCAAGTAAATCAGAGAGTCTTATAATGGGGAATTTTAATTTCCCAGATATTGACTGGAATTTGGGGGCTGGTCACTCACACACTAGCAAGGCTTTTGTGGATTTATTGGATGACTGTTTTCTACATCAGCATGTTTGGGAGGCAACTAGAGGGAGTTATACACTTGATTTGATTATCAGTAGTGATTCTTCATGCATTAAGAATCTGCAGATAAATGGACCACTAGGCAGCAGTGATTACAGTGTGCTGAAGTGGGATTTACTCAAAGAGGTAACTACCATTAGGGGTAAAGGGAAGGGTTATTGCTTCCGTAAAGGCGACTACTATGGACTGAGACAGTATTTAAATTCTATACAGTGGGACCAACTGATGATGTTACCAACACCAAATTCAAAATGGGAAGCATTCAAAGAACTTATCTTGGAAGCTACTAGGCTTTACATACCAACTAAGAAATATTGTTCAAGGTTTAGGCCAAAATGGATGTCAGATGAACTAATGAGGCATATGGCAGAGACGAAAAATGCATGGGATACTTACAAATTAACACATGACACAGAAGCCTATGATAGATACAAGTTGATATGCAACCAAGTTACAAAGGAGGTTAGGCAGGCGAAGGCAGATTACGAGAAATCCTTGGCAAGGGATGGAAAGAAAAACAGCAAAGAGTTCTTTACTTATGTAAACTCTAGAAGGAAGGGGATGAATCAGATTGGTCCACTTGATATTGATGGGTCAACTGTTGATGATCCTGCTCAGGTAGCTAACAAACTAAATGAATATTTTGCATCGACATTCACACATGAGGAGTTATTCAGCAAGGGGAATGCCAGAGGTGTATTCAACTCTAGCAGTAAGCTACAGAATCTTGAAATAACTGGGAGTAAAGTGGAGGAGAAACTGTTGAAGATAAACACAAGAAAGGCACCCGGGATGGATGGGATCTATCCAGTTATATTAAAGGAGGCAGCAAAGGAAGTAAGCAAACCCTTAGCCATAATTATGAGAGCTTCCTTGGACTCAGGGGAGGTACCCATAGAATGGAAATGTGCAAATGTGACCCCAATTCACAAAGGAGGATCAAAGGCTGACACAAGTAATTATAGACCTGTGAGCTTAACTTCTGTTTCAGGAAAATTAATGGAGGCACTGGTTAAAGAAGCACTGCAGGATCATTTAGACAAGACTTCAGTTATAGCTCAGACACAGCATGGTTTTGTTAAGGGGAAGTCTTTCCTGACCAACTTGATTGGATACTATGATGCAGTCACAAAAGAACTGGATGCAGGGAATAACTTTGATATTATATACTTGGATCTTAGAAAGGCTTTTGATACTGTTGCACATGGAAGACTGCTACACAAATTGGAGCAGTGTGACATTGGAGGCAAATTGCTGCTATGGATAAAGGGGTGGTTGAGGGGGAGAAGACAGAGAGTGGTAATCAATGGACACTGCTCATCGTGGACTAATGTTATTAGTGGAGTCCCTCAGGGCTCAGCGTTGGGTCCATTATTGTTTTCTGTATTTATAAATGATATTGATGATGGTATATCAAGCTTAATGTCCAAGTTTGCAGATGATACAAAGGCTGGCAGGGTTGTCAAGGACACTACTGACACTATGCTGCTGCAACAGGATCTGGAAAGGTTGAGCAGATGGGCTGAGAGGTGGCAAATGAAGTTTAACATTGACAAATGTAAAGTACTACACATGGGAAACAGCAACCCCAGAGCAACATATCAACTCTGTGGTACTACACTGACAGTGGTAGAGAATGAAAGGGACTTGGGGGTGATTGTGCAGGCAGATATGAAGTTCTCTGAGCAGTGCAGATGGGCTGCAAGAGTAGCTCATGGAGTATTGTCAATGATATACAGGAATTTTTCCAGCAGGGATAAGGAGGTGATTATTCCATTGTATAAGGCAATGGTCAGGCCACACC